>NC_134000.1:5253745-5578171 GCF_047716275.1 Strix uralensis | reverse complement strand
TCCCTTCCTTAACATTTCTTAAGCTGATTAATTCTGAGAGCTAATTCCAGTAAAGGTATCAAGCCAGGCTACATTAAGTGATAAGGATTACACTAATTCACCTGCAGCATCTTGATAAACAACCTTTCAGTGACGGATGAGAGAAATTTAATTTCTACCAACTATGGCCTGAATTCCTTCAGAATTTTATGACCCACCGACAAAGGTCTTGAATATAGACATATGAAGTGACTCCAATGACTGAAGCAATCAGAATAACTTCTGCCTGATTACCAATGGCAAATCTGCAAGCAGTAGTTTGTGTATTGGTGGTATTACACGCACAAATAATAATAGATTTATTGGGACACTTTAGAGGAATCTCCATACTCTTTTTTCATGGATGTGGTCTCCAATCCTGTTCTCAAAGTGTTTAGCATCTCACGGGTTCTGCATCTTTATCAGGCCATGATTCATTCTGAACTCTATCTAACTGGGAAAAATGACATGGAAGGAATTTCATATAGAAGGAAATATGATTTTTCCCAACAGATAGGCAAGCCTGAGCAAGACCATCTCAGTCAGCATAAACCATGTTAGCTATACTTTACAAAAATGTTGCACTCCAGTTATGATCAATTATCCAGCTGGAAAAAGGACAGAAAAAGATCATACCAGCTAACCTGGCCCCATAAATTTCACTATAATAATAACCACAAAGTAGCATACAATATGAATGTGTTTCATTTCTCTGTAACACATACAGTCTTATTACTTGCACTGATTTACCTTCAAGTATTTCTCCACCTCATGAAGTCCACTATATAAATTGTAATATGTTCAGATGTAGAAGGTATTTTGTAGTGCTGGGCTATGCGATACCATGTGCATTTAGCTTCTGCAGTCCAGTACTTAAAAATACATTTTTCTCTTTTTCTCCATGACTAATATATACATGAGGCATTTCAGACTAACCTCACTAATCTTCTTATCCTTTGTCATTCCTAATAAGCGGATCTTTAAATCCTGTGGAAGGACAATACCAAACATTTCCTCTATTATACTACCCATTTTATTTGAAATCGAGTAGTTTGAAGATGTTTCTCTTTTCAGGAATAAAATCTGGGAATTCTGTGTTGCATTTTGCTACTGAGAATAGCGTGATAATGAAAAATGCAGATGAATGATATGGCAAGATGTTATAAGTTAAAGAGTAGAAGCACGTACACAGATTTCAACCGTAGCACTGTACTATCACTGATTTCTACACTATAAAAAAGAAATAAAAATTTATCGGTTAGGAAATTCATCTAAATATCTATTTACATGTAATCCTTCACTGCTTGCTCTTCTTCCTTGTCCAACCAATACTGTACCTTTTAATATTTATATTAGAAAATTGACTTAAATATATTAGCTCTTATGGAGTGAGTTTTCAAGCTCTGTAGTAAAATGTGAATGGTTGTACTTCCACTTGCAAAGTTACTTGTAGTGTTCATTGCCTTGCACTCTCAGTTCTAACTCTGGATGTATTCAGACCTTTCTTTTTGTTTGTTTCAAGCCTGAATCATAATCTCATCCCTTTTCCTCCTTCCCCCCATCACCCCCTCCTTCCCCCCTGTTCTCTGGAGTGTCTTTTCTAGAGGAATTATGACATTACTTAGATGTATTAAAATGCATTACTGAATTACCTTTATGATAATTATTACAAAAATACATAGGCTGAAAATAACAATGTTAATACTGTCTTCAGGAGTCTGTCAGGATTTGACAAGTCTAGATCACTCCTACAAACTCTCTATTAAATGAAAACTATTTCTATAGCTAATGCTCATTAATTTTTTTCAATTATGTCAGTAGTATTCTGTGAAGTAGTTTCCACAGCTTCTCATATAATGAGCACAAAAGAGAGCCTTGCATTCAAACTAGGGCTTAAATAAGTGCAATCCTGCTTGAAATCTCAGCTATGACACAGTGTGAAGAGTCAATGACATTAAAGCAGATCTGGTGACTCGTCTCCTTTGCAAATATTGCTGAACAAGCAGTTTTGCACAATAGGTTTTATCTAAATTAACTCTGTTTCACACTTAATTTGTTGTGCATAGTTTACCCTGCCTTTCATGCCAATTAACTTCCAGAAATGCTTGGTGTGCAAAATGAGGAAGATCTAAATGAATTAAGTAGGAACTTAATGGTACTATGTGATAATAGCTGCTTTGCAGTATACACAGCAGTCTCCATTAATGTATGTGTGTTTTAATAAGTTGCATTTTTAATGTATTCACCTCAAAACCATCTGGGAAGTCAATGTAGGTAGATGTTTCAAAAGCCTGAAATCTCTTCTGTTGTTATATTAAAACAAACAAACAAACAAAATGTTCTTGATAAACCAGAAAGATGCTAAACGTATTACTTTGAGAAGTTACATGGTGCCAAGTGGGAACAGTCTCTTGTGACAGACAATCGTCTTGTCTGTTCATCATCGGTAAATGCCAATTAGTTAGCAGAATGTCCATTCTCTTTAGGTACCTTATGAACACAATTGAGTACCATTAACTTGCCATGACTGTAACAACTTCAGAGGTAAACAGATATATTTCTCAAATGCTGACCTAAATATTAGCGGGTATTTTCCACTGGTCAGTCTAGCAGTCAGAAATAATGGACATTTATGCCTGGCTCCTCCACAGAATTAATCTGGTTATTTCTAAAATTCCTCACCATTAATACACAAAATATATATACACATATACTTATTTTATATATATATATATGTATTTTCACAGACATAGTTAATTGTGAAAGTTCTTTAAGATCTGTGGATGGAAATCTTTGCATAGGTTTTGAGAAAGAGGTAAAACATCTGCAGAAATGTTAAATAAACTTATTTGAATCTGTCACTTTTAGGAAGGGTTTATGAATATGATGAATTTACCTGACCTAGAATAGTGGTATTTATCCAGATGTGAGCTCTTTGCCTACATTTATATATGAATATCATTCACTTCACTATTCTCACTGTCTGAGCCCACAATGCGAGACTGTTACATGCAATGTGAACATCACCGGTGAGACTGTGTACATTAGCTGTGAATTGCCATGCTGGAATGAGCTCTCTGCCCACTTGTCTCAAGCCCCAGTAGCAGGACAGGAGCCCCAGCTCAGGAGCAGTATGAATTCCTCCCTGTGAGGAACAAAGTCTGCTGTCCTGTCAAAGAGGGACTAACCATCTGGTCCTGAGAATATAAAATTTCCAAGATCAGTTATCAGTCATCCGTTGTAGTTATTTGCCAGAATTTTGTGTGTCTTTAAATAAGTTGAAGCAGATCTCATAATGTTCAGGTGTTAATGTATTTTAGGAAGTTTACAACAGGATAAGAAGTTGCTTTGTTCAACTGACAAAACTGAAATACTATCCCACTTAATATTCCTGGGTGATGAGGATGTATGTGTACTGTAATGGTGATGAATGGGGCATAAGCATTAAAGAGAGAAACATAAAAAGACATAATCAGACAGATATTTTCTTCCTAGTCCATACTGTAACCAGTCTCCAACACTAGTAAGCAACAGAAAAACCTAACAGAAGTTGTTGAAGTAAGAATATAACAGAAGTGATGTTTTTGTCTTGTCTTTTAAAAAATTGAATGCAACACTCTAAATTTACCTGAATTCTGAAATGTACCATATGCGAATGTAACCTGCAGGGAGATCTCATGTATGTATTGATACGTGATTATGAGGTGCATAAAGTGTGTGTGTAGTACAGATCATGTAGACACGACTGTATATTTGCCCGTTGTAGAGTATACCCCCCGTCCACTTCTGGACCTCAAAGCTTTGGATAGATGGCTGTTGTGGACATCTCTCCTAAAAGATTATGATTACAAAATGAAAAGAGCAGTCTTAGCCTTTTCTGGAAATTCTTCAACAGAAGTTTTGAATGCTCAGTGGAGAGGTATCCCATGTTCTCCCCCGGAGCCAGACGAATGACTTTGCCATGAATCAGAAGTGCTGGGAACACATACGGCATCTCCCTCACTGCTGCACCTTTTTTGTCTGCCTCCTCTACCACTTGGAAAGGAGTGCTGGCAGCTCCCCTTCCCGCTTTGCTTGACAGCTTTCACCAGTAGCAGGTAAAAGCTCCTTGCCAGATGAACACCCGAGGAAGACCAGATCCCTTCCTCCTCAGAGGCATCCAGAAACCATCCGGGCAACAGTGGAAGGAAGTGCTCTATGTATTTGAACGAGTGTTTTGCAATGCCAGTGCTCCTGCTGGTAGAAATGAACCGACAACGAACCAAGAGTTGTAAGTCTTCTCCTTCTAGCTCCCGTCCTGGATGGCCAATAATCAGAAGTGAAAAGTCACACAGACGCCGCTAAGTTTAAAACAATGTAATTGTAAAAATGATCTTTAGAATGTGACATATGTGAAATTATTTTACTATCTGCAGCCTGTTTTAACCCTCCATTTCATACCACACAATTTTGAAGTGCTGAGCAGGACAGGATTTAGCCCAGGTGATATAAGAGAACAGCTTTCTGGGATGATTTCTGAGAGAAATGGTAAACTGTCTAAAAATTCAATGAAATGTTATGCAAAATGTAGGAAAGCTCTTGTGTTAACATTCTTGGAAAATAAGCGTACTTCTCATGTCATGCAGAAAGGAAACAACCTTGTGAAGCACTTCACAATGCAACATGAAACTAAGAAGGGCTCTTTCCTAATGAAATACAGACAAGCCAAATTAGAAACCTCTGTACAATTTCACAGGACTCGGAGGGGTGCCCAGCGTGATGTATCCACTCAGATATCTACACTCTTGTGAAGAGTAGTTGATGGATGTAATATGTTTGCCTGGAGGCATGACCCGTATCAGTGCTAATTTTGCAGACTGAGGGACCAAGGAGTAATTAGACAAGCAGGGGCATCATTAGGAGGTGGCACGTTTTCCTTTTCTTCTCATAAATTT
Organism: Strix uralensis; assembly: GCF_047716275.1. NCBI lineage: Eukaryota > Metazoa > Chordata > Aves > Strigiformes > Strigidae > Strix > Strix uralensis. The sequence continues at coordinate 5,573,219 of NC_134000.1, read as the reverse complement.
CAGATGCAATTGTGTTGTTTATAGAGGAGAGAGGAGTCAGTGCTTGCTGCATTATTAAAATTCTGAATTATGTTTTGAATCTTAGCGCATACCATCTTTCTCAAGACAAATGACTATAGCTAAGCACTAACTTCAACCACTCGATGAGATAAACAAGGTAACTAGTTATATTCACTTTTCAACAGAGGCAGAGGTTTATCTGTGCTCCTTTAAGGATTTGCTGAAACAAAAGTGTATCTCATTTGCAGCCATAGTAATCAGCTTACCTTTAATCTTTTGTTTTCTTTATTAATAACAAAGATTTATTTGCTTTGAGCTGTCTAAAACCAGAGCTACCACAGATCATCCAGAGAAATTAATCTTTGTTCTCTGCAACCTGATTTGTGAAAACTGGAGGCAAAGCAGAGAAGCAAAGAGCTTTTCAAGTGCTTACAGAAAGTCAAATAAACACATTTCTTTTCAGATTCTGGGGCTGTTGTCACTGAGTTAAAGTGTGAGCAAAAGCATTTTTCTCTCAGCAAGCTGCAGTATTTCAGTTCAAGAATAGTTTTGAAGTAAGTCTTTATTGATTCAGATTTTATTTTTTTTTTTAAATCCATCTCCAAAAATTGTTGGCAAGTTGCTGTCCTTTATTAAAACATCTCCTCCCAGAATACTAAACACCAAGCAAGGATTAAAACAGCCAATCAACAGAGTCATTCATCATGCTGATGAGTGTCAGAATTTGGCAACGCTGGTGGAATTAGGGCTTAAGCTTCAAACTGAACCAAACCAGATATTAGCGACACAGTTGATTTGTAATTAAGGTTACAAACCTTAATTAATCTTATTAATTTCTTGCTTGCTCTAGTTGGAATGATAATTAATGTAGTTATGATTAATAATGGGATGGTTAATTGCTATTTTTCCTCACTTCTCTATAAATGTATGTCCTTTTTTTATTTAAAGACAGTATTTTGTGTAACTTGTATAGCATGCTTCTGAAGCCCTTATTTATTCTTCCCCCCTAGTAGCTTATTGCAAATGTATGACAAAGTGGTAATTACTGTCAGAACTGGGCAAAGCATGTCATATGTTCCAAAGTATTATTTAAATCTATTACTGTGTACGTCAGTTTGTGCAAATGGGAAATTTCAGGAAGAGACAAAAAAATGTCAATATGAATGACAAAAATCATGAACATTATGAATGCTGTAGAAGGGTCCTAAACCAGGCCATGTGACAAGGGTAATAACTTTTATAGCTAAGACTAGGTTACCTACCAGAAGGCAATAATTAACTTTAGTTGTCTTAAACCAACAAATCTGAGCATCACAAATTTACTACAGAAGTAAACTAACCAGAAAGCCAGGTGCTACACATCTTGTTAGCTCTTCCAGTGAACTTAATAGAAACTTTAGAGGCTTAGAATCAGCTGAAAGGAGCACAAAAGACATCAACCTTATTCCTCTTCTGGAGCGGTAGGGGTATTTCTCTCCCTTAGCTGGTTTAGCTGAGCTGGTCAGTGCATTCTGAATTTTCTTCTTTCAGTGCCTTTTACTGTAAACATGCTGAATATTGACAAGAAGCTTTGTTTCCTATCCTACTGAGATCTAATGGAACATTTTAAACATCTGATTTTTTGTTGTTGTTGTTGAAGGTGAAACTATTCCCTTTGACCTTTTCCAGACCACTTTGTTGTTTGGCTTGTTGGATCATGAAGCTGCATGAAAATCAACTGACATTATGATCATCCCCACATTATGATGTGTCACACTATGGTAAGCCAGCAATGTGCACTCAGAGCCCAGAAAACCAATCGTATCCTGGGCTGCATCAAGACCAGTGTGGCCAGCAGGTCAAGGGAGGGGATTCTCACCCTCTACTCCACTCTTATGAGACACCACGTGGAGTCCTGTGTCCAGCTCTGGGGCCCCCAACATAAGAAGGACACAGACCTGCTTGAGCAGGTGCAGAGATGGCCATGAAGATGATCAGGGGCTGGAGCACCTCCCCTGTGAGGACAGGCTGAGAGAGTTGGGGGTGTTCAGCTGGAGAAGAGAAGGCTCCGGGGAGATCTTATAGTGGCCTCCCGGTGCTTAAAGGGGCTACAGGAAAGGGGGGAGGGACTCTTGATCAGGGTGTGTAGGGATAGGACAAGGGCTAATGGTTTTAAACTGAAAGAGGGCAGATTTAGATGAGATCTAAGGAAGAAATTCTTTACTGTGAGGGTAGTGTCACAAACTGTTCATAAACAAGAAACTGTTCATAAAGAGGATGTCTCAAACAACTCGAGTGGGATGCCCTGTGGGAGAAGTGGAGAGAGCTCTGCAGAGGTGGGGCAGTGGGTCGTTTCTCTCCCCCTCCCTCTTGTTGTTGCCCAGAGACAGAACTTGCCTAACTGAGCAGGTACAAGCCAGAGAAAATGAGAACCTTCTGGAACAACCTATTGTGCATAAATAAGAAAGACTATATAAAGGCAACACCCCACGTGTGTCTTTGTCGACCCACCACCTACAGACTACATTGGCTACTCTGCGACAACACGGGATCCAAGGGTGGTCATCCCTCTTTTCCTTTCCCTTCCTCTTCTCTTTTCTCTTTCCTCTTTCTGCTCTCTCTCTCTTACATATATTCATGTGTATAAATTTTGTAGGATTAGGACTGGATGTTCATTGGTGGGTTATTAGGAGAATAGTCTCATCACCAAAGTGCCTTTATTCCTTCTCTGGACAGTTATCAGTTGATTGTTGCCAAATTGTCTCCATTCACTTCCTAAAGTGGTCAGTTAATAAAGTCACCAGCACAATTGTTCCTGTGAGTCATTGTGGTGACTCAGCCTGCCCTGTGGCTCTGTTGAGCAGAGACCGACCCACCGGCACACAGGCTCTTGGGGAATTCAAAAAATTCACCCCCCTTGTAACCCACCGCATGGGATGAGACAGGTGGTGAGGCCCTGGCACAGGTTGCCCAGAGAAGCTGTGGCTGCCCCCTCCCTGGAAGGGCTCAAGGCCAGTTTGGACGGGGCTTTGGGCAACGTGGGCTAGTGGAAGGTGTCCCTGCCCATGTCAAAGGGGTTTGAACTATATGATCTTTGAGGTCCTTTCCAACCCAAACCATTCTATGATTTTATCATTATAGGGGAAAAGCATTAGCATCCTTTTGATGATGTCAAAGCTGCATCATGTGATGCTGTTCCTGAGTGTGATTATAGTATGACTAGATCTTTGCTCATAAAGTTCCGATAGTTGTCTCTGACCATTCACCAGTGACAACAGCTGGTCAGTTTCACAGATGTTATTCATGTGCTTTAAAACAAAATGGACAAATTAAAGGTGATCTCGGTATGGTCCAATTGTTCTGAGCCTTTCCTCCAGTGGATAGCTAAAATATTCTTCAACCTCACAAGATAACATCATGCATTTTCTGACATTCTTAAGGGCTCTTTTCAGGTCAATTATTCATCCTGAAACTCCTGTATGCAGTTCATTGTGTAAATATACATTTAACATTTTTACAAGATCCAATATGTTTTTCCTGACATGACCTTAAGCTAATTTTTAAGAAACTTCTTTCATCAGAGCAAACTTATTTCTTTTACTGGGAAACACCTGATGGTTCCAGTCACTTTGACAGCCAGGGTATGATGGACAAGATCTAACCAGATCTTGCTCTATGCAGGATTTGACCTGTCACTGCTTAGAAGGAGAAATTGGGGTGGGGTGTGTGTGTGTGTGTATGACTTATTAAGGTTACTGTATTAATGTTATTCAGATTAGAATCAATGTTTTAATATGCAATTAAAATAAGTATTTGTGCTGTTGCTATTGACATTTGCCAAATGACTTTTAAAACAAAAGCCTTGACCCTTTGTCAATACAGAAGATGAGCGATCACTTTTCATGCACAGAACAGTGGTGACTCTAGATATAGTGGTCTTGTTCTAACACAGGCAATCATTTTCCATTTGCTTTAGATTTAATATAAATTTTCCAATGGTTGTGGGGTTTTTTCAGATATCCTCCAAGTTGTTGATTAGTGTTTCTGTGTGCTATGGAAGAAGCAATGTGTTCTACCTCAAACAGGGCTACATGTCAGTTATAGAAAACTGACCTGTTAAACACCCACAGAAAAAAAGTATCATTAAAATATCACTATTCTCTCCTCTAGGTAGCTGCAGTAACCATGGTACTGATGTACATACAACACTAAAGGTACAGTACAACAATCCCTGTGGAATGGCAAGTGTTGAATTTTAATGATTCCTGTTTTATTTAGGTTGTAAAGTGCTTTGGGATAGGTATCCTTCAAGATGAAGGGTAGTACAGAAATATAAGTTATTGCTATTATGCTTTGTATTAATCACTCGCTTTCCCCTCCAGAGTGATGCAGAAAAACATCTTAACATCTATTTTACTTGCAGCCTGAAAAAAGAAAGAAACTTTCCCCTCATAAAATAGAATAAAGCAAAGCAAAATAAAAAGCTCCTTCAAATCTGAGCGAAAAAAAATCATTTTCATGTTGAAAGCAGCTTGCATCCTGCATTTCTTGAAATCAATATTCATCTGAAAGAAAGGAAATGGAGTATGGAAACAGGACTGAGTCCTAGGAGCAGATTCTGACTGGGTAATGTCTGTGAGCCCCTAAAGTAGGTGAACTGAGGAGAGAAACCTTGCTACTCACTTAACACTGCTAGTGTGAATGAGCTGCTGTCATGACGCATAGTAATTATGATAATCAAGATGCAGACCCTTACTTAATTACACTACACTGCAGTGTGTGAGGAGCAATAAATTTATACAAAATAAAAGTAGAAATCATTTAAAACTAGGATGGATAGCATATTCATGCAAGTGGTAATAAAATTTATGTATATGGACATGCTGATAATTGCCACTTGTAAATCGCTCAAAGGGGACCCTGTTTCAGACGTGTGCTGGCACACACATAAGGTTACATGTATGTATTGGTGGTTAATGGGATATAAACCAGCCGTTGTTTATTTGATTTCTGTCTCAGAAACAAAAATTAGAATCACAGAAACTAGAGAATTAACATTGAGGCATGGACATCCTGTTTTTATTACATCTTGTGAAAGTGCACAGAATAACCAAGAAATACCCTGTATTGTACACATACCCAAGAAATTAATTGTTGCCATCCCATTGAATTTATAATCTGAATGTGTGTAAGCACAGATGAGGAGTACAAGAAGTAATGAAGTGCTGAGGAAAGGTTTGCTGTTCTGAGGACTTTGCCAGCAAAATTGTTACTAGAGAGACTAGCCATATAATTATGTAGTTGGTATAATTTATTACAGTTCCCCTAGAGCAAGCAAATGGTAACTTCATAAGGGCTTTTTCAAATCTATAATTGCCTCTGCTCTTCAGTTTTAGCCACAGAGCTAAATCAGTGTTGGCTTGGAATTTCTTCATACTCTTAATTGACAAATCTCTATGAAGAAAATTTTAATAAAATGATTGCTTCTGAGTGTGACAGAATGATTTCAGGCACCTGTTATAATTTTCTTGTTGCTAGTATATATTTCATGTTGGCAGTGGCCAAATGTAATGGCACCTGAAGCTAGAAAACAGAAGAACGATATTTTTCTACCCAAATACATGTCAAGATTCAGTTACAGACTAAGCCTTTGATGTGCAGCTCTGGCCATGAATTCCCCAAATCAACCTTTTCTCAGCTCCTGGGTTCTTAGAGGAAATGCTCAGGCATAGCCCGTTCAGACAGGCAACAATGTTCAGACAACACAAATGACATCTAATCCAGTTTTAGAAAAATCTGCTGGGAAAAAAAAAATCTTTTGAAGGCCCAGAATGCAGATGAAATGGATGCTCCTGTGTGTGAAACCCTCTGGATGTGGGATAACCTCTGGTGAGTTACCTGTATTACATGTTGAGGACTAGAATGGTATTGTCAAGCTGAAGATCTAGCTAGTGATTTTCAACAAGATATCTCTGGTAGGCATATCTGAGCATATCTGAGATACAGGTCTACAAATGTAGGTCAATGAATCAATGATGATTTATACAGATTTAATAAAACTAAAGTCATAAAGGAAAATACAGCAATGGAAATCATTTAGCTATAGTTAGATCAGTGAACAACATCTGAACTATAGTCCCATCCTGCCACACCGGTATATATTTCGTTCTTTGTCCAAAGTTATACCAGAATCAGAATTTCTGCCTCACTTTCTAAATGGGCTTCAGTCACTCCTATACTGGACTCCACTTAGATCATGCTCCTTTAATGGTTGCTTTGAACAAGCACCTCCACACTATGTCTACAATGCAAGAATGCACCGAAGTTACCTGTTCAGCATACACTGTCTGACTGTAATTTTTCATATACTTTGTCACTTACTAATGTCCCCATCCCTTCTTGAGAGTTTAAACATGTTCATGAATATGTTATTTACTGCAATAAAGCCAGAGCTTGCTGTTAAATTAATAGAGCAACACAACCAAGAATCTCGTAAAAGCTGTTTATCCCTGCTCTCCATGCAACTGAGCTCCAGCTAGTTTGGCCAACTGAATTCCACACTGTTCCATGGACACTGCATAAGTAGCGTTCAATTATAAGTGGTTATTTTATTAAAGTTAAATTTTATTTTTTTCCATCTTCAGGCAATCATTTAAAGCAGAAGTTGGTAATTGAATCTGTTTCTTTTTGTCTTCTTTACCTTTAACTAATCACTTACCACTTCTTCCTACAGTTGCAGGTTGTGTTAACGTGTCTTTAGTACCTTATCATAAAGCTATAATCTGCAGTACTTTATTATAAAGCTAAATCCTTTCCCCAGTGCTAAGCAAGTTTTTTCTTAGATCTGGGAAGGCCTCAAACACCTATGGATGCTTTCTCCAAAACTGCACATAAACCTGAATGCTGGAAGATTTTTAAAATCCTGTATCCGATTTTCCATGCTATCTCTGCTGCTATTTCTATTTTGCTTCTGAAGAAAAGAGGCAAAAGGCAGGCACTTGAGTCACAGAGATTTTATTTCTACTGAGAAATGGAAAAGAAGGGATTTAAAAGACGGCATTCATCTCACTGTCCTCTCACAATTTGATCACAAAAGACACCCTAGTCAGAGCGGACATCTAAATACAGACTCAAGTATGAATGGTTAAGCAAATTTACTTTGAAAAGTCCCCAGTGTTGTCTCTGAAGGGATGTTTCATGATTCCAGCCTTCTGGGTTAAATGCTCAGGTGGTGTAAATTGATGTAATGTCATTGTCTCTAATGGAGTCAAACCAAATTAGATGAACTGAATATTTGAATGTCTGTTACAGTTTACTGAACCAGATTTTTTATACTAAAAATTGCCTTTTTTATTTTCAGACTTTATTGCCAAATAAAAATGTCATGTCTAGCACGAAATCTCAATTCTTGTGCTGGAGACCTTGCAAGTGTTTCTCAGGTATCTCCTGTCTTCCTGGGCTTGGCTGATGCCTTGTTAAACAGTGCATGAAACTGGTTGGACAAGTGAACACAGGGACCACAGGGAGAATTTTCATTTGTCAGATGGTCACAGCTTGCTTGCTTTCTAACATAATAAACTCCACGCTTCCTAGACCAGCTCCCTCAGAGAACTGCACATCTAAAATCCTTTAAACATCTGAAAACTAAAAATAAGCTATTTACTCTTAAAAATGATGGCCCCAGTAGAGTCACTCCCAAAGATTTAGATCTCCATCTGCTAGCTGAAAAATTAAACTGTTGATCTAATAATATCAGTGCATGGGTGTATAGTCCTCCTCTCTCCAAGACTGTCATGTTAATATTGTATCAAGGAAGGTATTCCTTAAGGATTTTGCAGGTCTTTGAGGTTGAATGTGAAGATGTCAGTGGCATGGCTGAGTGACCCCCATCAGAGAGGACTTTTCTGCAATGGCTTAATGGGCCTGAATGGTAGATTTTGCAGAGCAAAAAGAAAAATGTTATCAGCTTTTGTTATTTTATAATGAACCTCATAATAGTGTCACTGAAAGGTCCAAACCTAACAATTACTTGAGACTATCGTATCTTTTTTCTTTTATCTTTTTATTTTCTTTCCATTGTGGTTGCAGAAAAAAATCTTGAAAAAAAATGTAATCCAAATGAACTTGAAGTCCCCAAAACCATGATCCAAAGGGAATTATAAAGACATTATTATTTTAAATCTCTTTTAAAACCTAACCTCTCTTCCATTCCTTCTCAAATAAGAAAGACATCAATGATTAAGAAGGCTTAACCTGTGACATTTGAATGCTCAGTTTTGGTGCTTTTTTTCATCCCAGATAAAGGGTATTCCTTCAATGCTCTATAACGATGGGGTTTTACGCCACTCTCAGATTTTCTAGGGTAAAGTTTTTTAAAAGGCTTCATGGCCAAAATGTATTTGCACTATTCTGATCTTCCAGTGTGCTTTGATTTTTGGTTACATTTTCTAGTTTGTAGAATTCATCAGCTAAAACTCAGAGCAAGGAGGGAGGGTAGTGGATCCACTCTTAGAAAAACAGATTTCAAAGGTCAGTTTTAGGTCCATTTCCACAGACATAATCCAGTTCTGCTTATGTAAGGCATATCCTAGAAACCATGTTGTAGATCCTGTAGAGCATGAAAACGCTCGTGAAATTGATTTGTTGTGATCTGCAATGAAAAAACAGTCTGTATAACAGGAAAAATAGGAGCAATTTGAATTTTTGTTTTGGATAGATCCCTAAGAAGGTTTAGTTTTACAATTCACTGTGAGAATTTTGCTTTCGACAGCTCAGCTTGGCCTAAACAACGCTCTTGATGTGGTTACCTGTCATTTACAAGTAGCAGGTCTCTACTGACTTCCTCAGCAGATGTCAGCCACACAGCCCATCAATCACTGTTGGGTAGACAACTTGCTCAGATGGAAAAAGAAAAGAGAAAAGGAAAACACATTTCTAATTTTCCAAGCAGCAGCTCTCTCATATGAAATCTGTAACTCTTAAATCCTAAATCCTGTGAAGCTCCTTTCCCTGTCCCCAGCCACCACCATCAGGGTTGTAGCGTAGGTGTTAAGTACCAGTCATAATGCAAGTACAGCACACATTTTCCGGTATCTACCTATGAGTTATGGCAGGCAGACAGATGGGAATGTACTGTTCTCTTTTTCCCTTGTTAAAATCATGAAACCTAACAGACTGGCTTCATAATCCGCTCACTGGAACGATCCCTTATCTCATTTTTTAAAAGATGCGGGTGTGTTCCGCTGCGTGAACTCTTATCTCCCACTGTGACCCCTGTCGCGGGATAATTGCTCGTGGCAGTGTGAGTATTACAAATCTGATTGCATGGATGGAGCTCAGCTCTTCCTGCAAGGGAAGTACTGGCCTCTGTTCCTGTAGTTTAAGGAGCGCATCAGCTTTTAGCTACATAGAGGCAATGAAATACAAAACTGTTCTTAATTTATCTAGGAGAACATAACGATATTACTCATCAGCTAATAATGACAGTATTTAAGCTCTCTTCTTGCACATAGAAGAAAAGCATTTACTCAAACTAGTAATTATTCCTAATATTAACGAACTAAACTAACTAAAAAGGATGAGTTTGAGGAAGCAAACCCTAAAGAACGAGAAGGCTTCATCTTCAACAGAAAGAAAGGCAGACCTTTCTTGCTTTGTGAAACTGTTCATAATTGAATAATTTATTTCTCAAAACTATTTCAGAAGAATGAACTATAGCAGAATAGCTGGATGTTTTTATCTCCCAGCAAGAACTTCCTAGAAAAACTGTACATCTTCTTACAGTCACCTGAGACAAGAATATTTTAAATACATTTTCAGAAGACTATTAGTTCATGAAGAGATATCTATGATTTATTATTTATTATTTGTATTTCTCATTATTTGTTCCTTAGCCTCTCCTTTCAGAAGTTCTATTTATTTAAACACAGATCTAAAATTGTATTTTGTGAGTTAATAGCCAGTCTGCTAATTCAAATGATGAAGTGCAGGAATCTGGCAAACTGAAAATTATTTATCCAGGGCAGAAATACAGTTAATTTATGAACAAGAAGTAAAGGGTGAAACCCATCAGATAATTTCTAGAGTGAGTACACTCTACAAGTTTCTTTCGGTTATCACGTTAATACCACTATACTCTCGGAAATATATATTATTTTAAGAAACTATATATAAAAAAATGTTTATACATATAACCAAAAATAACATTGTAACTGTACTCTCTGTTTTCAATGATCCAAGCACACCGGCAAAACATTGAGTATACAGCCAGCTTCAGAAAAAAAATCACAAACTGAGCATTCATGCCTGATTTTATCATCTTGGCTGTCAGTGAGTGCTTTTAAAATCCTCCTGGTCCTTTAAGAGTCAACTGCAGAAACCAAAGTTGTTCTTCACTACAGAACTGAAACTGATAATTTGGTAGCTTTCAACATACAGAGCTACAAATCTGACACAGAGAACTGGAGAGGTGGGAGGGATCTTGATTAAGGATAAATATATCAATATACTTAAAAGACCAACAGTCCTATCAGAATTAATAAGGATTCTAGGCTAAAATACAGGGATCTGAACAAGCAAACACAGGGTAATACGGATGTCATATTTGCTCATAAGTGTGATAGTTCTTATAAGAAATAAGACATACAGATTTTTTACTGACTTTTATCGAACAAGGTAATTTACTTCAAATCTCTCCTGTTCATTCAGACCCATACCGAAGTACCTCTAACCAGAATCATTATTTATAAGAGGGAATATATACTTTTTATTAATTTTTATTATTTTATCAGAATGAGCATTTCCTCTGCTCATAAACTTCATGTTTATAAACTAGTGTTAGCAGTTTGTAATAAAATTACAGTCACATTATGTAAATGATCCCTACAATCGTATCTGGAAAAAACCCAAACAACCCCAAACCAAAAAAAACCACTTCTGCAGGTACTTAATGACTTCTGCGCTAGTATCCCGAAGACCAGAGTTTATTTTTTCTTGGAGGTGATATAGATTTCTATCTTCTATGCTGAGAATAATTCAATATTGTTGAAAGTATCAAACCGGAGAATTGTGGTTAAAGATGAAATACGATTCTATACACTGCCTTTGTGGTTAGAGAAGAAATATGATTCTATACACTGCCTTGCAGCACAGCTCCCAGTGACAGGTCTGGTACAAAGTGACTGAGGTCAGCGGTAGCTGGTCCATTGACCTCATGCTCCATGGGAACAGCCAGGGAACCATGCAGGTACTTTTTTACTTCTTTCCTAAATGTTTCCTTTCTTGCAGTTTGCTGTTTCTGGTAGTGTTTATGATAACAAGGAGAGATTTCATTTTCATGCCTTATTTTCTTGCTCGTTCTAAGTTTAGCAGCCCATGAAGTACAGTTGCCCCTTTCCTGACCACCCCAAGGGGCTGTATCACTCACTGAAGTCAGGGTTGATTTTCCCATCACTGTTCCTTATGCACTGACAGAAAGACAGAAAATAACCCTCTCTGTAACACTGCATGTGGCACATGCAATAAACTGTAAAGCAGGGACCATACCTGTGAAATGAGAGCTGGACGGCCAGGGAAATGATGCTCTTTAAGCATCTTTGACAGATTGATACCTACAAGCCCTGAATTCTCACGACTGGAGTGCACACAGCCATCTCCTCTCAGTGCTTCATAGGACAGATCATTTGCACTCCCTCCTAAGTAAAACAAGGCTGCTAAAAAATATCTGTTCTTTTCTGTTTGCAGACTATATGGAGAGATTTATTATGTTCTAAACGCATTCTGCAAAAACATGTCAGTTTACAGATCAGTTCCAATCAACTGAGTGTGAATGTTTGATATGCAAAATATGAGCACTGTCACTGGGCACAGGATTCGCATAACTCACTGGTACAATCTTTGTGAGTTAAGTTTCATATGCAAATGGTCACATTAATACTGATTTCAAAACGAAGTTTCTGAAAATATCCTTCAATGTCTTATTTCCCCTTGCTGCTTGCATTCACCGTAGTAATCTCACTGACTGTCAAATTTGCAGCAAATAGCACTAAAGGAAAACTAATGGCAAAAAAAGGAGGAAAAATTAAGACAAAGTTCAGAGAAAAATATTTGCAGTATTGTCTATCATTGGTTTTTCAGCAATGAATGGAAGACTGCCAAGGTCAACCTGAATTTCTCCTTGATTTATTTGTCTTCTGCTGCTTTCCGTTGTTTCACTAACACATTCTTTAACTTCTGGTCAGTACAGAGAATTCATGGCAAGACCTAAGGCTCTTTTTTGTGCTGAACTGCAGTTGATATTAAGCAGATGTACGAGGCATAAAAGCTGTCTGTTTCGGCATAATTGGAGCGATGCTGTATAAAATTATAAAACACGGTCAGAGGGATGCATCAGCACATATGCAGCGATGACCCCGGTCTGAACGCACTGCTATGAATCCTGCTGTTGTGAAATATTGGGGTTTTTTTAAAACATCAAACAATAAAAGAATAAAAGCTATGATTGACATGCATAGATCTCAGCTTAACTGTAGTTGTTATCACCTTAGTTGTCAAGAAATCCCTCTCAGAGGTCACTGTGGTGGCTGCAGGGATAACTTCACTGTTTATAGAGGCCAGCTGACCCTTTACAAGCCACACACCAACTGATTCAAGTAACGCAGCATCTACCTCTGTTTTCCTCAACATATAATTTGCAGCACCTTATTTTCTTTAATTTGCAGCAGTTTAGTAGCCTGACAGATGACCCATCTACCCAGCTGAGTGGGGATGAATAGTTGATGGTTGGAGCTACAACTAAAAATAAGCCATTTTTTTCCTCATCAGATCCCTCTGATTCACAAAGCTGTCAGGAAACAAAGTATCTATAATTTTAAATAGAAAATGGTGCTATGTTCTCATAAAGGAAAAATATTTTTCCTTTCTTTGTGGTGATAGTATAACATACCAGTGTAAGACTGAGAAAGTTACTATTTTACTTATTTCCTAATGGAAAACAGACCCAGAAGTCTCCACATTTTCTTAAATTTCTTTTTGCACAACTTTTTTAGGTCAAGTTTAGTCAATTTTTATGCTGAGTCAGACCACTTGAGTGTCACCCTAATGAGCAGACTCTGTCCACATAAGAATGTAATAAAATAATCATAATTTTATTTTAACTATTCATTACTCAGAAGGAGTATCCAAATGAGAGAAAATAGGAGTGAGGATGAAGTATGTTTTCTTGCACATTGTTGTAGTGATTCCTTGTAGGGACAGTCATAAGCATATAGGCACATTCCATTTACAAAGGTTTAATTACACCCAGACCAGCTAATTTAGCTTACAAGTTACCATCAAACAGCTGATGCACTATTAATTATGAAATGCTTTCAATGAGGTTAGCTTTGTATTCACAGAAAGTATTTCTTCCTGACTTTTTAATTCTAATGACTTCCAACTTGAATATTCAAGTGTTTAGCATCATCTAAAAAGTGAAGATTGATGCATGAATACAGTGATTCTAAGAGCACTATTTACCATATTTAATTTTTCGGTTTATATAAATACACAGTAGGAAGGAAAGATATACAGAAGCTATTTCATTACTGTCTCAGATCAACTTTAAATCATATAGTAGTTTTAGGTGCAGTACACGGACCATGCATAAGCAAGCTGTGATGGAATGAGTAGAAAGATACTGTTGCTCTTGCTTTTTACAGATACCTAAATTATAGTCAATGCATTCCTAATGTTACCTTTTCACATAATTTTACTTGACCCCTGATGGAAGAAAAGGTGATTTTTTAGAGTTGTCTATGGAGAAGCAATATCTACAAGAAAAAAATAAATGTAGGTGAGGTGTTCACTGCAAAAATTTCTTTGTGCTTCTGGAAGAAAGACCACATTATTAAATCTTATTATTTACATGACAGCATATATGACCATATTTGTCATTTACGTGGTTCAAAATAAAATAAATATTAATTGTAAGAGCTTAAAGTCTAAAAGGTAGATACTGAGAAGAGACGACACAGAAGTAATCCTGTAAGTTGCAGTCACTAACATTTTATTTAAATTAACATTAACTCAGTTCATGATGGTATCAGGAAAGGTGTATGTAGCAAGCAGTCCAGACAGGAAAGATGACTGCTAGAACTGGCATGGGTGTTATACCATGCAAAGACATGTGCTCATCGGCATTTGATGTGGCAAAGCACATGGAAAAGTTGTGCATCCTCTGACAACTCAGCTCCCAAGCCTGACCCTTGGTCTGTCTGTGGTGTTTGCTGAACACCTGGAGGTTCTAACAAAGCTCTCAGTTATGTCATTTCCTTCTCAGTTGCAGTAGGCAAACAGCTAAGCTCCCACTGTGGCCCCTGCCTCTCATACCCATAATCTGACCTCCTCTTTGGGCCCATCCTCATTCTAGATTGTCACCATCAGATGTTGTCTAAAGCTTGAGCGTTCATTGTCCTCAGCTGCTCAAAGATACCCCTTTATCTGTGCTTCACCTTCTGATTACCACTTCATATTTGGCTGACAAATACAGTCTTACCCTATTAATCATCATTCAGAGTGCTGATGCTGTAAGAATTACTCTTCTCTTTAACCCCTTTGGCAAAAGCTTGACTCATTTTGTAATGTCCTCTCTAGTTTCCCTTTCTCCATTTACTTGAACAAGAATACTTGTCAGTATCTTCCCCACCTAAAAGCTGCACTTGCTTCAGTGTCAAAATGATGGCACCACTATCTATTATTAGTTAAGTTTTCAAAAAAGACATCCATCTCTTGAGTCCTGCTAAAGGTTAGGACGGCAGGTGTGATGGTGATACAGCCAATAACTGTTAAAAAAAGGTCTGCAGACTTTTTTACTCTATCCCCCTTTCACTCTTTTTCTCAATTGAGTTCAAGGTTCCTTTCTCCTCTCTTGCACATCTTGAACTCCAGATTTCTGTGTGTCTTCTGTGTTTGGGTCAGACATTTCACCTTGTTGCAATGCACATTCGGTGGTTTACTTTCAACTGGTGGAGTACCTTAGTTTGTACAGAGCGGCTGATTGGTAGTTTAATCAGTGATTTTGTTTCTAATTCTCTCTGTGCTGCTGTTCTATTTCTTTAGTTTTGAATACCGCAGATCCAAAGTTGAACTGGGGTCATGCTGAGACACAGAGGCCAATGAGAAAAGAAAGCAAGCATACCTGGCTGCTGAATGTCTTTGGAGGTGCCAGATGAAAGCAAATGGAATATATAAATCCACATACCTGTCCTGAATCTTTGTCTCTGCCTCAGGAGCAGTTTATTCTTATGTAAAGGTCACAAAATGGATTTAATGAGTAGGAAAGATTTCAGAAGAGAAAGTAAGAAGTGTGACAGTGTTAAGGGAAATTAAAATGTATCTTTTCAGTCCCTCTGAATGAAAAACTGGACCTCATAGTTTATTTCTCTCTGAGGTGCTATGATTTACAGAGTCTATTTTTTTTTAATTGATTAGTGTGAGCTACTAAAATATCTCTGCAGCAATCTCATTTCTGCAGATGCATTCATTGATATTCACCAGGTAATTTATGCTAACACAGAGAACATTTACAGCCGTTCACTTTCAGTAGTAGCACTTACAGACGTTTTGTCAGCCACTTAAAAACACAAGATGTACAATTGCATTACTTAAATGTTTTAATTAGTACTGTTGTTGAGAAACGATGGTGAACAACAGAACGCCATGAACGATTAGTCGTAATAAATCTGTCAATAAGCAAAAAATTACATCTATGGCTGCTTTAATATGAAGAAAAAAATAATCTTCAGCAGATCTGTAATGATTTTCACCAGGTTAGGATCTGATATACAGCATGGTGTCTGTAATGAAAGTATTGAAAGTAATGCAAGATGTCTCTCTGAAATGTTTTGGATGGGAGAAAGGCAAACTTCAAAACCTTGCCATGTCAAAAAATAATCAGCATTCATTTTATGGCATTGTTTTTGCTCAT
Organism: Strix uralensis; assembly: GCF_047716275.1. Lineage (NCBI taxonomy): Eukaryota > Metazoa > Chordata > Aves > Strigiformes > Strigidae > Strix > Strix uralensis. Next base: position 5,557,276 of record NC_134000.1, on the reverse strand, counting down.
AACAGAAACAAATATCATTTTACACCAGACGCAGACATTTCTTCCTCTCTTATTTTAGCTGCCTTTTTAGACCCAGTCAGACGACTCACATGTCAGAACTAATCAGTAGTGAATTAATTACAAACATGGATTTAGCAATTGCTTCTTTCCTGGAATTTAATATTTGCCTTCCAGTAATCTAACAAGGGACTCAGCACTGCATTGTTCAGCGTAGTTCCAAGGGATTAAGAAGAGTTTTATAACTACTGTATTTTCAGTCTTTTGGATGACTTGTAATTAACTGAAGCATATAGTACACGCATTGCTTCAGTAAAAAAACTCATCATTTTTCTACCCTGAGAAATGCCAGTCACAATTTTAATCTGGTTGGAATACTTCCCTCATTCTGTAAATACCTGCCTGGTTTTGAGTGCTGGTAGAAGCCCTGTAGATTCATATAGACTAGAGAGCACAGGAAAACTGAAAAACAGCCTCTCACCTGACATGTTGTTATTGCTTAGGGTGATAAAACTAAACCATCCAATACTCAGGCAAGGCTACAGGAGTTTTAACTGTCATTTCATTATTACAGCTAATGGTCTTCTTAAAACCAAATATTTAGGATAGCAATAGCCTACTAATCTACACAGAAAAGATAAAAGATCATGCTGAAACAGAGGGACTGGCAAGGTACAGGTTGGTGGCAAATACAATGTAGTATGCTCAAAGGATTCTTGCATAAAGGAGTGAAATATTTTAAAAGGTGGTAGATTTTGTTCTGTTTCATAAGAAATGGAGTTCTGCTATCTCTGGAATTAAAAGGGGAATGACTTGGCAAGAAAGGAGGCTTTGGAGCACAGGAAAAAATGCTGTCATACGTACAATGTCACAAACTCCCTACAATTAAATGAAGAGATCTTGGAGGTGCCCTGAAGAGTCATAAGAGACAGTGCTGAAGTCCCAAAGCATTATTGTCCCTGCAGGTTCTTTCATCAGCTTCAGTGAGGCTTCAGCTCAGAAGCAGACTCAAATGTTTTTGGAAGGGCATTTTGTTGTTTTAAGCACCGTCTTCAAAAACGGGCTCCCAGATGATTGAACAGTGTGTTATGTAGTTTTCCTTTAAGAAAAAAGCACAGATGTTTCCCCATCCAAATCCATTAGCAGTCTTAATTTAACAGCCTTTAACTAAAAACAGGTTTTGGGGTAAAGAGTTATCAAATAACTGGCCCACTGGAAATCCTTTTTTCTAAATCCCATTATTTACAGGTTGGTTTCTGCTCTGAAACAGCTTTTTACACGTACATATTATGTTTCTATGCGTTTTGCTATTTTCAATTTAATTTCCATGGGAAGAAAAAAGTTCGGGATGTTAGAACTAAGAAGAACAAAACCCAGAAATGAGCTATTGTACCAGAAGACCACCCACCTGCTTTTGCATTTGAATTTATAGCAGAAAAAAACAACTTGAAGAACAAACCAGTATGGAGGTAAAACATTCTCTACCATCTGACTTTCTAGAGTTAAGAAACAAAGAAAGATTCTTCTATTTGGTTTGTTTAGCTGGCGTAATATTAACTGGTGGATGGCATGAAAAATGTCTGTTTGGCCATGAATACTTTTGGCCAACAGTATAGTGGTTGCTTGAACAAAAAAGGATACAAATTGGGCCGTACCATCAAGCAGCTGTAGCTACAACACCTGCCAGCTGAATGTTGTGCCCAGTATCTTGATCTGATTGAAATCAAATAAAAATCTCTAATTAAATTTAATAAGCGTCCTTTCCTTTTATGCAAGATTGTAACCAGAAATAAATGAAGTTAGATGGAAGGTTTTCTTCTTCAGCATAGGGGAAATTAAGCCCTGTAGCATCACTGAACAGAAAGGTAGAGAGGTATTCCTATTTAAATTGCTGAAAGTGAGGGTTTCTGACATAAGGAAGCTTTGGGTTTTGGAAAATCAAAGCAGGATACTGATAGTACTAGTTTAATGATTTTAAATAAATATCGAATATATTCAAATACTCAGACCAGATGCATTCTTTTACTTAGATTTCAATAGAAATGAGGTGGTAAGATGCTATTTTTAAATTGTATGCAAAGTGTGTTGAGGGGCACAGAAGTGTAATGGGCTGTCATATTTGTTTTAAACTCATGTGAGCAATATTAATATGGACCATCAAGAATTCTTCTCTGAGGCTTTCATAGGCCATGGGCAAGTGTGTATGCGATATGAAGCTGCATACAATTTTTGTTTCTAAATAGTGCTATAAATTATTATCTTGGAACTATGCTTATTACATAATATTAAACTGTCTCAGTCTAGAACAGGAATATTTTGTCTTACATTCACTTATATATTGTCTATTGTTGGTTGTTAATTTAAAATATGCAACTAATACTATAAAACACTTGAAACTTTTTCCTTATCTGCTTAATACCTACGGTGTACTCTGTTCATCATATTGCTAGGAGAGGCAGATAAACTCCATTTTATCTTCCTTCAAGTTCGTCTAAAGCCTAGACCTGAGAGTGTGGTTGGGGAGTTTAACACTGAGCATGGGAACAGCTCAGGGAAATGGTAGCACCTGGGACCTTCGCTAATGGTTGGGCATCTGAGACAAGGAAGCTGGTCTGGCAAAATAAACTCACTGGTTATTCTGTGAAATAGGTGCTGCGCTACTTTTGCCTACCCAACCATCCTTTTCCTATGGTTTATTTTGAATTCAAGTCTCCTGGATTTAGTAGCTTTTAAAACTAAGTGCTAATATATGGTGGTTTGTTGTTTTTTATTTTATTTACTTGCTCAGGTATTTCCTAATCTCCACAGAAAAGGTGGAGAGAACTGGTTTTAGCTAAAGAGTCCTCTTCAGCAAGGCACTAGCAATGTTCATTGCTTCCCAGATATTCTTGATCTAAGAGACAAGTAACATAGCTGTTAGTGTATAATGACTCCTACACACAGGAGTTACATCAACTTAACACACTTTAAATAGCCCTAAACAGAATTTCTAAATGTAAATGTATATTTCTTCAGAGACACTTTTCACAGATTACCAGTGTGAAAAATCTCAATTTTAGAGAAATATATATTGAATTAAGATGTATGTTTTCATTAACATCCAGTGCTTTTCATTCTTTAATATTGGGCGTGTGCCATGAGATCTCTAAGGCTTGACACAGTTCCTGTCACTCTTGCTACAGTAAATTAAGAGTTCTGGCTACCTGCTATTTCTGAAAATCAGGCCTAATTATCATCCTCTAAAAGGAAGGGATCGATAAAATCAGAAAGGTGATTATTTTAGGAACTGCAGAATAGAATATGAAGCACTACAAAGAATTAGGCAAGTATCTGTGGGGGTTTGACGGGGAGAGCTGGGACATAAGCAAAAGCAAGTCAGATTATATTTAATCAGGATGGATAAGAATATTACATTTGAAAACAATTATGTTTGGATAAAAGTTGTATGGTTTTTCTACCTGTAAAAAAATATGAGAGAAAATTAGAAAAATCACTTGGCAGTATTCTTCTGGACATAGACATCTGGTAATGTATACCCAAAGTCCACTGTAATAAATGACACATTCTTTCATGGAGGTCATACAGCCACAAGTGCTCCACTGTGAAACAAAGCACTTTGCATAGCATAGACAAAGGTATATTCTCATGATTGAAAGCTTTATATATTTCATGTGTTGGCACTTTAGTTTGTGATCTATAGCAAAATTAGCAAAAAAATTCTGGCATTTTTAGTAAGAAAGGAGAAAAATATTTGTTTCTGAATTCAGGACATCCAACGTCTTTAGAATTAGGAAAACCAAAAAAACCCACTGTCTCTTATGACCTAATATCACAGTAGATACTGTTTGATACAATATAAGTGCATTATTAGAGGGGATTGAATTATAGCATGGCTGCATAGTTAGTGGATGAGATGTACTGGTCAGTGCTATGTGCAAGAAGAGCTACAAGAGATGCCAAAAGTAAATGTGATGTGCTACTACCAGCAGATACCAATGTTCCCCCATTAGCTGCCCAAGAAAAGAATGTACACGGCGTTTAACGGCTAAACACAGCTGAAGCATTCCAGCTTGAATGCATACCTTGTAGATCCAACTGAAATTTGAAATTTTTTTCAATTTTGAAAATTTTGATTTTTTTTCTAATTTTGAAATTCCTCATTATTATGATTCTTGTCAACGACGTACACCAAAACAGAAATGGCTGAGATGATGTTTATATCAGGTTTAAGTGTCTAAAATACAGCTGCACTGTCTACCCTGGATTCTAATGACAGAATTAAGTTCACATGCTTGGAATCTCATGAGTTGTTCTCTTTGATATTTTGGTCCAAACTTTTGGTCTGGTGATGAAAATGATTCTATTTTTATTCTCATGATATTTGGCCCCAATGATATGCCACTAGAAACTGGAAGAAAATGAGCAAAAGGCATAGAAGAATGTGGAATACAACTTCATGTAAGGAAATTAATTCTGGTCTCCTATTAAACAGGTAAGACATCCAAAACAATATTTCACTGATTTGAGAAAATTATGCAAGACTGGATTATGCAAAATTGAAACTAGGAAGGGCAGGCAAGATTTCTTTACAACCTTCCACTTCTTCCAGTTAATGTCTGAATTATAACCATTTCCATCAAATTGTACCACTTTTCTCTATTTTTAGGAGCTTTCTTACAAGAGCCACAAATTATGAACCACCCTGTAGTTTTGGGGAGGTAATTTGTGAAAGAAATTTCTCACTGTCGTGAAGGCACAGCTCACAACAGCTCTGAAGCCCAGAAAGATGTATGATTGGAGTCTTTGTCCACAGGTGAAAAGATGTTACTGTGTCAGAAGAACATCGAGGCAGTGGAGATTTCCTTCTGACTGATTATTCTGCCTTGCTCGTTTATAGCAGCTGCTATTGTCTGTGGCTTGTAAGGAGTTTAGGATAGCTGTGTTTTCTCTGAGTATTTCTATGCTCCACTGTTGATGTGGCCAAATGATTTTGAATCATGGTAGTCTTTATCTAACATGATAGCTACTGTGCCTTTGTGGCTGGAAAATTGTTGCTGTATTACCCAATCTTCAGCATTCTTTCAGGAGGATGATAAATTTCACTGTCTTGAAATGGGCTTTCTTTTGTCCCTATCATTGGACAATTCAGGGATTCCTCTATAAGTAGAAAATGTTGCACAAATCTCTTCTATTCTTTTAGTCTCCTTGCAGTGTCTTGGCATGTTGTTTTGGTTTTTTTTCCTCTGACCTTTTAAAATATTAGTTTAAGCATGAAAATAGGGGTACAGCTGGAGATTGGTATTATTGGAGGCACAAAGAAATTCTAATTTAAATATATTAACAATTTCAGAAATTTTCCTGATAATTCAGGTAAACATTTAAATCTGGCATGATCATTGGTGGTTTTTCATCTGTTTGGTGTTTACTGATGACTCCTGTCTGCCATTTCTGGCATTCTGTTGTAGTATTTTGCACTTGGTTGCTTTTCGTTTAAGGACCTCAAAGCACTTTAGAAAATAATAAGTATTACATGCATTTTGTAGGTAAGAAAACTGAAGGAGAGAGAGAATGAATGATTGGATCAAGGCCTCTGAGCAATTCAATAGCAGAATTAAAGTTACAATTTAAAAATCCCAGCTCCTGCTGTATTTCAAAGCTAAAACAAGACTGAGACTGTGAGGAAGTTCAGAACAAAACAGATATGGCAGGTGATGGTAAACGAATGCACAACAAGAACCACAGTTATCTACTGAAATTTATCATTTAGAATACAACCAACTCACCAATGCAACCAATTCAATGATATATAAAAAACCTTATCATTGCCACTAAATGCAACAAGTTATTCATTTGGGGCTTTTTGAAAGGGTGTGTGTTGTTTGAAATTTCCTATCTGATGCAACAAAGAAACAGGATTATTTGATAGTTTGCTGAATTGTCTGATCACTGATGATTTTCTCACAAAATGTAAACTTGATAACATCTACAATCCTATTCTGAAGTTCCTTGATCTCTAGCTACTGTGCTAATCCCTTCCTTTTTTCCATTTGCTCTATTTGCTCACACTGCCATCCAGTTTCTCAATTCATCTGTTATCCAAAAGCTGATGCAGGGATGCTAGTACATCTCTGATTCCTCAAAGACTCCTGGCAGGAGACTGTGGGTTCTGTTGAGTACCAACAGACCTGAGAGTGACGTAGACAGAGATGCCGTTGCTCTTTTGCTGAGCAAGAGCAGTGGAGGACAACCATATGCAGCTAAATTATATCTGCTATAAAATGACTTTTTAAACCAAGACATCCATTAATTGACACCAACACACTACAGTTGCAGAAGGCTGGCACTTTAGCAGCAGGATTATCAGGTGATAACATAATGACAGAAACAATCAGCCACACAATAAGCAAAATTTTGTGCTGTGAAGTTCTGCAGCAGCAGCGTGAAATACGCACGTGTCTCCTGACAGCAGCTTGCTCCTGCCAAGACTCAGGTCTTGATGTGCACTGATCATCAAAACATGCCTTCATCATTCCAGCATTAGGGTGGATTATCCCCATTTATAAAATGTTTGAACATATATTACATGCTGTTAGAAATGTTCACAGCCCAACAAATATTAGACAACATCTTCGCTTGGTCTCTACCTTATCCCTTTTGTCCGGCATTTGACTCACTGAAAATACATTAATAAATCACTTAAGTGCAATTACCCTTCAAGGCCTATTAATCAGACAGCCCCAGGAAAATGGACCATTCCTTCTACAGTTTTCAAAATCCATGGAAGCTGCTTTTACAACGAATATGTCTGAATCATTGTTATGTACTTGAACAGTGCTGTGAACCTTAAACCGCTAAGGACACTTGATGGCTAAAATCCTACGTATTCCAGAATTGATGGCATCTGCTCTTTCCACTACAGGAGTCTGCAGTGTGAATACCTCAGGTCAAATATTCCTTGTAGATAATTTAACATGCACTGGTGCCACCCTGTGGATTTCAACACAAACACTTCAGTAGAGCTCAAAAGGAGAGGTAGTACAGCCGCTGTAGAAGTGAGATCCGAACACTCACACCTGCTTCTCCTTTGAAAAAATATTTCTATATTTACAATTACAGTAGCCTTGCTATGGAGTCTAAAATACCTTTGCATTCAGGGGAATGTGATTCATCTCTTTTTTTTAGGTAATTTTAAGTTTGTTGGCTTCAATGAGCTTGCTTATGTGAACATATATTTCTATCTGAACATATAAGGTCGTAATCACTATCTTAAATTTGTACTTTTAAAACATTTATGGAGAATCAAGGCTTAGATAGATTAAATGAGTTGAGTGAACATATATTTCAAAAAAATGAATTCATCTTCTTTAAATTTTCTACTCTATTTCTGACTCATTTCTACTATGTAAAATATTCAAGCTAATGAGAACGTAAGTAGATTCTTTAGTCTGTTCACATTCAAAGCACTGGAAGGAAACACAATTTTACTGCTATTCACATGTGCCGTCCAATCAAAATATCCATCTCTGTGCTTGATTACCAGTATCCAAGACTCTTGGCAATGCACACTGTGATCCATCTCCATGCCTGATTGCCAGTACCCAGGACTCTTGGCTTGCACACCATAAAGCTCCAGAACAGATGCTAAGCCATCTTCTTTTGTGTGTGCTGGGACATGCTGATGATCTCCCGTCACACTGCTCTGGGAACACTTTCCCTACCCTAAGAACTCCCTTATGTTTTCCCAGCAGTCTCAGAAAAATAAAAAGATGTTGCATGCCAACCCCTGCCAGCTGCTTCCTTTTGCCTCAAGAAATAACCTTGTAGGCAAAATCCACAATGGCCTCCACAAACAGAAGGTGGTTTTTCTTGTGTCAGTGTCTTATCCTGAAATAACTTAGAAACATTCTCCCATAGGAGGCATAAGTCTTTATACACCAGTTTACAGAGATTCTGCTTTCAAAAACTCTGAAGAAAAGCCAGGAGGCCAAAGGATGCTGCTGATCACCAAGCACTAGATTTTTGTTCTGGTCTCATACACACACATCATCATGTGCAACGCTGGAGTTAGCACCAACACCTACACTGCGAGTTCAGCTGAATACCCGAATGGTTGGAGATGACCATGGCAATCATTTGGTTTCATCTCTTGTTCAACTTCCACCACAGAATTTCCTGCAATGATCCTTGCATGAGTACAAAACCTTGTTTTAAACCTGACTTTTTTTTCTGCGTTAATGCTTCTGAAGCAAAATGTGAGGTTAAAAGTGGAAACAGTGTGATTGGCATGTGGATGGATGTACGTAATGCAAAGAGAATTAAGATAATTAACAGGTAGTGCATGTGCAAGGAATCACGTCTGAGTTCACAGCAAAATGTCAGAAGCTGATTCTTATGTCTTACAATTTTTACAGTACTGTAACTACATTTTGCTTGGAATAAAAGGATTTCTGATTTATAGGAGCATGATCAGGCTCGTGTCTAAATTGCAATGGAGCTTGTGCTCCTAGAATGTTTATTTTGGAAGGATCACACCTGCAATATACTTAAATAGGAATTTATTATCTGCTTTTTACAAGTAAGCTTTAGTTTTGTTCCAACGTGGCTGAAGTATTTGGCAAGGTGCCCCATTTCTCTTACTGCTTACCCCCTCTCCCACCTGAATGCCATGTTGACTTATTCCCTAGGTAAAACAGCCTCTCACCCACTCCCCATTTTACTTAGGTTCCTGTGGGTTTTCAGCATGAATTTTAGTCTCATTTTATTTTTAGAGTTACTTGCACAAAAACCTATTTACCTCAAGCCTCAGCAGCTGACCTCAAGCGTTTCCAGAATACATGTAGTACATAAATATCCGGAGTCTACTGAGCTGTATGTTCACCTCACGTTCCCATTCAGTGTGACTGGAAATCTATATTTAATTCTTTTCATTAAGAAGAATTGTTACCCTGCACCAGGGTAAAGGTACGGGCACATCTGAGAAGCAACGCCTGGGCAGCTGCCACGATACGCTTCCTGTGATACGGTGGGAGCTTGGAAGGGCGACAAAACCCCTGAGCAATGAGGGATGTTGCTCACACAGAGTGGTGGCAGAGAGGCATGTTCCCAAGGATGGCATTAGTCAGAATCACTTGCAGTGAATAATTTCTGCCTTAATGCGCTATCATCACTCAGGTTCCTAAGAAACTGGACAGTTTAATTGGATATCTGTTAATGAAGGCAGATTTCTTCATGTTCATCCAGGTTTAATTCTGGATTCTGTCAAATGAGAATGCTGCCACGGAATTAGCAATTTAAAAGTTCCTGTTCAGATAAAGAGAAAAAATACTGCTCAAAATAATATATTGAACTTCAAATTTAGTACCCCAAACATGAGTCTTATTTCACTATCCGTAGTACTCTAAACCAGTTTGCTTTAAATTAGGAAAAAGAATTTAAAAAGTCATTAAAGTTAGCCTAGTTATTTTTTTTTATCGTTAAATTTGGGACAGAATTTGTTCTTGTCATTGAAATAAATTGATTTTTTTTTTTTTTTTTAATTGTCTCTGGTTTTTGCTCATTAGCTATATTTGTATTTCAGTTGAAGAGCTGTGCTTGGGACAGCAGAGAACGGGTACTTTCAGGCCTCCCCACCTCCCGGGCTGTTCTTTGCCTGTCTGCTTCCCTCTGATGCTTTGCTAAACCGGGACATGGAGTAACAATACCCAAGTCAGCTTATGAGGATGATGCTATCCACAAGGGATAAAGTGCATCCCACATTAGTCTAAATGCCTTGGCCTCTACATCCACATTTATTGCTGGTAAGGGCAGTAAATTTTGTTTGAGGGTAGCTTAAGGGCATTCTGTGGCAGAGACTGGTCAGACTTATTTACCATCAACCGTCGTGTTTTGAGCAAGCAGGACAACCCAGGGGGGCAGGGCAGAGCTGGGAACAGAATCACTGTTTCACCCTCTCCCATTTCTCTGCCCTAGCATTTTATGGCCAGATTGAAAGGAAAAACAATCAAGGCTACGTCTGGCAACAAACATGTTTTTCATTTTTGATAGGCTACAGTGTGCGTAATCAGAGATTTTTCAAAGTCGTATATCCAAACAGTGCTTTGTTGTCTTCAAGCTACTCAAATAATTTGGAACAAGTACAGTGATAGAATAACCAATATATCTGAAAGTTAAATATGGAAGTCTGGATTTTGATTTTTTCTCCTGCAATATTTTACAAAAGACAGGATTGCTGAAATGTCTCTGTATTACAGCATCCGAGGAGGACTCTAAGGAGACATTGTTTAGTTTGTAAGAGGAATAGGTTACATATGTTTACTGCATCATTTCTCATTCTTGCTGTGATTGTTGCCAAGGAATGGATTAATGTTGTTCCATTTCACAGCAGCAATGCAGCTGTAATTCCCATGTACAAAATGTATTCTCTTTGAATAACTGCTTCCTCCTACTTAGAGAAAGAAACGTGTAATATTAATAGAAAAAAATTGTATGTGGTAATATTTTGCTACTGCTTTACACAACCATTACCACACAAGGTAAAGGCCATAAAAAAAACAAATACAAAGATTGAAAAAAAAAAAAAAAGTTGGTACCTCTTTATTTGACCAATTTCACACCAGCATCACTGAAAAAATGTGTTGGTTAAATAACGGAGTAAAAGACTCTCAGGACAAATGCTGGTTTTCAGCTGATTCCCTTCACAGCCTATCCATGTCAGCATAAGCTGATTTTAGTCTTCTGTATGCATGGTTTTTGTTTATGCATTACCAACTATTTATAAATTTAATTTTTAGGGACAGAAATAACAATGATGGAAAACATCAGTTTGGTAGCCAACTTGTTTTAGACATTTTAGAATGTCTTTGTATTTTCAAGTATTAGGGGGTAGTCAACCACCTCCTTGACTCTGGATCTATGTGCTTTTGATCTAACTCAAAGTTATAGGACTGGATCAACTTTGTTTAAGGTATGAGCAAGCTTTCTCTTCTATTAAAAATGTAGACTGAATTGGTCATTATTTTTCTTAGGACATAAAAATTAATCACAGAATCACAGAATCATCTAGGTTGGAAAGGACCTTGAAGATCATCTAGTCCAACCGTTAACATAGCATTGGCAGTTTCCAACTCCACCAGATCCCTCAGCGCTATGACAACCCGACTCTTAAACACCTCCAGGGATGGGGACTCCACCACCTCCCTGGGCAGCCCATTCCAACGCCTTACAACCTGCTCTGGAAAGAAATACTTCCTAATATCCAGTCTAAACCTTCCCTGGCGCAACTTGAGGCCATTCCCTCTTGTCTTATCACTCATTACTTGGTTAAAGAGACTCATCCCCCCTCTCTGCACCCTCCTTTCAGGGAGCTGTAGAGGGCGATGAGTTCTCCCCTCAGCCTCCTCTTCTCCACACTAAACCCCCCCAGGTCCCTCAGCCGCTCCCCATCAGACCTGTGCTCCAGACCCTGCACCAGCTCCGTTGCCCTTCTCTGGACACGCTCGAGTCATTCAATGGCCTTTTTGGAGTGAGGGGCCCAAAACTGAACCCACTCATCAAGGTGCTGCCTTACCAGTGCCAAGTACAGGGGCAAGATCACTTCCCTGTCCCTGCTGGCCACGCTATTTCTGGTACAGGCCAGGATGCCATTGGCCTTCTTGGCCACCTGGGCACACTGCTGGCTCATGTTCAGCCGGCTGTCAATCAACACCCCCAGGTCCCTCTCTGACTGGCAAATCTTTCACTCTTTCTTTGAATTGTTCAGCTATATCATTCTTGGGTCAGGAAAATGCTGTGTAAGTCCTACTCCCAAAAGATACAGGACTCAGCGTGATTTTTCCAAGTCTTTTAGCTACTTGGAGATGACCATAGGAAATTTAGGGTTCCCACGCCAGACCAGATGGATCTACATGGCCAGTTCATACAATGTTCTGCTGCACTTATATCCATTCTCAGTTTTCACGCTACAAAAATACCACTCTCATGATCTGCAACAAAATCTCCACTTCATTTCAGATATTTAATATTAATGAAGCACAGTAAATATTATCTTAGGATCAGCAGGGCATCTCATGTGTATAGGTATATACTAGCTATGTGGTATATACAGACCACTTAGTATAGACTAAGTAGTGTGTATATATACGTATGTCAGTCTGCTTTAGAGGACCAGCTCGATGTAGGATGGCTGTGAATCAGTTTGAAGCATTTGCCTTCAGCAACAGGAATTGCCCCATAGTCCTCTTTTCTTTAGCAGTACGGGTGAAACCTCAGGCAATCTAAATATACCTCCTCCTGTGGTTATTGCCAGCGCTAGAAACAGCTCGTCGGTGATAAAGAAGCTGATCCTTGAAATCAGTGCAAAGATTCCCATTACATTTTGCAGACCTTAATAAAGGCCCAGATGACCTGTTTATCTGTGAAATTGCTGCTGTCACTAGATGGATGAATTCCTGTACATGAGGGAAGATAATAACGGTGACGCGTTGGATTTAGGACTGATATACGGCATCTGCCTTGCTCAAGGAGATTCTGTGGAAAATCCTGTCTGAAAATATGGGAATGTAGCCCCTAGATTTCCTTGTACTGAATGAGATACATCAGCTTTAGCAATTTTTAATTAATTTAAAATGTTTACAATTATTAATATTAACTTTCTTCATTATATTTTCTTACTAAGCTTACTTCTGTTCAGATTCTGAAAAGAATAATAAGTAAACAATCAAGTTTGTTAAAAGGTTTAGTGGATAAATGATCATACCATGATCCTTGCAATTTACTGCAAGTAATCATACAGTCAAGAGAAATTATTGTACAGACATTTACCAATCTTAGTGGTGCCAATGGATATGTCACTGGGAGATGTTGTGGAGTAAAATAATGTTTTTCAGAAAGGATTTGCAGCAACCTCTAATTTGGATTTCTCTCCTTTGTCCACAGTTACTGCAGTTCTTTAACCCTTGCAATTTCCTGTAAGGTTGGGTTGTATTTATCAGCTGTTGTCATGATTTAATACTGCCCCAGTAGAAAGTAAAGACGACCAACAGCGCAAACAAGGGGCTCTATTTGCAAAGCATTTGTCATCAGAGCAGTAGGTAGAAAATCCCATTTAGCTCTCTGAAATGGATTTAATCTTGCATTTATAAGAAATGAGCAAAGATGGAAGAGTTGCACAAAATTAACAGCCTCACAGTACTAAAACCTCACAGTTATTTTTTTGTCTTCAAGTCACAAGGTCCTAGTGGGAAGGCTTTATGGCAGGGTTACAGTGAGAACCTCTGAAGGTATTGTGGAAGGTCAAACCAGCCCTGCGACCCCCTGAAAGGGGACATAAAGCAGCTCTCAGGCACTGATGGGGTACAGATGTGTAGTGGGTTTGGGCAGAGCTTTTCTACATGAATAGAAACACTACTTTGAAAAGATTTTACAAAAGGAAAAACAGAACAGATGTTGGTATGACTTTGATAGGATAAAGGTAGCTTTTGTCTCTCCCCTCAAAGCTTTCTCTAATTTCAGTGCCAGCCTGGGGACAAATCTGACAGCCTGGGCTGCAGGTAGACATGCAGGGCTTGATTTTGCCTTGACACCGTCTCTTTGCTAGCAGGATTTTCTTGACCTCAGTGTTATCTTTCTGAATACAAGTTAAAGAAGAGTGATGTCTGATACCATGGGAAGAACAGTTTTCTCCCACAAGTCCTTGCATAGGGCAGAATTGCACATATAAAGCCACAACAAACTCTCTGGGAAACCCCTGATGTTGAACTGGGTGGGAATTGATCTAGGAGTATTATTTCTTGTTGCAGAAGGTAGGAAGCAGCATACAGGCATGTTTAGCATAAACAGTGTCATGACAAGCTAACAAGGACGTAAAAAAAGAAAAGAAATAGAACTATTTCCTAGTGTAGAAAAGGCTGTATCCAGATCCTGCAAGGTCTAATTCCTGCTGGCAGGTCCTGACTCTATCTATTGCAGTGTTTAAAATACCACTATAAGTGTGAAGGAATATTTAAAATATAAATTCATCAAGTGCATCACTCATTATTTATATTTATATTTGCACATCAGTTGTGCCCAAAAACCCTGCCAAGAATTGGTGCCACCTTGCATTCGATCACTATTCACAGTAGAAATGGTCCTCTCTGAATAGTCCTGATGTGATGAAATATGTCTAGCAGTAAAGCTAGAAAATCAAATATTGTTTTCCTTAAGGATATTTTTTCTATTCCTATTGAAGAAGTATTCATGTTAGCATATTTATTGTTCATGATGGTATGAAATATGATTTTAGGATGTTTTCTACTATTAAATAATGGAATTTGCATGGGTCTGTCAGCACCTAAGCAGCAGGAACACTGATGAGTCCTGAATTGGGATGGCCAAAAATAAGTATGTGCTGTAGAAAAAAAGGTGTTTATTGATCATTATGGGATTATTTTCTCAGTGACTTGGTGCTACAGCTGTGGCGATTCTGTTTAGGTCAGCTCTGAAACGTAGTATTATGAATCTTTATTATGGTTATTATGAATATTGTATCTGTATTTACAACTCTTGTGCCTATTGTATAAGCCTCTGGGTGTGTTTACAATTGTTTTAAACACACTTTCTAATATTAAAGTGCTAAAAACTGGTAACAGGCAGAAAACATCCATATTAATCAGAAGCAGTCCATAATAGCACTTGACTATTAACCAAATGCTGCACATTTATTCTATAACTGAGTACATTAAAACTCCACAAACTGAAATGGATATAACGGTTTGTTCCTTCCCACTCCCACACCCCCCTGCTCTCTGTTTCTCCATCATGCTCTTGATTATAAATCTTATAAGCTCTCATTTTATCACTACTGAAGATTAATATTTACATCTCATAAATGTCCTTTACTCTTATTTGATTGGCACCTTCCACTTTCTCCTCTGGGACACAAAAACACTGCCTTATGTAAAAGATATTCTCATATAAGGCCACCTTTAACAGAGGTCCACAGTGTCCTTTCATGTCCTTATTTTATTGATGATCGCATGATTAGAAGGTAGCTTTCATTCAAAGAAATTCTATAATAATTACTTTCTTGCTTGCCTGAAATGTATTTATTTTTGTGGAAGAAATAACTCTGGAAGTTTAGTACTTTTGCATTGTGCTAATCTTTATGCAAACCTTTTCTGGGTAAGGCATAAAAAAGGAAGTTTAGACTATTTTGAAGCTGTCATTCACACTGACTGCAAAAATCCACATTGATTCCGGTAGAAAGAGAGGAAGAACAGAAGAGACACGGATCAGGATTTAAGTGCAGCATTATACAAAGAGCTGGCAGAGTGCTTCTCACAAGAAATACACTTCTGAATTTGTATCTTAAAGTGACTAGCAGCAAGTAAAAGGACCTTTCAGTCTTGCTAAACCCAAGCATTCGATGACCAAAAGACAACCCCGCAAAAATGAAGCTAATTTCACAAGTCATGGCTTGCTTTATTATAATCCCATTTTATTGGCCTTTTGAGACTTCAGTCCCATTTAAATTGTGTTTCCGAGCTTTTCTCTGCACCTAGCAGCTCTGGAGAAAATACTTTAAAATATAGAAAAACACAGAGGCACATAACAGGTCTAGGAGGTGGGAATGTAATGGTAATATCTACAAGCATGACAGCTGGTACGACCAGGATGCAGAGTGATGAATCTAGACGGTAAGGACCCTGCTCGTTTCTCTAGTAGTGGTATCAGTTATGGAAGTAAAAGATAGGGAAAACATATTAATGACTTATTTCTGTTTCCAGTAAAGGCTTGCTTCTTGGATTAAGTTTTTAGTGTTATGTTCCCTCTAGTTTTAAAAGTTTCAGGTGATGGCTCTTAGAAGTGGAGAACCATTCTTTATCAACTGCACTCACTCACGTACTTGTACAGTATTTTTTCTGTATATGACTCTTCTAACAGCACACTTTCAGCTGTTTTCCTGCAGATACATAGATCATGACTGACACTTTCAAAAAAGATAAGTAAGGTTGTGAGCACGCCCCATATTTTTTTACACTCTAAAGCTTCCATTTCTCAGAAGACTGTTCCTAAGCACTGTCTGAAAATCAAGTCTTTGAGGGATCTCACACCTAATAACCACATTTGAAAATGTGGATCTCTGCTGTTAAAAATACCTTCTTTCTATTTAATACTCCAGTCTTTGTTCTTGCAAAGGGAAGGGAACAGGTACTGAATATAATAGAAAGGTTTATTCAGAGTATATTCCTGTAAAGCAAATGCAAAGGTCTTAAGACTGTTTCTCTCAATCCTTTGGGGGACATAATTAAACTACAGCAATTCAATTAATATTCTCTTTACTTAAACAAGAACTGATAAGTAGTTTAAATAGAAAATTTCATCTGAAGAAATAATACAAAATATCTATTAATCAGTCCCATAATAAAATAGCCTAATTCTCATCCCAGCTCATCTGGGAGTGCAATGTATATTGATACCTGATGCTAAAACCAACTTAAATTAGTAAAAACAAACTCTAAAACTAGATTTTGGATTTCTTCTAGACTGAAGAATGAAGCTATTTAGGTCATATTGTTCTTTCTAACAATCAGAGCTAACTGATAGTGCAAGAGTTGCACGGGCTTTCAGGTTTAAGCTTTATAGGTTTTAAGAGCACCTATTTTCTTCTTACCATGAAGATCATGACCAAGGCATGGCATTAATTCTCTTTGGTTTTGAGAAATATAGACATACTTTGCTTGGTCAGACTCCTCTTCTTCTGTAGGCTGATGTACTAATAAGTAACTTCCAACAGGTGAAATAAACATTGCAAAGCAATAGTTAGCTTCAGTGGTTTAACTTAAACATAAAATATATTGCTTGATTTATCACTGTAATTTTCACATTTAAATTTTCAATTCTCTTGTCAAACACCAAGTTGTGTTCAAACTGCAAAGAAAAGTTTTATACCCATCTCCTCATGGTTATTATTCTAGTGCAATTTAAAACAATCTCACAAAACCATGATTCCTCATGTTTAGTGAAATAGAAAACTCAGAAAATTAATGTTATCATTGGTGTCTCATGATAATGTTAAGAAATGTCTCAAGCATTTTACTTGGCTTTATAGCTTGTAAAATATTGTGTACTCTGCAGAGACTATAATTTTCAAGGAGTTAACAGATTTTTACATGCTTACCCACACCTCAAGCAAAGATTGAAGAATACCCAACATGTAAAGCATTTTTTTAGACCCTTCACCCAACACACTGCACAGAACAGCTGGTCTAGCACAAGGTAAAAAAAAAATCATCATTTTCTATTACTGACTACTACAAATTACCACTCAGATTAAAGGGAGTAGGAGAAAAGCAAATGAATGTTCCCTTGACTTTGTCAAACTGGTAGTACATATTTTAAACTGATTATTTAAGGTGAATTTTCTGTTTCCAGAGAACTCCAGTCACAGTTAAGAAAAGGATCGATGACAGAAGCGTAATTATGCAAATTTATTACAGGTTAAGGTTAGCACACACAGGGGAGGAAGAAGGAAGGATGAGAGAGGGGAGCTGTCATGGTGGCTACCTGACTTACTGCAAGCACAGAGACATTTAGTGAGGGATCCATCGTGTGAGGAGAGACAAGAGTGGTTTATTTCGCTTGGGTAACATCTAGGAACTATCCATTATTTGTTTCCTAGATTGTGAATCCAAATTGCAATCCAGAGATATACAATATGACAGAGGTTAAAAACTGAAGGCAGGAAAAGACCGACCCATTATTTTCATTCTCAGTCATGATCGTTGTAAACTTACTGTGAACAGGCCCCAAAGCACAATCAGCTCAATCTTTGTTATTTCAGAATAGTCAACTTATTTTCTTCTGAAGTGTATCACATGAATACAAACTGGTTTTGCTTCCTCTGTTCAGCTCGCTCACCTGTCAACTAAGAGTTCCTGCACAGTGTTCCCTGCTTTT
Organism: Strix uralensis; assembly: GCF_047716275.1. NCBI lineage: Eukaryota > Metazoa > Chordata > Aves > Strigiformes > Strigidae > Strix > Strix uralensis. The sequence continues at coordinate 5,539,342 of NC_134000.1, read as the reverse complement.
TCATTTTTAAAGGTAATTCAAATGAGAAACATGGTTTAGTTCTTGAACAGCAGTAAACCTGAAGGTGAAAAGCCAAGATAATCAACTATATTCCAAGAGCTATATATTTTGAAAGAAAGGAGTATGCTTTCCATGCAAGTGTCATTGTTCAGGTTTAAGTATTGGAAATTCAAGAAAAATTAGAGAATTAAGGTAAATGTTGGACTTGTGGTAATGAGATAGTTGAAATATGAGCTAACTGGGGGAAAAATGACTCACAGAATACAGTAGTTGTGGCAGAAGAGTTGAATGCTGAATAATGAAGAGAAGAGGAAGAACAAACCTGTAAAAACAACATGCTAAAATCCACTCAAAACTTTCTTTTGCATGGAAAAAAATGTCGGTTACTTTCAACCAGCAGAGTTCCAGGGAATACTCCAGGTACAGTGCTGAAGTGCTAACACACTGCAGTGACTCAGATAAAGCATGGAGATCCAGTTTCCTCTGTTATGTGGTAGGAACCATTGCCGTAGCAGTAGATTTGTGTTTTTCCAAAGAAGGTGTGGAGTAACAGCCACGTGAAACACAGTTAATAAGAATGAACATGGATGATATCTATGCCCTGGAAGGCAGAGTCTGTGCTGCTCACCAGGCACAGAGTTTGCATCACTAGGATTCCAGTGGTGCATCACTGATCTGACCTCTTTGTGACTGAATAACCTACCATATTCTTTTATGCCCTCCCTTGCATTTAAGTATACTACTGGGTGTTTTTTAACCAGGGAAAATGTTTTATAATTCTGTTTTATGACTTAATCACACCTAATACATAAACTATGTTACTGTTTGCACCATTGCAATACAAATTCTTTTCAAAACTTTATTGGAGTGTATCTAGAATAAGGACATTGAAATTTGTGTCACATTTTGGATAGAATGGGACTAGACAAAGTACCTTGATTTATATTGCTATTACTGGAAGCAGCATTTAGCTCAGCATCTCTGGACAGCACTAACTTTAAGCATGAGAGCAGTGTGTATGTCATTACAAATGGTTACAGCCTCAGTAGACAAATTAAAATCTGGAAAGTTAAATGACTAGGAAAAAACATTACACAGATAAAAATGCTTCATTTCCACTCTTTATTTCATTTTTACATCTTTCAGCAGGGAAAAATATGCCTGCAAATATTCAGGATGAACACCATCTTCATGGAAACCATCCATCATAAGTAAATCCCAGAGATGTAGTAAAATGCAGGAGGCCAAATTCCATGTAATAACCCATTCCAAATGCTGTACATGTAATACAATCAATAGCCTATTACTTTAGTCTTATCCACAAACCAAAGTAACAAAATTAACAGATCACAATCTTCACGGCAAGTCTGAAGCAAGTAAAACATGGACTATGAGTTACACCATACGAGCAATGATCCAGAACTCTGTAAAGTTTTGGGCTGCCTTGAGATCATAAGTGCAATGAAACTCAAAAGTTTTGGTTTTAGTGGAATATATCCTTGAGAGCTATGAGTGCTACACTCTTGAGTTGTGGTTTATGATAGATAACTTACCATCATTAGAATTATTGCTCAGATAGAAGTAGCAAGAATAAAATATTTATTATTTGCAAATATATAGCTCTCGCAATTGATGCAGCAAGCATGAATAACAGCAGTAATGGTGCCTCACCAACATTTATTACATTTCATGTAACACTGGCCTTGAGGGTGACTGGTTATCAGAATGAGGTTTGAACAGAACTGCTCCAAATTCCCTCATTCTAGTCTCTTGCCAATTAAATGGCAAGATCCAGTTGATGCCTGTTGTTTCAAAAGTTACCACCCAAAGCACCAGTTGCCAAAATTCTGTTTATTTTTCATTTTTATGGAACACACCTGCATGGGTGATTTAAAAAAAAAAAAAAAAAAAAAACCCAACAAAAAACCCTGAAAAAACCCCAAAACCCACCCAAAACAAAATATTTGCATTATGGTCTGAGGCAGCTGGGATTCTTATTACTGTGGTGAATATGGTCATTTCATTCTGCTACCCTTTATTCTTTCAGGACAGGCTTTCATGCCACATGTCAGATAAATACCATCAGAGACAGGATTCAATTTTTCTTTCCCCGAATGATATGGCTCGTCCTCATATACCATCAAATGGTCCATGCACAAATATCAATACCTCTCTCTTCTTTCATTTATAAAACATTGTTCACTCTGGAAACAGACAGGTCTCATTTATTGACAAAAAGTGGGCAGTAATCATAACCAGGAAAAAGTCAAAATTGTCCCTTGGTGCTCCAAACAACATAGAGAACATAAGGAGATACCTGCAAGAGTGAATTGATGATGTTTGGTTGATCTTTTAGAATCAATAGAATAATATAAAGGAAATCAGGATGATTTTCGGTCGAAACAGAAATAGCTGACTGTGTTTTACACCAGCATAACAGATTTATTTGTGTCCAACTAATTCAACTAATATTCAGCTAGTATATAGGTGAAACCCACACTTACCAGAACTGATTGAATACTGTAAATAAAACTAATGAGTATACTGTGCCTCCAACTGTTATATACTTCATCTATGAAAACACTAATGAATATTTACCCTATTTTCTATGGATATCGCAACAGTTTTATGCAAAGACTGTGAAGTATTTATAAGCTTTAAGGGAAATTTGGTGTATACAGTAATGAGTATTTGCTCCAGAAGCCTAGTTCCAGTAATTATATACGTGACCTTCTGGTACAGGTCCAGTGAACACTGCTTAAATTTCAATTGCCAAAATGTTTGACTGATCTCTCTACAAACAAACTGCAGCACAAGAATTATCTATATAAATTATTTTTTCAACAAATTCTAAATGCAAGTCATGCTCTATTTGTTGAGAAATATCAGGTAGGTACAAAGAGCTGGAAGTCAAAAATAAACATATTTGTTGATGATTTTTTCCTGTGATCAACATCTTCTACTAACAAATCCCTTGCAGCTTTTTTTTTTTTTTTTTTTTGGAGGGCTTTCTAGCTGTCTACAGATGACAGGACTCAAAAATCAGATTTTATCCATACAGATATTCTTTGGTTGTTATAACTGAATATAAATTTAGACTGAGTGTAAATTTCTCCTAGATGTATGTAGCATGAGAAGCTGAATTTTTTTAAGGCAGGTTAGGTGTATGGAAACACAGAGTATGGACTATAATACCAGCAAATTTGAGGAAGATATGGGGATTTTATCTGGTATATTTTGTGGAGTTCCTGATCATTTGTTTCCATCTGTTCTAATTACTAATTGCTCTTTTTTTATCCTAGCAAAACAAATAAATACAACTGCTGCAACACTGCAAGACAGTGATGGTTTTTTACTGGTGCCATGACTGGTTATCTGGGAAAAAGTTGTGTCTCCTGCCTTGTGCTAACATCTACCTCCCTGAAAAATTAGGAGATTGAAGCATACATGTTGGCAGGAAACAAATTAAGGAAGAATCTTGTGATTTTGTGAGAGGTTACAGGTCAAATTACTCAGCACTGGTAAGCAGGAGATCTTAAATATAATGTAGGAGAGCTTTTGTTTCAGACATAGACCCTCTTGATCTTGAACAAATGTAATAGTCTTTCTGAGCTAGGCTGAGACAACAGATCAATCCATGTTTCCTGTGTTTGAAACAGCTCCATTGTGTCCTTCTCACCTGGGAAAGTTGTTCCTTGGATAACTGCTCTAAAAGACCTGTGCTGTAGTACCTGGAAGGGGTAGAGACATGATCCTGCATATTTGCTTAAATAATAAAGTATTAAAGCAGCTTTACCTACACCTCAAATCCCAATCCAGACAACATTAGGGAATCTGTGTTGTTGTCTGGCTTTGTAGAATCATAAGTTTAATTACTTTTCTTTAAATTTCCCATTTACAGCATGGAGATAATAGTAACACCTATCCACTCCTTGAGAAGTTTTTTGTAAACTAAACTAACTGTTGGAAAACATCAAGAATTTTACAAGCTGGTACACAAGGAGAGATGCAAAGTATCACTGTCAATACTTCCACCTCTATAACAAAGTCCAGAATCTTGAGATGAGACATGTGGGTGCCCTACAGTTGTGGACATTTTGTTTAATCTCTCCTTTTAGCAGCTGTGATGCTATAACCACGAAGCTCTAAGGTTTGTAGATAGATACACAAAGTCAGCTGTTCTAAGAAAAAAATACTGCCTCTTCCTAAAAATGCTGTGTGGCTTAAATAACTACCTTTTAAAACAAATCTAAAAAACGTCTTGTGAAATTTCATGTGTCTTCAAGAAAGATATTCAAATAGAAAAAACTACCAGTCCATAATTTGATCAATATACACATTTATGACAAAATTTTTAGTGGGCTGATATCAGATTCAGGTTGATATAATGTTTAAAGGTTATATTTCACAGAGTACTCCTGACTGCTTATAGACACCTCCAAAACAAGTTTTAGGAACTAAATCCCTGTTTTTGGTAGTGGTTTATGCCAGTACATATCAGATGATTAGCTTGGCTACATGAGTGTAATTAGTGTGCTGACCTGACTGTAATTCAGCTGAAGTTCAGGGTCTGCTTTAGAAACTAAAAATTATAAATGTTGCCGAACTTATTCTGTTTGTTTCTTTTTTTTTTTTTTTTAAAAAAAAGAACCAACAAGAGCAGTCTATATTAGTTAGCCCAATATGTAACAATGAAGTGCAATTTAGTCTCACTACATATGGAAATCAACAAATGAAGAAGTTATTAAAGATGACGAGGAATTTAAGCTTTGATTGCTTCTGTTACCTTTGAGAGGTAGGCACATGCAAGATACAGCATAAAACAGATATTAATATATTTTCACGGAAAAAGCTGGTGTTATTTTTAGGCTCCAAATAATACTGTTTCTTTTTCTTATAAAATCCTTTTATAAGAAAATACTGCCTGTGTAAACCACAAATTCATTAAAAATAAATAAAAAAAAAAATTGGTGATGTTGTTTTGCTTTATACACCCTGGAAGTGGTCCTGAATAGAAGCACAATACAGTTCAGCATGGTTTGCCACATTCTGCCTGTTATGGCTAAGTGCTTCACAAAATAAACCCTGCTCCCCATGACAGGGAGTGGGAGGTTTCCCATTACCTTTCCTACAGAAGTTCAGGCTGCTATTACTTGTCTGTAGGAATCCATCGGTAGGAATCCATGTAACTGTTCCTCTATCAAGTAAAATAAACAAATTGGACTCCATGTTACTGTGTTGTACTCTTCAATACATGAAAGGATGAAGATGGGGTACCAAATACTCACAGAAATGTCTAGTTTAGTGCATTTCAATGTAGTTGTTTTTTTCATCTGCACGTTTACACCGGGAGATGCAGTGTTTGCTGCTTGTTCTTCATCACATATTCACCTGTTTAAAATGTTTCAGTCATCCAGCCCGATAGGCAAATTAACCAGTCACACAGCAAATAGCCGAAGTGAACAGTTCACAAATACCCACAGGCTGACATTTGTTCATGCAAATCCCTGGAAGAATACTTCTGAACAACAAATATATTAACAGAAATCTAAGTCAGATTATAGATCTGTGTTGGCCAGTGAATATCACAAAAGCTCTATCCCTAATTTTTTAATTCTGATATTGCTTCAGTTCTCTACTGCAAAGATGAGTCACTTTTGACTGAGTTGCTGACAGCAATGGTTTTAATGTTTAATTTTTCTTGCCAGAGAGAAAACCTTATTTAACTGTGAACACCCTCAGCTGACCAGATGGATATAATAATTCCACATATATGTGAAAGTTACCTTTAAAAAGGACAGCAATGAGCTTTGAAACAAATTCTGAATGTTGCATTATCTTATTTCTGAGATAAAACAGAAGTTAAATATTCTCACTTTAAAAAAATATGAGGAAAGTGAGGCATAGAGGGTTAAGAAATTTACTCTTCTATCAGAACAGGAAAAAGTGCTCAGACTGCTGTTCCAAGGGCAAAATCATAAACAAGCCCTTTTACTTCCAGGTCGCTAAGCGACTTATTTCCTATTAGTGCCATGCACATATCTTTGCACACTAGGGAAGATTTATCAGGTATAAACTTATGACTTTTTTTTGGTTTTCATTCTTTTTTTTTTTTTTTTTTTGAATATATCTTTGGGCAATCATAAGCTTGAAATTTTAATCATAGCCTTTGCACTGACTCATGAGCAAATAGCAGATTCAGTGGCCTGAAGTACACAATGCAGAACACAGACTCATGCATTTTTGGAAGTATGTTTGTTTTCCTGTTTTCCTTTTCCACTGACTATAACTATTATATCTGGAGTGACTCCACTTTTTCATCCTTGCTTTCCCATATGTCTTGCTATTGCACAATTACGTCAAGTCAACCCTCTACATTAGTAACAATCAAAGATGAAAGAAACTGAAAGGAGAAAAAAAACCACTCTCCTTGCTTTTCTCTATGTAAAATGCTTCTGTTATTTCTCTGTGTAATCAACTGATATGATCAACATGGGCTTGTGAACAGTATGCCCTAAATTTTCAAAAATTTGAATAGTATGAACAATATTACAAATATAAAGTAATAAAAAATACTTTTGAGATTCTTTATGTATAGTAGACATCGAGTTCTGTAAAAAGTTGACCCAATTTCAGACCATACTTTGATCATAAATTAGAATAGCACATAGTCTTCACGACAAATAGATTAATAGCATGAAAATACAACTGTAAAAAGCCAGACCATTTGTAAGTTGATAATGTGGTCATGACCTTAAACTTCTGACGATGCTTACCAATGATTTTTCAGCAAGTCTAAAACACAGTGTTGGTGAAATTTAGAGGGAACTCACAGAACAGGCATAGATATGTATGCACAAAAAGGCTTCAAGATGTCATCGTGGGAATTATTAAAGAACTGGGAACCATGACTTTCCATAGAAGACAGAGACTTAAATACATTTATCTCCCACAAAAAACCCTGGTTTGGTTAGTTTAAAAATGTTAACACGGACAACATTTAGAAAAGTATGGAAGCTAACCAACAGCCTAGTAGGCAAAAAAATTTATAGCTGAAATATGAAGCTACACAAAATGAGACTACAATAGACTGGGTAAGGTGCATATTACCTAGATTGTAGAAAATCGGCTACTGGAACGCACAAAATATTGTGGTAGTGGTTATATTATGGCTGCAGAGTTTAAAAACAAGTTAGGCCATTTTTTCTATTATGCAGTAACTTGAAGAGGATTTAATTCAAGGAAATTCTACAGTCTATATCACACAACTCAGTGAACACTATGGCCCTATTTGGCTTTTTGTCTTGGAAATCTGTGTAATATCAGGACTCCATCTCTCTTTGCGCAGGAGCGGGCAAGCAGCCATCAGAAAAGCCTCACCCTAGGCAGTTTGCCTAGTGCTTTGGCTGTGAGTTTTCTTTGCTCATGCTGGGCTGTTGCTTTTTTCTGCTCTCAATTTGTAACTCCCACAAATCTGTCTTGGAGTACATTTGTGTGAAGACTGCTGCTTCTACCCAAGTGCTTTTGATCAGTGATAAAGAGGGCTATGCTGTTTGCGTTGTTGCTATGTGCAAGGTTCTGTGCTTCAGTCCATTAATGTGGAATCTGTCTCACATTTCTCTCTCTGATATTCTTCTCAAATATTTTAGCATAGAACTTTATTTCATTTTGAACTTTTCATGTTAACAGGCCTCTTCATGTCAGGCTAAAAAACACAGGGAAAGGAAAAAAATCTTGCTTTGATTTGTCCTTTTGAGAAAATGGGTTCACTCCTCATAAAGGAAAGGAACATCTCAAAGCCCAAGGATCTTAACATCCCATGGAAGCCACATATTGGCAGTCTTCCCTCCAGGTAGTAGAGCTCCACATGAAGCCATGCATACACACAGTCACTCATTACTGGCTGAATATGACTCATCCCTTCACAGAAAAAGACAAGGGATTTTACTGTTTCAGAACAGGGTTAGAGATGTGAATATAAATAGCTGTTTATCATTTAAAGAGTGCAGAATAAATACTGATTGCAATTACTTTGGTGTAAATCTGAAGTAACTTTATAGAAATTCAGATGAAGATATGCTCTTAAACTCAAAATAGAACCAGTAGTCAGAGAAATTATTTAATTGACAATGAGGCCCTGAAAACAGAGAGAAATTGTAATGGTATCAGATTTTTTTTGACAGACCCAACTTGAACTTGTTTTGGTTTTTTGAAATAGAGCATAATAATTACATTCATAGGAGCTGGCTGAGACTGGGCAGCCAATTCACAGGTGGAAGGAACATCTGACTAAATCCCTTCTAGCAGGGAAGCTGCCAGTGCATGCACCTGGCTTTTTGTTGGAGTCATTTCCATCTGCCAAAAGCATTGCTGCAAAATGATGGGGAAAAATAAACAAGGAACAAGACGTGCTGTAATTTTAACTAAAACAGCAACTTGCCTGAGTTTGGGAGAGGCTAGCGGTAGCAGTGGAGTGCCTAGTGCCTTCCCACCTGCAAAACAGGAGAAAAGGAAGATTTTTGGACACTTTATTTACATTTCTCATGTTTTTCTGATATATGTTATTGGTTTCTCAGCCGTCGTGCGGACCATATTGTTGGACAAGAGCCCCATTCTTTAGGGACTTTAAAAATGCAAACAGAATTCTGGGTCTTGTTCCAAGGAGATAATATACAGTGGTTTGTAAACATTTGCAAATGATGTCAAGCTCTCGCTTATAATATTTAAGAGCTGACAAGTTTCAGTTTACAGGCTGAGTTCACAAACGAGGCATGTCACTTCTGGGTAAGTACGGCGTACCAGGAGTTGCTGGCCGTACTAACTGTTGTAATTAAATTTGCAGAATGTAACCTAAGTGCTCAGGAACTAAAGGTGAGCATGTGCAATGAAGTCTGATGAAGTGGAGAATACAAGAAAGACCACAGATCCTGCACACTATGAAGCTGCATAATTTGCTACAATCACTTCTTTTCCTGCTCTCATTGAATTAAATTTTTCTACTTAAAAATTACAATAGAAATAACAAATATTATAACCCAAAATAAGTGTAAAAGAGAACTGGGTCCTCTGGGCTTGATCCGTATGAAATCTAAAAATCTCACAAAATCTTTACAGGCTTAGAATGGCCAACATGGCTCATTGCCACCCCAGAAGGTTTCTGTATAAGGGGCATGCCAGGCAGATTCTTGGTTCCTGTCCTGTTGGGTCATTTTTCACGCTCCATATATTTCTGACTCCTAAAATAGGCTATTGACAGCCAAAAGCAGCCACTGTGCCTAATTCCTTAGTCCCTTTGCCAAACTCATCACTGGCAAGAGGTGAATCCAGCTCTGAGCCTATAAGCTAAAGCAAAATACTATAACTTACACCAATTAGCTGACGCATCTGTCAGTCTTCTCCAAATTCTGCCTTGCGCATTTCCATTTTGTATTTCATCCCATTCTGCCTCCTTATTTTGTATTGCGCTTCTCTACATGAGGAAGGGAGTTGTTTGTCACTAGTAGAAAGACTTCTCAGAGAATGTTTTGTAACATTCTTCTTTCCAACATTCTCCTCAAAGAGGCAGGAGGGAGCCCTCCAGCTTCTTGTGTTTGAAGAAGAAGAAGATATTTTGCATCTCTTTTACAGAAAAGGAAGAGAGAGCATAAGGGGAGGAGGTCTAAGCTGCTGATAGCTACTGTATGCAGCAAACATTTGCTCTCTTTCCTCTTCCCTCCTCTAAAAGGCATTGCAGGACTTGGTTGCTCACTTGGAAATCCCCTCCTTTTTGGAAAATAGTAGACTATATCCAGTTATATCTAGATGCACAAGCTCCTGATTTGAGCAGCACTGGGAAATGGAAAACAAAAATTTTTCTAAACTTCATTAAAAGGAGCAATAAAGAAGACATTTCTAGGGACATCAGCTGTAGGTCCCTGCAGGAGGTAGTGTTAGTTGAAATTCATATCAATGAAATTCATTTTATAGACAATATATACCCTGACATTCCATCAAGGGTAAAGCAGATCTCTGGACAAGTATACAGAAACTGTTTTGAGTAGAAAGAGGCAATTGTGGTTTCATTATACTTCCCAACTTTGACCCAAGTAATTTAAAAATGAACTCTCTACCAAAACATGTTCCTGAAAAGGCTTCCCTGATTCAGCTTCCTTTATTTCCTCTGTACAAGAGCAGTTTGTTTAATGCATGCAGTGAGAAATTACATGAAAACCAGTTTTCCTTCTTGCACAAAATAAAATGAAAGTCACGTACGTCACAGACTCGAAACACTTCATGAACTGTACAACTGATCGGCAGATATGAAGGTAGATGTTTTTTAAAACCTGTATTCCTGTTTATGTTCCTTTGACCTATGGTTGTGTTCTGTGTATATAAAAGCAGAATGATGAAATGGCTGAAGTTAATGAATACAGTTTAGAACATTACTTAAGAAACACATTTCAGTCAATTCTGACTGGTGAACTGTGTCTGAAGCCTTAGATGGTTATAGAAGCTGGTGTCCTGAACCATGCAAAGATATAATTTAAGTGCTGAATATTCTCAGTCACTTGTCAGTGTTTTGCCATGGGAACCAATACTCTAACATCTTTCGTATTAAAACCAGTAAGATCCTTCAATTTATGATCATATTCTCTCTCTGTGAGGAGATTCATGTTTTTCTCTTTTTGCATTTCCTCCCCTCTTTGCTTTTCTTTAAAAAAGCAAATGGAAAAGAAAATAAGTGGTATGTTTCCATGCAAAGATGACTTTTGTTTTGTATGCATTCATCTGTTCCAGCTGCTTATTCCTCACTCAGAGTCATAATCCTCTGTCTGCCACATCACAATTAGCAGTGAAGAAGTCTGGGATTCACATTCAGAGGATTATGACTTTCAGAGAGGAAAAGGCAGCAGGAGCGAATGAAGTAGGCAACATAAATCCTGCCTTCATGCAAATATATTTAGCAATAAAAGCAAAATTTTACAAACATCAAAAAAAGGAGAAAAATATATTTGCAATATTCTCTAAAACATCAAGTTGATAGAAGAGTCCAGATCCTACTGAAAGTTAGACTCATAACTCTCTTTAGATTTTTGAAGAAGTGTAGACAAAATATTTTTCAAGTTTTTAAAAAGTTCTATAACTTCTGACAAGACACAATGAACTTCTTCAATAGGAAGTTTAACAGAGAGAACCAGCCAGGCATAACCTCCGGTGGCAAAAAATATTCTGATGTTTATTGGCAAAACTGATCAGCTAGAGCAGATGAAATTCCTACGCCTAAACCCCATGATTATTCTCTACTTCAGTGATATTCAGTGATAAATGGAAGTACCAAGGTAGAGTGCTTTTCTGCCAGCTGGATCACTGACACAGACCTAAGCCTTGAGTAATGGCAGACCTAAACCACTTGCAGTTTTAATGACTTCACTTGGGAAACACATTTCAACAGATACACTTGTCTGAAGATATAAAAAAACCAAATCATCTGGTGTTACATGTATTTAAGACAAAATTGTAAATTCTATTGATCTTTGGCAAAAGTTGATGAGTACAAAAAAATGTTTTCCTCCAGCTCATAAATATATTTGTCAGAGCATATCAAGGGTTTGGAACAAGTAATCATCCTGGTTCTTCCAAGGCACTATTTTTGTTCTTGCAAGTAGCAGTCAAAATTTTCTGTAAACACTGTCTTCTTACTTGAAACCCTGTTCTTGAGTTGAGGAAGAAGATAATTTCTCATTTTAAAAATGACAAATTGTAATTCTGGTGGTACCCCTCCCTCTCAGTGTCATGGTGAAGAAGAAGAGGAACAGAATTTTTTGGTGCAGTGCAGGGCAGGGCACACAGAAGAGCATTTAACACTCCTTTACCCATCTCCTCTCTCCTCCCCAAGGACTTTATATCTCCTGCTCCTAAACTGGCAACTGAAAAGATGTTTCTCCATGTAACCTCCACATAACACGTGAGTGTAAAGTGTATGGTAGCATCTTATTAGGCAGTTTCTGTTCCAGACAGCCAGATAAGTACATTTCAGGGTTTAACTGTAACCTCTCTTGCCTGTGAAACAGAGTATTTGGTGATGGTGATACTTGTAATCAAGTTCAGAATTAAGAGCCACATCATCCCATGTTAGTCTTTTTATATACTATTTGTCTTTTTCCAATAAATTATTTTAAATTAAATGCAAATTGATGGATTAAGATATAAAAGTTAAGCTAAAGGGCTTTCCATCTCTGACTTCATCCTTATTCACTCTGGCGATATTGTTTCACTGACATTGAAAGACTCAGACTATGTCTACCCTTCCATAATAAAAAGACTGACTCTGAAGATTATAGGAAGGAAAAGTTGGCCCATGTTTCTTCCTTTATAAAACATATAAACATAAATTTACATTATTTAATATAATTGCTGTGGGTGGTTTCAAATTATAAAGAAAAATAGCATCAGATAAACTATCTGAAGGGATTTCTTGCTCACTGTAATCTGCAGTGAATTTCTGTTCTTAACGGCAGCTAGAATTTTACTCTGAAAATTTCTCCCTTTATCACTGCTGAAATCCAAGTGGATTCCCCTCTAAAACACTTTACGTCGATGTTAGTTTTACTGCTGCTCAAATGATTGGGAACTGCAGGAGTCAAATCACTAGTTCTTACAGAGTAAGATGGGTAACTGTTTAAAAATGTATCATTACTCTCAATAATTTCACAAGTACACAGAGCTCTAGATCAGCGAAATGCAACCACACTGTCATTAACAGCACAAAAATAAAATCTGAGCTTTTAAAAACCAGTTTATTTCTTTAATCAAATCAAACTTTGCCTATATTGTTATATTAAACAAAAATTCTCATGCTTTACCGCTGAGTTTATTGAGAAAGCCTATTTAGCATATACTCAGAAATGGATGTTAACAACAAAGAAATAGATGAGGTAGATCAGTAATCCTTCATTCAATAAGTGTTAAAAATGAGTTTCATCGAATCATCCATTTTATTCCTTCACATCTCTAAGAGATAAGTCAGTGAGGTACTGTGTTTCCCGCGACTTAGAAGGACAGCTGACATAAATTAGCTATCTATTTAAATGCCCCAGAGAGCAAACCAGACATCCAAACAGCATAATTACTTGTTCTTACAAGCAGAAGATGGCATGTTTTAGATCCAAAATGAGACTCTGCATTTCAAAACTATATTAAAGTGATATTTGAATCCCTAAACGACTGCTACGCTCCAAATACCTTTTGGTCCACTAGCCTGAGCTGATATTTACAGGTAACAGTAAAGCTCTTATCAGATGGATATGAGAAATAACATAGTTTGGGGTTTATCTTTCAGTGGAAGATATAATATGGATGCTTCAGAAAAGATACCTGTTTGACACAACAATCGAAATAGTACCCTAAAATGTTAACCCATACTGATGAGGGGTCTCTTAAGGTCTCAATGGAACATAGAAACAGTATTCTTTTTAAATAGAAAAGGAGAAAAACAAAGATGCCGTAAGTAATTAAGCATGTCTAATCATACTACAAAAATTAATTTTGAAACAAAACTCAAACTTCAGCAGAAACTATCCACCTTTAAATAGACATTTCAAGTGAGTGAATGGTTGTGAACCAGTTTTCCCAGGATGAAATTCAAATGGTGAGTCAAAAGAAAACAAAGAAATAGAAATAATGACAGAGGAACTGTACAAGTAAACTGTTGGAAATGGTAATTCACTAAATCAAACCAGGGCTAACTAATTTCAACTGCAAGCCTGAAGTGACCTCCACAATTGCTGGTTTAGGAAGTTTCAAACCATTCCAGTTGCTTGGTTGCTTATTACACCTGTAAGTATGTTAGATGAGTTGTTGCAGAAATGTGAAGAGCTGTGAAAATTCATCATTGTGTTTAGTTTTTCTGGGACAGACATCAAGATTATGAAGCTAATGTTGCAATTATAGTGAACACTATTTTGATAATTGTATATCATTTTTCACAACTGAAACATGACTAGTAAATCGTCAACACCTGGTGCTGTAGTACCTAACTATTTATGACAAGGCAAGGCAAAATGGCTGGTTTGACTGAATGCGTTCCTGCCCTTCCTATTGGTCTATGTTCTTGATTCTTTTTAGTGGCAAAGACTATTTTCCTCACTTCTCAGCAGACATTATCGTCCAGAAATGTTTATATGAAGTTTCAGAGAAGAAATTTATTTATTTTTATTTGCATCTCATATGCTTATGGAAGAAAGTAGCCTGAAGGATGAAGAATCATGAGTCTGAGTTCAAGTCCTAACTTTGTCCCATAAATGATGCTCTAGAGGGAAGGGATGGCATCCAGAGGGACCTGGACAGACTTGAGAGGTGGCCCATGCAAACATCATGAAGATCAACAAGGCCAAGTGCAAAGTCGTGCACATGGGTTGGGGCAATCCCAAATCCAGGCTGGGTGATGAGTGGATGGAGAGCAGCCCTGTGGAGAAGGACTTGGGGGTATTATTGGATGGAAAACTGACTGTGAGCCAGCAATGTGCGCTCACAGCCCAGAAAGCCACCCGTGTGCTGGGCTGCATCCAGAGCAGTGTGGGCAGCAGGGCGAGGGGGGGATTCTCCCCCTCTGCTCCGCTCTGTGAGACCCCCCTGCAGTGCTGGGTCCAGCTCTGGGGGCACCAACATCAGAAGGACATGGACCTGCTTGAGGGTCCAGAGGAGGCCACAAAGATGCTCGGGGGGCTGGAGCCCCTCCCCTGTGAGGACAGGCTGAGAGAGTTGGGGGGGTTCAGCTGGAGAAGAGAAGGGTCTGGGGAGACCTTAGCGCGGCCTCCCAGGACTTAAAGGGGCTACAGGAAAGGGGGGAGTGGCTTTTTATGAGTGTTGGGACAGGACAAGGGGTAATGGTTTCAAACTGAAATTTTTTGTAGTAGAGACACACACTGAAAACCAAACCCTTATTATGTAACAAATTTAGTTTATAGGCTTCCCCTCCTCCAATACTTTTCATCAGTCTGGTAGACAGGTCATGATACAGAAGCTTCATATTTAACAATATTTAGCCCTTTATTTTTAATTGTCAAGGTATGAGAGCATTACTTCTCTACTCATTAACAGTCCTGAATTTTCAAGAGATAATTTGAGAAAGTAAAATCTTTTCTTATAAATGTTACTAGGTAAATTTGGTACTAGATGAATAATCCGATTTGATGGAAACTCATAATGTCAAAACCACCCAAGTATTGTCAAACCAGCTAGCGTTAAGAGATAATAATCTTAAAATCACAGAATAATTTTGGTTGGAGAGATCTATCGAGGTCGTCTGCTCCAACTGCCTACAAAGAAGATGGCCAACTTATATCAGGCTGCCAAGGGCCTTTCTGCAATACAAGTTCACCCTACATTGCATCACTAAATTTGATCTGGTGAACTATAAGGTGGGTTTATAGGTGAGAGAAGGTTTGCTTACCCTATTTATTTTTTTAACTATTGAGTAAAAGAGAGATCAAGTGCTACTATGGTAAGTTTCTTTCAGCTTAAGTTGAAGTTGCATCAGAAAAATGGAATTGAAGAGCTTTGTAGCCTGACATTGTAACTATGAGCACAGCCCCCAGATTGTACTTGCTACAAAGCTGATCTCTCCAGTTCAGCTTGTGACAATTAGCAAAATAAGCAAATGGAGTCTTTGTTTGGATAAATTGTCTGTGTGCTGTGTTTAGGGACAACTGAAGCTGAATCTTCTTTGATGAACTAGAATTGTGCAGTGTGTACATTAGCGTTTTAGTGAGAATCAGGGGTGCAGTTTTGAAACAAACCTGATTGAGCCCAGTCACTGAATAGCCTCGGAACATATGAACTGTATTTCTTTTGGGTGAAACTAAACTGAAAGATGTGCACGCAGTACACACCTGATTCACTCCAGTAATTAATTCCCATTCAGTCCCTGGGACCAGAGTATAGCTAGTCCAAAGCAGCCCTCCTTCTCTCTCATAACACAGCCAATCCTCCTTAATAACACTCTACGGATCTTTTTTGCTATACTACTTACTAATATAGTCATAGACAATGATGACACCAATGGTCCCCTGTTCATTGGGAACTTCATTCCTCTGACATTACTCTAGGATCATCTAAATGTTGTAATATCAGTATTGGCATGAAATCTGTTATCAAACACTATGGAAAATGGCCCTGATTAGAATCTAAAGGACAATGAGGTAACTCAACACTATCAACCTTTCAGCCAATGGTGTTATTATTACAAATATTTTACTGTACAGCCAAATATATTAATTCACATTCAAGGTTAGCTTTATTCATATCACCTTACAGTCAAAACATAGACTATCCAAGCCCTGCTGGAGACGGGTTAAAACATTTTCTCTAAGGACTCAAAGTTTACTATGTATTTGCATGTAAAATCCATGGCTCAGTGGAAAGGCAATAAAAGGTGCTCTTTTTGTCTGAAATATATATATTCCAGTTCTAAACTGCAGAAGATATCAAATGGTTAGAGATGAGCATTTTCTTGTCATCTTTTTTTCTTTTAAATCTAATGTTCCCATTTATGTTCTTTTCACATGCAGAGCTGATAAAACATCTTTTTTTTTGAGTGACATTCTCTAAATTTAATAAAAAGCTGCAGCCTGCCTTAGCAGTCTAATCAACATGAAACAGAAAGACAGAAATCAAAGTGTTGGTAGTATATTAAATATAGATGTCCTCTAACTTTGCCCTTGATAATCAATGCACAGTTAGATAGTTTTAAAGCATGTTGGAAAGTATCAGAAATGGCTCCAGGCTAATAAACATGTCTCTGTTGCACTGTCTTAACAACTTTTTCTGCTCCCCAGAAATGTGCACCTGTGTGTGCTAAGACTGTGCAGCAGAAATGAGGGATAAAAACCATCCTAGTGAATAAACATTTTTGTCTTTCTCTGGGCTATTATTAAAACATTATGCGTAAGACAACTCTGATGAGACTAGTTTTCAGAGCTGTTTTCAAAACCAGATCTGCAGCCAAAACTACACTGACTTTAGAAGTGGGGTTCAGCCAGCATGTCACGCCATGTCAGGACTTTATACTAGAGGGTACCCCCGCACAGAGTCTTGTAGACATTCAGGTTATTTATTCTGAATGCATCTGAAATAAGTTATCAGGTCTCGGGTGTTTCCATGAGATCTACAATGTTATTATGGAAATATAAATACCATCTACTTCCCTTTCGAGACTGCTTGAAGGAGGAATGTGGAGGCCATCATCTACTTAGAAACCGCTGATATGGATTTCTTGAGTATCTTGTCTCATAATGAACTTATAAACTTGTTTTTGTATTTCAACCTACATGACCTTGTAATGGAACTTTTCAGCAAAAAAATCTAAGTGTCTTCTAAGTGGTAGGAAATGTGAATCTTTTTTCCTACCTAGATGGATTCCATTGACTGTGAAGTGATCCACAAAATTTGTGAAGTTAGGGAAAATTTCCCTTGAACAAATGTGGCCAAATGAGCCAAGGAAAACACTCCCAGAAGAGCTAGGAGAAGTGTTTCACAGATTACTCAGAAACTGAATCTGAAAGTGTATACTATTCCCACATCATCAGGAGAGTACTTCAGAAAAGTTAACAGGCTGTATATGATATTATTCAAAGAAATTCTCCTTGCCAAAACCATCATCCCAATATTTCCAGTAGATTTGAGATTAGTCCCATAGAATCTTGTTAAAAAGACTATATTAAACAGATCTCTCTGAATACCTCACAAAAAGCAAGAGGTCGTTGGTCAGATGCGTTGGATGCAGAAGATCCTTTGGGCGGATACAATTCTCTAAATGGGGAGAATCATATTATGGATCAAGTAGGCCACATTTTCTACTTCTAAAGGAACTTCTGCATGTGGGATGCAGCCTATGATGGGTTTTGTGCTGCCTATACTATTACCTGTGAAGACATAAAATATTTTGTTCACCAAATACTTGCAGAACATCATCATTTTACTCAGGATCACCAAACATCATAAACTGGAATTCAATGCACCCAATAGCATAAGGACTAGGGACTGGTATTTCAGTATTGATATCTGCATTTTACTATTTTTCAATTCATTTATTAAGGGTAAAACATGTGGCTTCTAAACTGGTAAAGGAGCTCTGCAGCTGTTCACAGATAATATAATTGCAGATCCTCACAAAGAATAGCTTTTCCTTACAAGCAGCAAATACATCTTGGTCCAATAAGCAGCCTAGTTTTACAGCTGTGTAATCAAAACAGAGGCCTGTAATGGCTACACCTGAGAAGTGCATTAATCAGTGTAGAATCAATATTAGTTTGTCTTGAACCCAAATATCAGCATACAAAAGTACTGTAACCAACATATTTTGTAATACTGTAATGGCATGGCCAAGCACAATGTATAAGCATTTTTCATAACTATGTGACCTCCAGAGAAGACAAACAAAGACTTGCATAGCTACACTCACATGGCCTAGTAAAAAACACATAAACAGCACTACAAGTAACACAAGTTTCAAGATCAAGAACAAAGAACTGCAAATGAGCAGGACATTCTGCTGAACACACAAGAAGGAGAACGGACATAAACAGAAATGAGATAAGCAGCATCAGGAACACATGGGAACACACGAGATCCTCCTTTTGGGACAGGGGAAAGCAACATAAAAAAACTAGAGTGAGCAAGGAGAGATGGGTAAAAAAAGGAGTCACTCTCTTCAGCTCTGACTTTCTTTTCAGAAGAACTCTGAAGCCTGGTCACCTTGACCTCAGGGACTGAGAGGCATCAAGGACCTCAGTCCCTGATAGTTATCAGCTACATAACTATCGAGCACCATCTCTGTGGTACTGTATAGTCACAACTAATTTAGTTAAGTGTTAAGATCTTACTGTGTAAGAACTAACAATTATCATGAAGTAGGCTGTTAGTGAATGTCAGTCCAGCCCAGTGCTGTTTAAAGTTTAAATCTGGATTAATCGGTCAGCCTTCTAAACTCTCCCTTCACAGCAATCTCTAATCCCACTGCTGATATCGATATGTATGCTTATATCGAGACACACATTTATTCATTTGTGACAGCTGTGGTTTTGTTCTACGCAGTTTCACCTGTTAAAATGGAGGAAACCAACAGAGGTACCAAAAACTATTATTTCTTTGGTACTTTATTTTAAATTAAGAAGAGGCAGATGAGATTAATGCTTTCCCACAAAACATGAAAGTAAACAGATGTCAAGAGGCGGTAGTTTTCACAAGGAGTACCTTTGCAATAGCAGAGATTGTGGTTCTTTGAATCAAAACTACCCATATCCAACAGTGGCATGTGCACATTTCTCTTGGGTATCACTGGAAGCACTAGCTCGGTATGCAGACATTCATTGCTTGTTGGGGACACAGGAGATACTGAAGGTTTCTCTGGTTATGGAGACATGAGGTTAGAGAGGTCATTTTATTTAAGCATCAGCATTTGTCCCTCCCAGTTGCAGACATAGTGAGGCTTACGCAGAGTACAAGAGGTTCCAGTGGAGTCATTCCTGATACAGGCTAGTCCAGGAGGCTCTTTGGGAAATATAAACCTCAGACACCACTACAGTCATATCAGCTTCTTGTTTCAACAATAATATCTGGACAGTTTATGCTTAATAGCACATTCTGCATAGCATGTACTGAATCCATTTTGGTTTTAATTTTATGTAACAACTGCCACATTTGCACAGTTCTTTCCTGAAAAAGTGGTTTATGGTTTTGTTTCTAGAATTGCTGCTAACAATATGTTGTAACAGTGGTTGTCTTTTCCCTCCATTTAAAGGGAATATATTATTTTAGCCATTAGGAATACTTTCTGTTTAATCTAAATTATATCTTGGTTGCTCACAATCAAATCTTATACATGATACTCAGATCACTAGCTACAGAAGTGAATTTGCTTTCCAAAAGTTGTATATTCTTACTGACAACCTAAAATTATGCAGCTGGGATCTCATTAAAATTTTGCAATGCAACCAAAGACTCTGAGTCTGAGCTACTGTCTTCAAGAATGTCTAAATATGATGTTTTAGTCTGTAATCCTCAGATGATGTTTGTCTTTTACAAGTGAACTGGGCCTAGAATAAGATCCTGATGTAAGCTGTTGTTTCTTCTTCTTTAGATATTTAATGTCTAGAATATAAAATTGATATAAAATATACCAAGGATCAGAAATCGTATTGTGACGCTCTCCATAAAGCTAAACAGTGACTGCTGTGGTAGGCTTTTGACTGAAACAGTGCCATAGGCAAACTTCAATTTTACTGTAATTTGTGATTCAATACATGGGAAATTCTTTCCAAATTACACATCCTGAAAAGATACAAAGGAGGGCTATTTTGTTAAAAACAATGGCTGTCAACTGAGTTTAAAACTCTTTGAGCTCTTGATTTCAAAAACCACTGTTTCTCTACCTAAATTTTCTGCATTTCAACTGTATATGTGGCTGTCCCCTCCCTGGAAGGGTTCAAGGCCAGGTTGGACGGGGCTTTGGGCAACCTGGGCTAGTGGAGGATGTCCCTGCCCGTGGCAGGGGGGTTGGAACAAGATCATCTTTGATGTCCCTTCCAACCCAAACCATTCTATGATTCTGTGATTCTATATTCAAACTTTATTTTCATTTTAACCACATCAGTGAATAAAAAGTATCCCATTCTTTTTGCACAGTTACCAAAGATATGCCTAATGACTGCACTTCTGTAATGATATTTAAAAATACATCATTTTATTCATAAAGTTCTGGGAATAACAACTCTGGAAAAAAGTTCCACATCCTCTTTATTAGATGCTTCCAGTGTTTAGAATCCATAATGTAATTGTTGTCATAATATTTCATTGGCACTGAATGAAGAAGCAGGTAGAAGGAGATGGTAGATAGGCAGAAACAATTTGTTTCCTACACTTCATAACTGTAAAGACCTAAATGCTCTGTTTAATCTGTAATCAAAAGGAAGTGGTGTAGTCTGAAGCAAATCAAAGAAATATAAGTAAACAAGTTCAACAAACATCAACACTACTGCAGTTAGGTATTAAAATGCTAATAACAAAAAGTTGCGGAAATATTATATCCATATATGGTTTTAACCCTGTGTATGTTGAGTGAACAGATAACTCAGACAGCCTATATAAACATACATGACCACTTAGGAATAAGTTTCAATTCAAGCGGGAGAGGGACTAGCTTTAGAATACAGAATATAAAATGTGACTTAGTTGTTTAATGCAGTCTTTAGTTATACTACCAGAACAGCACACACTGAAGAGCGTTGAGAAAACCCAAGAATCTCCTATTTGGAGAAAACTATATATCTCAGAATGGAAAAGAAACACAGGGAACTTGTATTTGGGATGACATAACCCAACCACATATTGAATTGTGCAAGAGCTTAAGAAAATTGCCCACAGCGGATAGCATAGGCAGTCATCAACGAAAAAGCATTAACTGTGCTTGAGTCATGTTGAAATTCAGGTGTGAAGAACTGATCACAACTGTCCTTTGTGTTTAAGTATGTGTCCATATTAAATCTGGATGAAATATTATTTTACTATAGTTAAGGCAAAATTCGCTTCTAGTCCTTGCATTTAGTCTTGTATTTTATGGCATTTGGGATGGATGGAACTCAGTAGACATCAGCATGTAGATAGGATAGCTAGCTCGTTTCTGACAAGAAAAACCTAGACAAAACAAGAAACAGGAAGCATTTAAATCTTATATCATAAAAGATATACATAACATTTATCTCTGTGTATGTAAACAATGAGACCAAAGACATGGAATAGGAGGCACCCTACCACTGAACAGCTGACTGAGGGGACCACAGATGCAAACTGAATACTTGGACATGGAAACGAAGGCTATAAACGGTCGTGTTTGTGTAGTCACTCTGCGTAGATGAACTGAAAGTGAAAACAGAACTATAAAAATGTTTGTGTACCAAATAATGGTAGATGAAATGAGACACTTCAGGCTGCCTAATAAATCAGATATTCCTCCAGTAGGCCTGTGTAAGTTAAGGTCTATGTTTTATGATTAGCAAGAACATAAATTCTGAAGACATGCAAATTCAGAGAAATCATGCGCTATGTCCCTCTTTGGTGTCAGTTGTCTTTTGTTAATATTGCCATCATCTAAAGGTCAAGAACAGCATGAAAAGGAAAATCTGTTCCAAATTCTGATTAAAGAACAAATTAAGTATTAATGTAATGAAATTCTCAGTGTGACTAATGAATCCTGTATTGATGACAGCAAATAAGAAAATCTAGATCAGTTTTGACTGTAGAAGAACATTTCATGTGTAGTTTGTTCAACTTCTCTGTTTCTTTAGGGAATTTTATTGCCGTCTAATTAGACCCCCAAAAAATTGTAAAAGCTAATTTTATGTTACAGCCCCCACAGGCCAAACAATAGAAAATTCTTGTGAAGGAAAGCTTGGTAATGTAGCAGAGTACTCTGAAAATGAACTCTGCACTGACAGAATCCACAAAAGACACTGTATACATGCTCCCTGGCCAAGCCAGTTATTTAATAAAACCTGTAAAAACAAGGGTATTTTAGCAAATACTTCTTTATAAGATTCCCTTTGTGAGCTTCTTTTAGATTTATCACTATGAAATCGAAGGCTGCAGAGCTGAATGGGGTTTTCAAAGGTCATTATTCACCATTCACGGCAAAATCCTAAAAGAGATAACAAAAGCATTTCTGGAAGATGCCAGCTTGATCTATAGCTCACAATCTCCAAATAGGAGTTTCCTGATCCTTATAGCAGTCAACTCTGGTGTTTGTCTGCTTTTATAATCAAAAAGATCTTACTCATGTTTAACAGAGTAATGCTGTAGTTTAAATATATTCTTTCTTGTCCTACTGTCACTGAACACAGAACAACTTAATTTCCTTCTTTTTGAAAGCAACATTTAATGTATTTGAAGACTGTTTTCTTGCCTTAGTCTTTTTTTCTAAACTAAACAAATATGAATTTTTATTAGGGCAAAAATGGAGATGGGTCTGAAAATGTACAGATATTTTGTGGTCAAAATGGACATAGTATTTCAATGAAGCAGAATATTTACTTCACATGACTTATAAATTTCAATCTAATTATAACTGCAGAACTGTTACATGTCCTTTAACTCTCTGTATTAAAATCATAGAATGGTTTGGGTTGGAAGGGACCTTAAAGATCATTCAGTTCCCACCCCCCTGCCATGGGCAGGGACACCTTCCACTAGCTCAGGTTGCCCAAAGCCCCGTCCAACCTGGTCTTGAACCCTTCCAGGGAGGGGGCAGCCACAGCTTCTCTGGGCAACCTGTGCCAGGGCCTCCCCACCCTCACAGGGAAGAATTTCTTCCTTACATCTAATCTAAATTTAGCCTTTAAAACCATTACTCCTTGTCCTATCCCTATACCCCCTGATCAAGAGTCCCTCCCCCCTTTCCTGTAACCCCTTTAAGCACTGGGAGGCCGCTCTAAGCTCTCCCTGGAGCCTTCTCTTCTCCAGCTGAACCCCCCCAACTCTCTCAGCCTGTCCTCATAAGCGAGGTGCTCCAGCATCCTGATCATCTTTGTGGCTTTCCTCTGGACCTGCTTGTGCTTAAGTCAGACATTCATTCTGTTCACATAGAGTGCTTTCCTATGTTGACTAATATTTATTTTTTTTCAGACCCTTTCTTCAGTTTATCAAGACTATTTGGTATCTTAATCCCGTCCTGCTGACTGTTTGCAGTTTTGCCTGCTTAGTGTCATTTGCAAGGTTAATACTTCTATTCTTCATCCTGGAAGTTTTTTTGGTTTTATTACATTTCACAAGTTTCATCGGAAGGACTTGCTCCATTCCTTCATGCAAGTCAAACTCCCCAGCTGCTTTAGTCTTCCTGTGAACTCTTAGAAAATAAGCAAGAGGCCTGTCTCCTCAGCAGATGAGGTGTTATGTTTTATTCATCTGCCGTGATGCATGGAGAAGGCTGATAGTACCCACTGCATTGTATAAACTTCACACAGAGCCCAAGCCACAAACTCCAGCTCTGCTTACTTCCTTCTCTTTTCCTTATCGTCTCATAACAGAGACTACATTCTTCATAAGACTCAGATGGAGAATGGGTACTCTCAATCAGACTCAGGATAGGTCTTGTAGAAATCCACTGTACACATCCTTCTAGTCTCACCAAGACCCATTGGTAATTGTTTGAAGAATACAGAACAACTGTTGGGAAAGCTCTCTCATACCAGTGTTAGATAGGTTGTAACTGCTTAGTTTGCTCACAAGAACACTATGTGAGGAAATATCAAAGCCTTAGAAAAGTCAAGATTAATGCTACTTTCACCTATAGGAATTGCATCTTTGCCAGGTAAAAGTTGCTATTGATGCAGTATATTTTTGTCAAACATCTGATGACAATTATTTGTTTTCCTGAGGGCTTTTAAAAATTATTTGCTCTGTTTCCTTCTAGGAAATTAAGCTAAAAGTTATTTTGGAATTCCTCAGATCTTTTGTAAGACAGGTACATTTCCTTTCATGCCAGTCATTTGAAATAGTTTTCAACTAGTATTTTTGAGTTCAGACATAACTGCTAACGATCCTGAGACTGTTAGAAATGCTAGAGGTTAAATTTCACTAGGTGACTTGAGAACATCTGAATTAAGTGTTGTCTAAGTTGCTGTTTGTAATGCATATTAAAAAAAAAAACAAACTTACTACTTATTTCCTCCTAAACTAATTTTAAGAGGAAAATAAGAAGCCAAGGTTATGGTGTTTAGATGAAAATTATTTCTGATGAAAACAATATTACTATTAGCTTCACCGGGCTAAAGCTTATTTACTTCTTTGGTTGAGGTAGCACAATATGTTTCAGATATTTTTGGTAATGAATTAAACTAGCCTGCTTACACTATAATCTACCACAACCAAAAACTAAGTCTTTTTGTCTAATTCATTTCTTAACTGTAATGAAAAAAATATCCCCAAATTCTAAACACAAAGTAATGAGGACCAATAAACCCTACCTATGGCATTGCTTTGCCTGTAAAGAATTAAAAGCCTTTCTTTTCTAAATTAGCCTGTTTAAATCTGTTAATCTAATTAGGCTCAACTGCATCTAATTTGTCCCAATAAAGTGCCATACTTTTCTAATTATAAAAGCAAATCATAAACATCAAAATAGTATGCAACTTGTGAGACTTTACAGGTATGTATAAAAACTAGAACTGGAAAAATAGGAAGAGTAAAACAAGTTTTTCATCTGCTGTGTTCCCACCTTCCTTCCCCCTCCTACTATGCACAGTAGCTAGGAAGTTCATGTTTTGAAAATCTATATTTTTCAGACTTCCTCTTCATTTCTCCAGAGCCATATTGTTTGTATTAGTGACTTTCCTTAATGGCAAGACAGCAGAGGTTGAAAGAGTCAATGCAGAGGACACTGGACATGCAAGACAGACTACTTAATATGAATTAAATCTTAGGACCAGAATACTCAATATGAATTAAGTTTTAGGACCAGAATACTCACCACAGTCTGATTACTTTTAGTCAGAAAGGAGGTGAAGAGCGATAAATCGAAACCTTGAAATTTTCTCTTCAGTGGCTGCTCCTCCACAGAAGTGACTTGAACTTTAAGAGCATCAACCAACTTGTTTTAAGCGTGCTCATTAACAACACAGACGTGTTCCGCTGTCTGCAAGGAAAACATACTTTTTCTTGACCTTTCATCATAATATTTTACAGTGGATGAATGAGGGGGTAAGCGATTATAATAATACTAATAAACTTAATCTGTATACAGAATATTATATTTTTTATGTATTTGAATTTTTGACTAGCCTAGTTTACATTCTGCAAATTAACACTATGTTCTCTTAGCGCCAAAGGGAATTAACCAAAAGCATCTTACACAAAGACATCAGTAGACAGTTTAGAACAAAATTTCTTCTAATAACATCAGTCTCCCCTAAGCAAGTGAGTGATCACTTCTCTAAGGATGTTTATTAAGGGCTAAAATAACTTTGATAAGAGCTAAATTGCTACTCTTGTTACTCTGCATTATCCTAACTAATGAGTACTGTTTGGTAACTATTTGAAACAAAGAAATAAGATGCAAATTCCTTTATTTTTCCACTCAGACATGCAAATAAGACAAGCTGAAATTACACATTTGTTTAGTAAGTGGTTACTAAAATAAATATTCTTAGCGATGTGTTCCACATCTTAATTACCTAATGAGGAATGGCTTTCTTGCATCCCAAATGCATTCACTGTCTAAAAGGAAATATATGGCACCTCTTGTTAGTATTAGGCTGAAATGATTTTACTTCATGGCTTTGATTTATTGAGCTTTGGACAAAAACGTAAATGAAGTATGATATTGTAAATGGCTAGGAAATATGTAAGCAAAATCAAGGTTGGTTCCCCCCCCCCCATGTTTGACACAGAGGAAGGCAAATGTTAGTAACTTTTTCTCATCTTATAAGAGAATTTTATCTCATGTTTAGGATTTATAATGTAGGGTTTTCTAATCAGCATGATACTTAAAATCAACAAATTCATCTCTCTGCAGTGATCAAGACTTCATGCTTCAGAAAAAGATAAAAGATAAATTTTTAGTTACTTTCAGAAACTAGATAAAACTAAGAGGTGATGTGCTGCTTGGAAATATATATTAAATTCTTATGTTGTTGTTGATGATAGAATGTGAAATGATTCTGAAGAAAAAAATCGCTGATAAAGGATAGAGATTAAAATATTAACTTTTAGAATCCCTTTTTGAACTCCTGCCGTTCACTTTTCAAACAGTGATCCAATAATTTGTTGCAGAGTTTTCTATTTCAAACGTGAAATAAGTTAGTGAATGCCAGGCTTTATTTTGTTTGCCAGAAACAGCTTTTTGTAAAAATAGAGAGCATTAATTAAATAAGAGAAATGACCAAAAAGTAATTACTTATTGTAAGGAAATTAAAGAATGAGAGCAAATAAGCTCTTGTATCATGCTAAGTCCATAGTATGTTCACAATCAACAGCTCTCTAATTTATCTTTTTTTTTTTTTTTAATCAGCGGAATATACTTTTCATATTAAGATTCAGTAAAGGACAAAATCCTGTAAAGTTTTATACTGCTTATTTCTCTATTGAAAGACATGTTGCATTTTACCTTGAAGTTCCTCAATCTTTCTTAAAATTTTTTTTGTGTTCTTTAATGCTGCCATGTAGATTTCTTTGTTCCTAGGAGCAAAAGAATTTAAATTAATTTAGAATGTATTGCATTGCCATGTGATGCATGAAAACTTACAGACTTTTTTTTTCCTTTAAGACTTTCCAAATTGAAAAGATATTCATAAAGAGGTAGTTATAGAAAACTTCATGAAGATACTTACTTTTAAATTCATGGAATAAGTAGTTCTGTATAAGAAAGGGAGGTATTCAGGAAAGCAACAGAAGACTAGACTGGAAAAAGTCAAAATGCATTCCTCCAAAATACCACAATTCACAGAGGCATATCTATTAGTAGATTTAAAAAAAAAAAAAAAAAATAATCTGTTATATAGATTCTAATTTTGCTGGGGAGCATGTAGCAGCCCTATTCACCAACGAGGAATTAACTATTCTGTAAAGAGAGAAAGCAATCAAAGTAAATGGGCCATTTGGACATCATTAGTCATAAAATTGTACACTTCTCCAGAGAAAGTTAAGTTTCACTTTCAGGGACAATTTCCTAGCTCCCTTGTCACGTAACTTCTTTTATGATGTTCATGTTAGGCCTGTCAATGAACTTTTAATATCTTTCACAAAGCATTGTGTTAACCAATCAAAAAATCCTTCTCTACATTAGTCTTATGAAAAGGGAATATTAAAAGTTCAATACCTCCTACAATATTTTGGAAATTATTTTTACTTTTGTATTTAAGAAGTCTACAAGTTCCAAAAACATTGAATCTGAAGACAGATAATACTATAAAGTTATTGAAGATGAGGAAGTTAATTGGCGTTCATCTTCATAACTAAGCCAAAAAGAAATTAACTAATGAGTGTCATTAACTTCTGCTGGTGAACACAGAAATGCTCTTTACTGTTACACCGAGTGAAAATTCATGCAGATGTTAATTGTGTTAACAAAATATGATAGGCAAAGGGAATAAATGTGAAGTTTATGGATGCTATTTTCTTTTTCACTGTCCTCAAAACACAATGAAAGGAAAAAACCATTAGGAAGATGAATCAAAAGAACTAGTACCTGAAGCATAAAAACTAGATATTATATTTTGTTTCCATTTTCCTGTGAGTTATGTCTGGCTTCCATGAAGTCACAGGTAAACTTTTGGAATGGTTTAAATCTTTAGTAGAGAAAAGTTTGAACTCACGTGTGGTAGAAGAAATTAACATCTACAGACTTGTGTAAGAGCTGTAGAATTGATAGCAAAGCTTCATGGAGTTGATTAAACTTCGAGAACCTCAGCTGCTGAGTAGCTACTTTATCAAATAGCAAACAATAATGGAAAGTGGGTAAGATTTTTCTAAATGACTAGTGATAAACAATATCTCAGTTTGCCCATTGCCAACATGAAAAACTTCGGAAAGCTTCACTTGAGTTGAATATCATTCTGCTTGAAGATAAGATTAATTTAAGAAGCGCATACTAGTCACCTCAAAATACCAAATTTGTAAGGGTGACTACTGTCAGTTTGGGACAAATTTAACACCACTCACCACCTACTAGACGGATACACTTGTTCAGTCTCTGAAAGCATCTTTATGCAAAATGCCTTCAGATGTCTACACTGGATCCTGTTAGACTGATCTTTAATAGTTTTGAGGATGGCAAATTTAGCAGACTGGATCAGACCAAAGAACCATCAAAGCCCCTGTAATCTGCAAAGCCAAAAACAATTATCAGGGATATATGGAAGGAAAATTTTACAAATTCAGACCATATTGAAACCCCTCTTTTTCCTTCTACAGATTTCTAGTTTCCAGAAAGCAGTTTTTTAGGGACCTTCTGATTCTCCCTCTCGATGAGATTATGTTAAACATTCTGACATTGACTTCACTGAAACTGATGACAGAAAAAAAGACCTAGACTATAAATTGGAACAAGTTAGCTGACTAGTGTAGGATAGAGGAACTGGACGAGATCTCACATTTTTATAGAGCCTTCGAACTACTGTTGGGGAAAAAGGTTTATTTCCAAGATGTAACCTTGTTTATTTTACCCCCGGGGGACTACCATCACCAAAGATGTTTCCCTGTTCCTTCTCAGTCTCTTTAGAGACATGAATTTCATATGCTCAAAAGTGATTTCTGTCAAGAGGCAGTTTTTATGAAGCTTGAACGTAAGGGACATTTCAAGAGCTGGTATATGGTGAAAAGTAATAGATATTTGTGTCACTGTGCTATAAAAAAGCCTATTTGGAACTAAGATTATTTTGGTAAATATAAAGTGTATAAAATGATGGTTTCAACTAATAACAGTTAACATTGTAGTTATGACAAATATCTAAAAGAAAGAGAAGTAAAAGGGAAGGATAAGATTGTAGGTGTGAGCTGTACAGGTTTATCTGCCTTTAGCAAGATTTTTTTATAAACACTGTGGGAAAACAAAAGCCAGGGGAAAACCTATACTTCTTTCTTTAACGCAGAAAAAATCCCTATATCCCAAGGCTTGTTTTTTATCTGTTTAACAGAGTGATCTGAGTGAAGTCTGTTGAAAATGTGGCTTGGTGGAAACACTAGAGGAATGGAGAGCTATTAAAATTGCCAAGGCTATAGGTAAGTGACATAGAAACAGCAAACACTGCAGCTATAGAAAATTAAGTACTTCAGTCAAAAGAAAAAGATTTATAACAAGAGGCAGACAATACAGATGAGTAAATCTGTAGAAGCAGAAGTAAGCTCTAAAATGGTGGCAGAAACATCAGTATTCAATCCATCTGGAGAAATATTATGTACAAAACTTCTAGCATACACAGTGAAATAGCAGCTGTAGACAACGCAGTCATTTTTTTTCCTATTAAGGAGAGAAAGTAGCACAACCTAACATACATCCAGCTGCAGGAACATGTAATCACAATCAGATTCTCATTTCATTCATTTGTGGTCATTAACAGTGTTACTTCCGTCTTGTTAGCTCATCAGCAGCATCCAATTTTATTTTGCCAAGGACTGCAAAGACCAAAAAGGAGTGTCTCAGGGCTAGAGGCTCTTTTTATCTATCTGAATAATATATCATATTCTACTTGGTTTCTTTAGAGCGGTTTATGATGTAAATGTTTGCAAGAAGACGATGTGGTGCAATATGACCAATTACAACAAGAAAGAGCTTATAAGGGAGCTTAAGCTGTCAGACTGTCTTTTATTACAGCACTGACTATGAAACAGCTTCAAAATAATCTGATAGCACCCAGGGAAACCTGTGTGTATGGTTCTTCTGCTCTGGTCAAATTCGGTTATGGTTTGAGGAAAAGGGGAAGGGAGCGCTCAGTGACAGAGTCATGAGGATTAACTTCACTGGAATGGGTACTACGTTCTGTGAAGATTTTGTAACTTTCAGGGCTATTTGGGTTATTAAATCCACCTAAATACTTAAAAAAAAAAAAAAAATGCTATATGGATTATAAATTAATGTTCCAAACCTGATCCTGTCATGTGTTAACTCATTCCTTCAACTTCATTGAGGGAAATCTATATCTAAAGGGTTGATGAGTTTTAAAGTCTATAAAGGCCTATTATGCATGTAAAATGCATTAATACTAAAAATTAATTCCACCATTTTTCTGAGGTTTGGATCTAACTACAGTTGTTTACCCCCACTTACGATACTTGACTCTGAAGTGGGATAAAATAATTATAGATCCATGATTCTAAATCTTAAGGGCGAAGGATTTCCATTGAATTTTTGAAGTGGACTGGGATTCTCATTCATGAATTAAATGCCAAAAATTCAAGACTTCATTACCTTCACTTCTTTTCCCCCTAATATTCTGTGCTTAATTTGTCAGGAGGCTTGGTCTTTTATTGCTGTCCCAACTTTTGTTACAGTTCTGTAGGTTAGTTGTTATAAATGAGAGGCAGCAAAGTATTTGTGTAATGCACATCCACAAGGCTATTTAAAATTCTCAGAAGGGAAGTGCATAAAACAGTAAGATTTAAAAAACCCCAACAGATCAACCCAACCACAAAAAACGTTTAGTCACTGTAAGGTGCTTGGCTGAAATTTTCTTCCAAATTAGTTCTCTTTTCAGTTTTAAATATAACTGAACTTTCCAGAGCCATTTATCAAGCTAGCCTTGAGTGTTCAAGCCTGAAAATTGTAATCCTTTCATTAAAATTGATGAAAATAGATACTGAAGAAAGTATGAATCAGCCAAAGCAATATTAAAATATTTAAGCTAGTTAAAAAAGATGATTTAATGCAGAAAGGACTAAAGATTGGCAATCTGCAGGGATTATCCTGTGATCCACCTATGCTTACTCTCCAAGCCTTCCTGCGGTAAAATTAGCTTAAAAGGTCATGCACTTTTTCAGACTTCACTTTGAAAGGATCAGGCAATTCTGAAGTGATGAGGACTGGGATTGTCTGATTACCATAACCAGGAATAACAGTCAATATTTCTATTAGATTGATAAATTCTTTACTGGTTATGGGTTTAGAATAATAAAGAATGGGACTAGACAATATACTGTCATGGAACTTCTTCACTTGTTTGGAAGATTTCCATAGCGAACAGTTAGAAGTAGAGATGAGAATAGGAGGTGTAAAATTTACTCCTGAACCCTAGAGGCTTGTTCATTAAGCATAACTGGGGTGAGAGGTGGGGGCAGAAAAAGGTTAAAAAAAAAAAGTAAGAAGAAAAAAAAAAGTAGACCTAAAAGCTAGAATTTGTCTTATTTCCTTATTTTCTTTTTTTAATTGTTTCTAATTCTGCTTGTAAATCAGAATTTCTAATCAGCTAAGTGTAGCACTCTGTCCAATGTTCTCAGAACAACAAAAGGTGTCACTGCCAGTGAAAAATAAACAGGATTATAGTTATGAGCTATAACTAAGGTTTTATACTGTTTTAGAAAAAAGAAAGTGTCCCTTTGAATCAGTAGGGATTTAATATTGTCTGATATGAAAAGAGGAATTCTTCTATCTAACTGGTTTTGGGCATTGCCTGAACACCAACCACACGTTTGCATGCAAAGTCTACTGTTCTTACAAAGACACTCCTCATCATCTGTGTTTCTGGCTTTCAACAGTAAAGTTGAAAACTGAAAACCCGTTCTTGATAGAAGAGCTTATGTGAATTTGGTTGATTGCATACAGAAGTACAAAGTGAATGGGGGGGAAAAAAAAAAAAAAAGATAAATGTGACAGGGCATATTTTACTGTTTGTCAGGAGGAAGGATCCTTGACTCTGTTTGAGAACTGCACTATAAAGAGCGCTATCTGACTTGCTGTTGCAAAACATGTCAGTTTAGGTCTAGGACTAAGTGTTTAAACTAGTCTTTCTGACTCCTTGGAGACATCTCCTATCATCTTTTTATTAGAGATATAATTTTTCATGGGCGCCAGTTGATGTCCTACGTGTTCAACTCAATCTAGTAGAAAATATGCTTTGAGAAAATGTGGTCCTAAATCTCAGTTTCCTCTTAAGAGTTAGTCTTAGGCAATAAACAGTGGTGGATACTTCTGGTTTCTGTCTGGGTTTAAGACCGTTTAATTGGAATTATCTTTAATGATTCTTGGCATGCAGTAGTCTAGCATCATAAAAGTGCTTCCTTCTCAGACTGATAATCAAATTAATTTCAATCCCAGTTCTCCACTCTTCTGTTCTCTGGTCTCTTCTCCACACACTACCATTTTTTTCAACTGTCTTCTGGCGCAGACAGCTGGTGTAAAGAAGAATTAATTTTCCTAATTTGGCACTGATATGAATAGTTTGGAACTGTAGACATGTCATTTTTGAAGTCATTAGTGAAATTCCAGCTCATTGCCAATCCTAATAAAGGATTATAATTTACAGACATGCAGAAAGAACTTGAAAAGACATAAATGACAGTGAATACTTCATAACTGAATGGGCAAATCATGATAACAAAGTGACAATAGAAAAACCTTCTGCGCATTATGAGAAATCCAAACTATGTGACAATTGACATATAACTTCAATTGTAAAACTTCCAAAAGATCTTGGAAACCAATTATTCTAACTCCTTTCTTAGACAATGGGCTCACCTCATATAGCTTTATGTGCCTGAGTAACTATGCCCACTTGTTCAGTAATCTAAATGTAGCTTTTTAAAGTTTCTTTTCCTTACTGCAAAAGCATCAGGATTTTGTTAGTCCATGGAGTATACTCACAACAGGGCACGATACTGCAGTGAGCTGTGTATTTTGGGATGGGTAAACTACCCTTTAGATTCTGGGGACAGGCAATTGGTGTCATTATGAAGGATTTCAGCAGAGCCATTAATTTCACTGAGCTTCCATGCAAACTCGCCAAGAAGATAAAAATGTACCATGGATTGATCATTACACTTCAGTAAAACTTCAGATGAGTACTTTTGAACTTTTTCTGAGCCTTCACTGCTTGAGGGAAGCTGCCGTTTTAAAAAACAAATAAAAAACTCCCCATATTGCACTGTGTTTTTAGTTTGGTGCTCAGAAACACTCTGTGAGAGCTGTGAGAAATGCTCATCTTGTAAGTTTGTATTGTATCCTTGTTATCTTATTAATTTTTCTCTGTTTATGTCTTGTATTTGCTTGGGGTTTTTTTGCTTATATCTTGGTGATTGCCATAAGCTGAGAGGAAGCTTGATTCTCAAGGTCAAGAAAATGGGTTGAAAGCATGACACGTCAGGGCCCTGAGTGCAGTCCACCCTTGGAGGCGTAAGATGGCTGTGACCAGGGTCAACTCCTTTGTTCCTGACAGCTCCTGTGAATGAGGTAGGAGGGAGGAGGTTGGGCACTTCCTCCCATGGTGCCCACCTTGGTCGCACTGCAGCTATATCTATGCCCAGTTTCATACCTCTGTGATGCTGACCCCAATCCTGACCTGCTGACTCGACTTCTGGACTTGACCTTGGACCTGCCTCACTGCAACAGTCTTGAATGCTGGACTGAATGCTGCTGTTGACATGGGGCTTGCTTTCTCTCTGTGTTCGGATGGAGAGGCCTGCAGAAAAAGTGTATAGTAAGTACCATTACTTCTATTTTGCCACCAATTCGTAGTCACTATCTAAGCTGAAAATGTTCTGATTCCTTGGATTAAATGATTGACGCGTCCCCATATAGTTCCCTCCTTTCTCAGACCTGAAGCATCCTTTTATACCATCGCTGCCAGTTCTTTAAGGAACAATGCTCTGATTCTCATGTTCACCTAAACTGTTTTAGTTACTACCCTTCAAGAAACACAGAGGACCCTACCATAAAAAAAAAAAGGTAAAAAGGAATAAAACAATCAAATAAACTGAACAACAATAAATTATTGTTAAAGGCATACTTCCAAATGCCATCTGTAACAGGAATAGTGACAACATGTGCCTGGAATACCTTATCATAAAAAAATGCAAATCAAAACTCATTTCCCTTTATTTTTCTTTGTTGACAGCAGATGTGAACATTAAAAGCAGACAGTGAATGTGTGGAGAGATGTATTAAATGAGTCTCTGGAATGACTGACACTTCTGAGTTGTAGGGAATTCACTCATGAAGAGATGATCAAGTTTACTGACTTTGAGGCTATTACGGAGTTATCTTTCTTGAGTTCATAAAGTGGAGATGCTGACTCAGAGTTTGATTAATAGTTTTATCTAGGAGCTGAATTATTCAACAATTAAAAATGCACTTTAAAAAGGAAAGATTCTTTTTTAAAAGTCTCTTTAAAAGCTTAGAATGTTGATTAGAAATAGGCTGTAAAATTCAAATCAGCAATGGTGTGATTTGTTTGCTTGTTTGTTTTGATAAAATGGTATTTTATCTGAAATCAAACATACACTGAAAGTAAATAATGAAGATCTTGATGGTCTGTTTCACCTACAGCAACTTGTTAGTCTAGCTTTGTCAAGACTTCAGTTGTTTTGTTGGTTTTAAAAGCTGATGAACATTTATGTAATGTTCACATAAATGTGAACCACAAGAACAGAATTATTTCATATTTAACAGCTGTCAGTGTCTCAGCATTAAATCCTGTTTATTTACAGCAGATAAGAATATCTTGCATCCTCCCTCCAAGTGATGATCTACACTAGTGACTTCAGCTGTCTGTTGAATATTTAACCTTGTCTTTGCTATCATATCAGCAAAGATAGACTTTTAAAATGAAATTCAAGCTGCTAAGTCAATCTTTGCTTTTCAGAGAAAATACTTTTTTCATTCAGCTTCTGGTATTAGACAAGCTGCAACAGATGACACCAGACATGAGTTTCCACAGGACGTGTTTTTTCCACAGAGTGAGTAGTTCTTTTGTGGTGCCAGGGAAGTATCTGGAGATGTGTCACCACGCTGTGCTAAAGACACAACATTTGTGTCAAGCTGATCGCCGTTATGGACTGATGCCATTCTTTCATGCTGGACTTGACCCACTGAGTAGGATGGAGGAAAGTTGCAGGATAAATTCTGCAGGTCCGGCGTGGAATCCCACAGGCAGACACTATGCTACACTAGATATATTCATATTCTTCAATAATGTTATGAAGTAACTAATATACAGCAGAAGTTCATAGAGGTATAGGATATTAATATTTGTGATTACTGACTGACCACAATGCAGATAAATTCATGACAGCTTATAATAACCTGAAGTAACTTACTAATGTTTTCTGAATCCTGACATCATCCTCTGGCTTACGGCTGAATCAGTGTTGTTTGAGGCCACCTTAGTGCACATGCGATGCTCCCTAATTCACAGAAATACTGAAGATATTTGTAGTGTTTTAACTAAGATTGGAGTATCACTGAGCATCAAAGAGTATCTGCTTCTTCCATTGAAAAAAAAAAATCTGTTTCTTCCATGTATTTGTTATAATGATGATTATGATCATTGCTGAGTTATCCCACAAAACTGTAATTGCTACAGTGATGATCCGTGCTTTGGCTATACAGGCAAAGGGATCTGGTGCCTTGTCTAAGAGGCAGTAAGATAGCCCATTACCCTTCATCTCCTTCTCTGTCCCTGTTCAATCCCCTTGACTCCCATCCAAGCAACAAGTTACAGTAATTACATGTCCATTCTGGAGAGGCCCTGAGGGTGTGCAGCTTGGAGCACAGGACACAAACAACAGCCAGTCTGGTTGGTGGCAGACTGATTGGTTGCAGATCAGATGTATGATTTTGTAAGAGCTGTCTCTTCTGGACCTAGCTGAGGAACAAGTCTAGCTTCCAGAGAGAGGTGGTGAGGTGGGCACAATGTCTTGTTTGTTGTCCTCACTGTGGAGGATGCAGCTATGGTTCTGCTTTCAGCTCTCTCTCACAGGGCCTCCTATTTCTGTGCAGGGTAGTCCTGCTGAGCCCTGTGTTTTGTAAAGGTCTTGGTGATACAGAGATGAGTATGAGCCTAGAAGGTCTTTCGAAAAAAGTATATAATGAGAATTGTAAGGAAGGAGGTAACCTACTTGTCTTGAGCTATACAAGAAGGGGATTGAAGGGTGGTGTTGCATATCTGCTCTGGAAACACCTTTCTTTCACAATGTGTAATGACCTGAAAAGATTTGTGGGAATGTACTTTCTCCATCTAACATCTTAGAGTGCTTCTTTCTGTGTAAGCAGGGGAGAAAGATGCTTGGCCTTGAGCAGCTGAATGGTGAGTAAAAGCAGGCGTCTAGTCTGGACATGGTGTCTCACCTAACTTTGGACTAGCGCTTTCAGTCAGAAAAACTGTACTCATAGTGAAAAAGGAAATAAAATGTGGGAGTCTTATGAGTTTTCCTTGTCACTACTCACACACTAAACAAAGCACAAGCAAAAGCAGGTGGTGGGTATTTTAATGCCTTCACATGCCTGTGTATCTGGGGAAGAGAGCTCCTCATCACTGTTAGTTTCTGAGCAAGACTAATAATTTCTATTAAAGTTCTCACAGCACATCCAGGTTTTGTTGGTTTTTCTTTTTCTTTTTTTTTTTTGGTTTTGTTTGTTTAGTACAACACATTTTTAGGGGAAAACCAACATTCTTTGACAGGAAAAGTTACAGCTTTTATAATTTTCCCTGAAATAATTTATTTTATTTAAATTGTCAAAATATGTCCATCTCTTGACAGCCAGAAATTATGTGGGTGTCTCAATATAAGGAAAACTATTTTGTTTTTAATTGTGGCAGCATCTGGAGGAGTGTCCAATCTTATAAGTAGTTCATGCTTATCTAATTTAAAGAGCTGCCAGCTGGTTCAAACTATGCACATGGGCTTCATTTTCTTTACTGCAGGAAACTGAAGAATTCCACTGGAGCGTCGTGTCTGAACAGCGCTTAGTCTTACTCGCTGGGGCATGGTGGCAGCTTCACCAAAAGCTCTGATTAATAATACTGGGCTGATTTTTGGAAGGTATTTGACTGGGCAGCTGTTGCCTATGTTTTCACATCAATCTTTCAGAAAATCGAGAGAAGACTTAGTATTGTTACTTCACTTCATCTTATCATTCATCCTGAATTCTTTCATTGTTTGTGTTGAATACTTGTAATTTATGTTATCAATATGTTGCAGTCTTTTGTCTAATGCATAAAAAACCCCACATTATTATTTTCTATAGACTCTCTGGCCATTGTAAAACTAAACTACAGTTATTTGAAAATCAGTTAAGCTCTTAAAATACCTAGAGACCAAAGCCTACTATAGAAGAATTTCAGACTAAAAGATGAATATTATATTTTACATTTGTAAATCGTAACACATAAAATTAGTGAAAAAGAACAGCAGCTTTAAATATGCACATGACAAGATAACAATGCAAACAAAACATGCTTTATATAGGTACAAAGTTGAGCTCCTACTTTCTTTAATGCACAGATTTCTGGAACAGAGACTGGCTGAAATTTAATGAAAATGATGTTCAGGAAAGTGTACCTTGAAGTTTGTTAAGTGGTAATTGAAAATTTTGAGATTAAATGTTCTCCACAGGGGGAGGGAGGAAGCAAAGCTGTTTGGTTTTTTTTTGTTGTTGTTGTTGGTTTTTTTGTTGTTGTTTTTTGGTGTGTTTGTTTTTTTTTTTTTTCTCTGATAACACAGTGTTTGGATTGCATTTTAGTCTTTAAAAATGTCTATTTTCACATCATTGGAACATATTTTACTCCTGTTGTTCCAAAATATTGTTCTTTTATACATCTATTTTTATTTCAATCTTTTAAATTTTTGTAATACAAAGTTAAGTTTCAAAATGGCTTCAAATTATTTGTAAAATATTTAGTTGAAAAATATATATTTTTAACTTGTCCACTTGCTTTTTTTTTTCCCCTGACTGTAGCAAAAACCTGTTTTCAGGTAGGAAGACTTCTTTGGACATGTGCAATTCTGAGAAATGCAATCAGAATGATTTATACCTTTAGGACTAGGAAGATTTGAGAACCCTGTTTCCTTTCTGAAACTCGAAAACCTGAATGTAAACTCTTTGAATCTGCAAGCAATTTCAGAGATTCCCATAGGGAAAAGCCTGCTTAGCTCATCCTTTTCATCTTTCTAGCATAGCTTCCACAAAATATTTTCTCATGTTTTAGTCCAGTCTAGTTTTAGAAGCCTCCAGAGACAGCAATTCTAAACGTCCCCAGGAGGGAATTATCCCACGGACTGGCAGACCTCTCAGTGGGGAGGCAAGGTGAAGCCAGACCTCCGGTGGGAATCCTACAGCGAGTGATTCCTGATGTGACTGGACTGGCAGAGCTTTGCTCTCTCTTGCTCAGCACCTCTGTTTCTGAATACGTGTTAACCAGGGAGCTCAGTATGATGAGCAACAGGACTGAAAACTTATTTGGATCTGAGGACAAATTGCAATGTGAGCTAAAAGTGCTCTAAATCCCTTAGGACCACATCCTTGCTTCAGACGTCGTGCTGGGTATCCCAGTGTGGGCAGGAAATACGCCTGTTCTCTGGTGGTTACAAATTCTATTCCTCATGCCTGGGATGTTTCATTAAAACCCAGTAAAATATTTGCAAAGGCAGACAGTGACCTAGTGCATAAATGATGATTTTGCAAAACCCTGGAAATACTGGACAACCATAAAAAAAAAACCAAAAAGACTTGTGGTAGTGCTTCTTAAATACCACATGCATTCAAGACTTAAATCTATACATACTCAAACAATTCTTATTTAAAGATGCTATAAAATCACCACTTTGCATCCTGACCTCTAGTTTTCCTTAAAATATAACATCAAAAACTATATTACAGTACATACCCTTCTGTGAGCAGTAACACATGCAATTTATTTTTGTGGTGACAGAAGTTAAGGATAGTAGTGTAAATAGAGTCAATGCATAGAAATTGTTTCTCCACGTTTTATTAACGTGTGCATGAGCAGTTTCTCTTCTCATGCTTGAATGATCAAAATATCATACTGTAAGAAACATAATTTATTCTCACGTTTATTTGTTTATTAAAACCACAAGCCATTATACATGCTTTACCAACCAGTACTGTGTAATCTATTCCTTTATGTTTCTCTGCTTGCAAATTGTGCTTGAAGGGATGAGACTCACATATTTCATCTGGAGTCTCATTAAATGTGTTCTGGATGAAGCGCCAATAATAAATGTGAAAAGGAAGGATGTGCTACTCCTCTCCCCTCTGCCGTCTTCTTGCCAAGTATATAGCACCACGATATTAAAACATTTAACATGTGATAGAGGAAATAAGTGATGCACAAAGAGTGTTGCAGTAAGTAGGAAATCCAACCTCAGTGACATAGTGGACAACATGTAAAGTAGCTAATCTTGAAGATTAGCTGAAGAAACCTGGGCAGAAGGAGAAACAGTAAATATTCTGATGGTTCTGGATGGTGACTCTGAGAGTGAAGCTTTGAGGAAGGTTGCATACCATGATCTATTGCAACCAGGGATTGATTTTCAGACTTGATTTTGGACCAAAATCTGGAGACCCTAGACAATGTTGGGTAGTGTATTTCAGTGTCTTTGGGCAAAGTCCCCTGCTCTGTTTCCCTCTTTCTATATCACAGAGGTTGCTTGGCAGACCATGCCCCTAATGTTGTGCATTTATCTGATATAGTTAACTCTTCCTTGCACCTATCCCCAGTGCCCACTGATGAAGGGAAGTACCAATGATGGACTATAATAAACTCATTTTCTTTATTCCAACTTACTGTTTGTAGCCTTAATGCAAGAGCGAACCCTCATTTATTTATTTCTCAGCATAACTTTCAGCTGTGCACTTTTTTTTAATCAGTCTTATATCTACCAAAAGATTAGCTAGTTTGTATCAAATCAAGAGCGGTCAGACTTATTTTTCAATCTATTCAAACGGAGAGGTTAAGAAGTCTACAGCGTGAGTCTCCATTTAGTTGCGTTAGCTTTTTAAAAATTTTAATGAGAAATTAAGTTTCTTTAAGAGAATCTGGCAATTTTGAAAAACATCAAATTAACAAAAAGGGAAAAATAAGCTTTATCTTGTTACTTAAAATTAATAGATGGTGATAGTATGAGTTCCTTCTATCTATTCCAGAATCCTGATCTCTCTTGGAGATACTGATTTATGATCAAAGTTGAGTTCAGTTTTTATAATATCATATGCTGCCCACAACAGTGTCTTCAGGAGACAGACCACAGAGACATCAAAGGAACTGTGTGGTTGGTGCATTTTATGATAAAACATAACTTTCTCCTGGAAAATCCATTCACATCACACTGGTAACAGAACAGCCATCAAACAAAAATACTCTTATTTTCTTGAAATGTTATTTTTTCAACACAAAAAAACCCTCCTGTGAACACTCGCTTAAGAAAGATTTTGCCAGAATATTTTTATAGTCATATGAATTTTCCCTGGTTATCCTTCACCTGCTTATAAATTCTCAGTCCTCCAGATGACAGAAAAATAGCAGGAAGGGTTTTGGCTCCATTAAAGAAGAAGAAAAAAATAACAAAA
Organism: Strix uralensis; assembly: GCF_047716275.1. Lineage (NCBI taxonomy): Eukaryota > Metazoa > Chordata > Aves > Strigiformes > Strigidae > Strix > Strix uralensis. Next base: position 5,498,304 of record NC_134000.1, on the reverse strand, counting down.
ATCAAGTCACAGAATGAAAGAAGTAACATGAGGCCTAAGTTGCTACAAGCCAGTTAAGACCCAAATAGCATTTAAAAGATCATAAGCTTGAGCTGACTCCTGCTTTGTGTTTGCAAAACGTTTCTACTCCATTTGAAGGTGCTCATTTATGGAAATCAAAGTCATTGCAGATAATTCATGACCAGAAACAAGAATTCAATTAATTTTTAAGATTACCTTGTCCAAGTAGAATAGTTCGTTTGATGGATAAATAGTACAGGAAGAACCAAAGGAGTAGCAGTAGATACATATTCTCTTTTGTATTTCTCCAAAAGGCTGAGATCCAACATTTATTCCAAAATGAAATTAAACAATTTAACAATTACCTTCAAACATCTGTCATTTAAATGCTTGAACATTTCATAAGACAAATTATCCATCTCTAGTGGAAGAAATTCTGAAAACTAGGTTATACCTCTTCAGGCTCATTAATTCTGAATCTAACACTGTAATATAAATAATTTCCAACCCAATTTTCAAGAATAGAATTAAATATTTTTAAAAAATCAATTCTTATGCATCAAAAAATCAGGTCTAGAGTTACCACCACTGCTATTATTAGCAAAGCCCATCTATCTTCCACAATCTCAAATCACTTTTAATTAATCCAGATATTGCAAGATAAATCCCATTACATCTGACACTTTCTGTCTTATCCCATGTCTTGTATAAAGTATTTTTATTAATAACATCTCTGACATTGCTTCTTTGAATTCACAGTTTTGCCTTAAGTGGAAAGGGGCTTTGCTTTTGTGGTCTAGATCTGCTCATTATCAGGAACTTGTCATGTTATTAAAATCTTTTGCTGATTGCATATCATTACAGGGGTTCAAAGGAATGACTAAGAAGTTTTTAATGCCAGATCTGATACAATGGACCTTCTTATGGGATGACAAAGACACGCAGAGTAGGATTCATCTCACCTAATTTTAGCTATGCCTAAGCACTGGAAAGAAGTGCTTCCACGGGCTTAACCCTACTCACATTAAACAATTCCTTAAAATGGAAAGATGTCTTTGGGCATATCTGTGTTTTTCTATTGACTAAAAAGAAAATTTAAGCGATAATATAAGCTGTCTACCGCTTACATAGCTAGAGTTAGAAGAGCTGAATGATACCTGCAGTGCCTAGACAAATACTAACAACATTAAATCTTACGGTAGGGAACTACCCACTGACCAAACAAATGCCAGAAATGTAAGTCTAGCACCAATTCTGTTGTGATGATTATACTTTGTCATTGTGAGCAACTAATTTTGTTCTTCTTACATGCTAAACTAGTAACCAGTTAACCATATTAATTGATAAGTTAAACTTACAAGCATTCGTGTTCATTTAAATGAATAAAATGTATCTGATAAAAGATACTTGGGTATCACGCTGTGTGAGAATAACCTAGAATATGTCTCTACTTTGAAAACAAAGATGGCATCAACGACCTTCGTTCAAAATGCTGATTTGGAACTTTTTGAGCTTTGAAGAGGGATTTCATATAAAAATGGACTTCCCATTGCAGGTGTGGAATACAACTTCTCTTCTGCCATTACTTATATTGTACTGATCATCCACATGTCACCTATCTGTACTATTCAGACCATAGAATATAATTCCTATTCTTTTTTCTACTTAAAGTCTTTCCAGAGTTAATTAGCATCCCATAGGATATTCTCACTGGGGTGTGGGTTTTTTTACCCTGATATACAGATCACTCTCTGAAACCTTACAAGAAGAGTAAAATAAAATGCAACTCTTCACACAAGTATTAAATAATAAAGGACACAAAAGTAAATAACTATGAGTAATAAAATGTTGTATAACATTCTCATTGATATTATCCATACTGTGAAATGAATTGAGGGATTTTTCATTTCGTTTACCAATCAATAGAAAAAAAAGTCAGACCTCTGTAGAGCAGAGCTAAACTGGATTTAAATGAAGAATGAAGCAGAGACCTGTACTAGCTGTTGGTTTTGAGGAATAACTAAATTAATAGCTTTCATTCAGCAGGATAGTAATAAAAGCCTTCAAAAAAATCAGCTGCCTGTACTTTCAGGCATAGATTTAAAGTGAGGTTTAGATCATTACTAAAGCAGGGAGTAAAGAAGGTCCAGAGAGTAAATTGTCAGCATTATGCACAGTTCTTTCATCTCCACATTAAAAATTTATTGCATTTACAAGCCATGTGGCTTGAAAGTATGTTTTCTTGGCTGATTAATCTTTATTTATGCTAACAGGGATAAGCTCAGTGTCCAGTGACTTGATGAAAATCAATTAATTAATTTTATTAAGATGGAATTTGGAGACATGTTAATTGCCAAAAGAAAAAATATGCTGACACTGATGCTGAGATTGTAACTGGAACTCATACCGCTGCTTCGGCAGGAGGACAGCAGGGGTACTCCCTTCTCCTCCCATCTCTTCCCACAGTCCTTGTCGGGGTAAGGAGGAGGTGCAGACACAGTGAGAGCTGGGGTAAGCAGCATTGACTGCTCCGCACCCTTATCCTCCTCTGGGTGCCCACAGAGGGCAGCCCCAAGTAGCAGGAGCACCCTTCCAAGGAGCCTCCACAAGACTGCTTGCAGATGCCAGATTTATCTATAGTGTCACAAACCGTCTCCACTTCCCTGTCCCCTGAGCTCTGCACATGACGAGTCCCTGTTTCCAGTGCTCTTACCACACTGAAGACTATCTTGATTTAATAGATTAAACATGGATTTTAGAATGTATGTGTGTGTGTTCAAGCATTTTGCTGAAATAGGGTTTAAATATCATTATTTGTTCCCCGGGGACATGCTGTTGTGATTCTTGCCTGCATTATTTGTTATTTATACTGCACCATCAGCATGTAATAGTCAGCAAACAAATGTTTCAGTCTTATTTGAACATCTGCTTAACCTCTTCCATTATTCTAAACTTGATTGTTACAATGAAACAAAGGAAAACAAAAAATGAGAATTAGATGACAACTTGGGGCTAACAATTCTGCAGTACTGAATATAGATTAGAGGTCTTGATACATCATCCTAAGTACCACATCAATATCAATAAAAATAAATAAGAGGTTGGACTGATGTATGGACTAGCGTCACTGAGCCACCACTCCTAGACAGTCCCTTGAAAAAGGCTTTCTGTTGTCCCCTGAGATGGAAATTGTTTTTTTTTTTTTCTAGAACTGGAGTTGTAGAAAACTCCCTGTCAAGCGAGGGTGCCCAGCCTGTTCCTAAATGAGCTGAGAACTCATCTTCATCCCCAAAAACTCAGGTGTGAGCCCTGGCAATCCTGTAGCAATTTACCATTGAAGAGTTTTTAAAAGAAAGCTTTTAAAGATGATGGTACTCATCTTTATCTTCAGCCATATCTTTAGTCAGAAGAATACTAATAGCTCAATGGAAGATGGGGGGCAGACCTGTCCATGTAGCAGTAACTAGTGAACAGCATTATGTGACTGTCCCTATGTCACCATCCTGTAGTTATTTGAGCCAGAAAATACAAGTTTTTATTTAATAATTACATGCTTCTGAAGTATTTTTACATATTTTACTGGCCTATTTTCCCTGCACAGCAGTGAAACACTAATTACCCAGCACCTACACATGCCCATTTTTGTCAAAGCATAGAGTGTTGCCAGAAGAAAATGAGAAAGAAACTAACCACCATGACCTTCAACCCGTTGGCTGTCAGGGCTCAGATGCCGCATTGTTCCAGTGCTCTCTGCAGACCAGAGCGTTCTTTCCAGAAGGAAAAGCTTTGGCAGGCAGGCTCACTCATTTTTTCCTTGCTGTGTGTGACCTTTTGCAGCTGTGAGAGTGAGGGACCCAATAGTAAAATGGATTAATATACATAAGATCTAAGGAAAGCTGTAGATTAATAAGAGTGATTTAAATAAAGAACCAACCTGTTGTCTGTTTAGAAGTAGAGAGAACAACCTCAGTGTGGAAAAGGAAGGAAGAGACAAGATATGCTGAACCCAGTGTTTTCTCTACAGTTGATCTTGGGTATCGTTCTTGTGTTCTTTTCAGACACAAAAACTTAAGAGTCCATGCTGATGAAGTGCCATCCATCCTGGACAAAGGTAAAGCTTACAGTTGAAATCACAGTTCCCTTCAAACTGGTCGTCTGCACAATTTGCAAGAGAATAATGTCTGGTGAAGATACTCAGAAAATTTCCAGCAATTCTTGATGTGTTTCTAAAAGAACAAGTATGTTCTTCAACATATAAATATATGTTAAAACAATTCCAGGATAGTTTGCTGCATCACAGAGACAATGGACAGCCCCAGTGATCCCTGTGAGGTATAAAGGTGTCGCACCACTTAACACCCACTGCTGAAGTAAATTGAGCTTTAAGCAGCTGCACTGTGAAACCCTTAGTTACCCTGAATGTCTCAGCTGAGGACAGGATCTTCTCACTTAGGTCTGCAAGAGAAGTGTGAAGATGCAGGTGGAGCCTAAGCTGTACAGGCTACTGAAAGTCTGTTTTGTTTCTTTTGCTTTGTGGGAAGGTGTGGCTGTTAGGCTACTTCTCTGATCTGGATGAACTGGATGGGAGTCGAGTGTGAACTGGGTGGGAATCTAGAGAAGCCAGAAAAAGAGAGGAAGCTCATATTTTGCTGAAAAGTATATCACTTGCATTTAGAAGAGTTCTTGATTTTGTTTTCCATTACGTGTGTATACATGCTATGTTCAGGCTGCATAACTTGTTTTATTCCTACAAAAAGAGTCAAAATAAAATGTGTGTAATTAATTAGAGGAAAATATACAGACAATCATCAAATCTCCTGCATAATTAGAGTAGTAACATTGCTGTGCAGGACTCAATAAAACTTTAATTGGCTGTTGATAGGTTAATTAAATATATGCTATATGTTTTCCACTGAAAAATTAAAAGACCATTTGGAAACTCCAGTCCCAAATATATGTATGAATACACGTGTTACTATGTTATTTATCAAATAATAAATCTTTGTGGAAGACAAATGCATTACAGTCAACAATGTCATGCTGTTGTGAAAAAGCATCATACTGGGATGTATAAACAGGCATACAGGCCGCAAGACACATACAGTAATGACTGTTTTCAGTATGTGTGATGGTTTAGGTGATGTACCATGTTCATTTTGGGCACCACAATTCAGGAATGAAGTGGGCCATTTGGACAGCAAAAAGATTGATCAAACATCTGAAAATTATGACTTTTGGAGAAGGAGAGAACACTGGGGTTATTAAGCTTACAAAAAAGAAAATTTAGGGGAGACAGAGTAACAATCTTCAAGTATGTATTGCCTTCTGCCAAAGATGAATAATCTACTCTCCTGTCCCTGTTGAACAGGCCAGGAAATAGTGGCCTTAAATTGCAGAAAGGAAGATTCAGATTAGACACTTGGGAAGAAAAGAGTTTGAAGCACTTCAAAGTACTATAATAAAGTTGGCAATGGTTAAGAAATTTTAGCCAGTGAAAATTTGTAGGGAGTAAATTAAATGAATACTTTTCATAATTGACACAGATGTGTATGAAGTTGTCCTGAAGGCAAGGATCGACTTAATTTTGCTTCTCTTCTTTTTTTTTTTTTTTCTCTGATTCTGAGACTTCTGAGCAGTGCTCTTGGGTTAGTTTCCAGCCTGGGATAAGAGGAGACTTCAATGTTCTTTTCTCTGAACCAAAATATTTTGCTCAGACCAAAGATTCAATTAACCAAATGTATGTGTATGGCCATGGATGTATGCCAGTGTATGGCCATGGATGCTTAGAGCATAGGAAAAATAACAGGATATAGGGAGAGAAATTCTTACAATTAGTTTCCAGCTAGTAATTATTATATCACTTTTGGTCAGGGACTCCCTGAGTCTAATAGTATACATGGGTAATTGTGTTTAACAACACATAGATGGATTTATTTTCCATATATTTGTTTTATTACTTTAGAACAGCAAAACCTGAAAGCTAAAACGTGTGTCCCAGTCAAGGACCCCAAGAAACAGAAGATTTCATGCTGAAATAGAGGTTAAAAAAAAGAGTTTTAACTGAAAAGGCTTAATCAGCCTGTTCTGAGGTTTGAAAAGCAACCACAGGTATGAATATTTTTTTATTCTTTCAGAAAACTACTGATTTTTATTTGAATTCAGTTTACTTAACTAAATGCAAATCAATAAAATCAAAATTAAGCAGATCAGAAAAATATACTAAGAGAGTCTTTTCATTCTGACGTCACAGATGGGTGATGACAGACACACTATCCCGTAGTTATGTGTCATTGGCCTGGATGTCTAAAACAAACTGTAAAAAAAAAAAAGGCAAAGCTGTTTATGAGCATGCATGTTGCTGACCAAACTTCAGCATAAGTAAATCAACACAGAACTGGTGAAGACTGTAGAACTGTCAGCCAGTGGTATGGAACTATAAGTGTACAGAAAGGCTTTAATAAAAACAAAGTGAAGTCATCTTAAATTTATTCCCTTACAGCCAAAGAAGTCAAACATGAATTGGCCATCACTGTACATCTGAGAAATGACTTACTTCACAGAAAGAGGTAAATTTCTGTTTCGCAGGAAAATATTTTTACATAGTACATAATCTGAAAAATTCGAAGTGGTCATGTCATTGAAAATTACAAGCATTTTCAAGGTGCTCATAGGCTTATCTTTTCTTTTATTTCCTTGGGAAGAATAATTGATGTCTTTAGTTCTGAGTTTCATAAACTGAATTGTGGACTTTTGAAGAATAGTTATCAGAGAGAAACAGAATTCAGGAATGCAGTGAAAATAAAATCAGCTTTGAGACAGCCTGGTGAAAAAATTAACTTTGTAAGTTTGATCCCTGTTGATTGAAAGAGACTAATGTGCTTGACTGGTCTTTGAAGTTACTGGTCATCCTGAAACCATTTACCACACCTTTACTTCTGGAAGTAAGCAGAAAGTGAGATTTAGAAGGAATTTTCTCATTTAATTTAGCCTGCCTTGAAAAAAACTCTACAAAATATAAAATAAAACATAAGACTAAACTTAACTGCTAGCAGTCCTTTGAAAAAGATTTCCTGACCTCTACAACTTCCACCTGAAAATGCCGCTCCTTGATATGTAACCCACAACAAACCTTTTACTTCATAACCAAATGCAAATTGTTGATGTGCTGTTCAAAAATGGTTCATTATTATCTTTTCAAAGTTAGGAAAAATTCTTAACTGCACTCTTATACAGCCCAGAGTTATATAAAATAGTATTGTACTTTATCCTACCCTCCTTATAAGCTGTTCTCATCTTATCTGATTAGTTCTATAGTCACAATCTGCTGTAAACATCTGGTTGAAATATTTCTTTGTTGCATGATTATATGATTATGTATCCTGAATACAAATAAAAACATGTTTAAAAAGAACAGTGGAGTCAAAAGAAACACATGCCCTCAATGGTTGTGTAAACTGGGTTCTAAATAAGACTTTTCCCTTACAAATCGCAATAGATAAATATAAACCTTTAAAAGATCACTTTTGTAATTTTTCAGTGTTATGCTGCTGAGGACTATGGGAGGAGAGCACAGGAGGTGCAGCACTTCATGTGGAGTTAATGGGTTTCAAAGAAGGAACATAGAGGCAGGTTAGGCTTCTGTCCTACAAAATGTTTCGCTCAAATGATTACCTACAAAGTCCTTCAGAAGAAAACTGAGAGTAAATGGGTGCATGCACATGCATCAGCATAGAGAGAAGTGCTTTGCCCTGTTTTAGTTGCCAAACAACATTTATTGGAGATGTTAAAGCAAGGGCAAAAGCTCCTATTTCCTACTCCTGCTTCTGCATTTTAGGCACAGGATTATCATTGCTTATCTTTACCTTTGGCATGAAGATGAAGTAGATGAACAGTAAGAGGAATGAAAATTACTTTTTTTGTTATTGGAAAAATGCTCATTACTGAACTAAGCAGAAAAAATTTAGTTGATTTAAATAGTCAGATCATAACTCTGGAGGAAATGTAAAAGCACCTAAGCTAAACTGCAAGAGCTAAATATTCTGTTCTAATAATACCTTTGGATAAGTAAAAATTGTGAAATATGCCCGGATCTATTAGTGACAGATATATTTTATTACAGGGCTGTATCATATAATAAAGATCAATCATTTGTTCTCTTTTATTGTTTAAACCATCAAGGCCTGAATGCTTGTTAAGATTCTGAGGGAAGGGGAGTAATTTATGTCAGTAATTCAAAATCAGATTTTGTGTATAAGGCTAAATGCGGCATTTATTTTTGAAAACTAGACACCAAGGCCAGGTTACTCCAATATATGCCAGTTTTGCTCCTGTTCCATCACTGATGCATCTGGGGTGCACTAATTTCTGTAATTTTAATTCTGTCACATTACAGTAACAGCATGTCCTTCCCTGTATCTTCGTCCTTGAGATATGTATATCAGCATCTTTAATATTTTTGGTTTGACAACACAAATCCAGGAAGTGTAAGATTATGGTGTACATCTATGAGTTCTTTGGTTTAAACAGATTTGTTGCTTCAATGAGTGACATCATACAAAGAGTTCCAACAACAGTAGTAGAATTCTTCTCCCACGTGATAACCTTTTCAAGATGGCTGAGACATTTTTGATTCATTGCCTGGCAGAGGACAGTAAAATAGACGTCAAAATGATGATATCCTCTGGACATTTTCCCTCTACCTACATGCATTAATAATACATTTTAAACATGGCAAAGCAGCTTTGATTTCCATCTTGCAGTCATAGTTGAAATTAGAAGAGGATTAGCGCGTGCATGAAGGAGAGAGAAAGAGAGAAATGCTTTGCCTTGATAGGGTAATATCAGACAGGAGAAGCACAAGAGAGAAAGCAAACCCAAACTGCAATCTCAAAGAGGCATCTTCTGAATTTTGTGTGTTAAATTTTCTATATCAGGAAATATATTACTGAGTTAACCTAAGATAAAATTTCCACTCCTTTGCTGTACAGAAGTAGTGGCATTATTACCTTTCTCTTATAGTCTGGAATATTAGGTGAAAGTAATATTAAAGTCACGTAAAAAATTTACAAGTAGTGGTTTATGTGCTAAATGTCTGCCCAGGGTTTAAATAAGGCTTTATACATAAATACATACCTTCACAAGTTGTTCCTTAGTATGACTTTTATCTCCTGTAAATCTGTTTACCCAACATTGATAAATCACAGACAATTCTTTAAAAATATTTAGAATGCTGAATATTCATGCTCTGTATATTGGATTAGTAGCTATCATCGTAATTTGGTGTTGTTTTTCTATCTGAATACAATAATACTAAGAACTGTAAACATGTCTTAGTGGCAGGAAAATATATACACACAAATTAAAAGTGAGCTTTTTCTTAGAGAATTTTACATTTCCGTATGATACAAGAATAGGTGAATACAGGATTTTATTTAGTATTATGCCCCTATGCCACACATTCTTGAATCTACAAAACCAGAAGTTGATTTTACAAGAGCTTAAAATTCCAGATGTCAGCAATGTCTTAGGATTTATATCTTGGAGTGATAGGAGTTTTCGTTTAACCTTAAACACTGCCACTGTTCCAGATTGATCCCACAGATTTAACAATACCATCATATATAGTGTTACGGTTATTACGACACAACAATTGCTCTTCATCAATTCTACATACAGCAAAAGGAGTCAGAAAGTTTTTGAGGTTTTATTAAAGTCATTGTGACTGCCAGAGCTGTTATCTCTGGTATTTTTAGCTGTATTTGTTCATGGAGCCAGATGGAAGTAGTGACCAGACAGCTAGACCAAGATTTCCAGCTACAGCTGAACTTCCTTTCCATTGTGAGCTGCTGAAAATAATTTTGAGGGCAATGAGGAGAAGATGCACCTACACAATTCACTGCAAGACTGCAAAGCCTTAGTAACAAGTCTACTTTGGTTTCAGCTTACCATAGCTATTTTTTCCTTCTTGGAAATAATGTAGGAAGCAATTCAGCCTCCTGTATCCAAGTATGAATGAAGTCAATATGGCAGCCAAATTAATCTGCTTGAAAAGAATATAGAAGGAGATGTGAGAGAGTCTGTAAATCAGAGGCATTTGAATCTCAGAGAAATCTTTTTATACATTTTTCCAATATTCACTCTTAGTAAAAGGAAGTAGAATGAGAATTTACCCTTAAATAATTACTGTAAATTTTATATCTGAATTAGCATAATACAAAACTTACGTTCCAAGCAAGCATACAAGCAACAATGAAAAGATATGAAAGAACAAAAGAATGAAGTTTTCATCTTAAAGCTTGTTTTTGTTTAGGTCTTATGCTACATATCAATCACAACTTCTGCAAACTAATGGATGGAAAGATATTCTTAGTCTCTCATGAGCGCACGCGGAAATGTGAATAAATGTGAAACTCACATCAGTTTGCTGAGTATCTTAGCATATGCAGTATCTGTCCAAGGAATGCTATTTATACTAGCATATGGACATATAGTATGCTGTGTGGGCTGAGAGTGTATTGAAAATAACACAAATGGCCTTCTCATGTCTGGGCTCTCCCTATGCTCTTAAAAACTACACGACATCTCAAATCCACAGCGAAAACAAGAGTGCAATCTGATTAAAACATATGAAGTAACTAAACTGTGAACGTCCTGATATGAGGCAAGGTGATATTTTGCTAGGGTTTTATTTTTACGTTGTTCAGAAGAGACAAATAAAAACAGAACCCAAGATAAAGGTTATGATAAAGGGGAAAAGAAAATGAAAGCATGATTGGAGGAAGCCAAAACCAGGCATAACTTAAGTCCTTCTCAAGCAAAAGTCCTATGAAAATGTATGGATTTGATTATCTATTTCACTTAAAGTCTTAAGTAGTAATTTATTTTACTGCACAACGCTGACTAAATGCAATATGGGTTTTCATTGCTACCAGCTCAGCAAAGTGTCACATAATACTGACTTTACAATCACTTTGCACTCTGATTACATTGAAAGTAACATATTTGGATCATAATGCTCATCACTATACACCTTTCTCAAAATGATGAATAAACAAATTCTATAGTGAAAAAAAAAATAAAAAAAGCAAACCAATCATTATTAAAACAATTTTATTTCAAAATATGAAATACTTCAGTTATTTCACTGTGCTCCCTCAGAGAGAAATGTTCAAATGAGAAAACCCTTCGTGGCTTTCAAAATTAACTGACTCTCCTGTTGGCAGTCAAAGCCCAGAAGCCAGATATTCTTTTCCATTAAAATAATCCCTCCATGCCCTGGAAGGGGAAGGGCTGCACTGGTGGGGATGAGCAATGAAAGCCACTGGTGACTTCATTCCCCCTGCTAATTGATTTTAGTTAATCTTCAGAGGACTGTCCTACTTTCTCAGTTTCATCATAATTAGCTTCTGCATTACCTACTAGTATACACTAGTGACAGCAAAAGAAAATAAAGTTTTTATGAACCTTGCATTAAATTTGAAAATCAAGCTGGGATGCCTTTCTCAAAGGGTATGGTGCTAGCAAACAAACATTAACTGGTGTCAATACAGCACTAACGGTGTCTTCTGACATAGAGAAGGATGTTATAGGGCTTTAAATTCTACTGATCAGAGAAACACTGTCGAAACTAGACAAGAAACTTAATAGTGGACTACTGGTTTAACTAAAGAAGCTGAGGGGAAAAAAATTCCTTATATTAATGAAACCAAGGAAATGCACCAGTATAGATAAAAGCAAACAAAAATAATGAACCATAGCTGACGTTTGTGAAAACATCATACACTATTCATATGATACAATCATCCCAAATCATTCGAAAAGCAACTGTGATAAAGCTCTAGTGTGTGAAGGTTTCACATGACATTCACCTGAGGATAAATTAAAAATTATTAATTTATAACTTCCATACAGCACACACAGTATTTTCAACTTTCTGAAGTCCATGTGTTTGCAGCTTTAACTTTATATTGAGAATGAGGATAGCAGAAACTAACAGGGCTGACAATGCCAAAGCTTTGCAGGAATAAACCTCGCTGACCTGGCTCCTAATCCTGATCATGTTTGTGCCCTCCTGAAGAATGTAGCCAACAATTTCCCTCTCATAGGTCACAAACTGCAACACACAGAGAACTTTTCAGAGGCAGAATTTAGTTGATGGTGATGTGAAAGTGAGAAAACATCAAAGATGATTTGAGATAGTATTGAAAGTTGTCTTTTATTTTTCGGTTAAATTGTATATGAAGATTTGCTTTTCTTATCAAATGTTCAGCAGGAGAAGATCTGTCAGAGCTCTTTTAAACTATGTAAAAAGGTGTTCATGCCTTGAAGAGAACCTTTAGTTTATATGACAGATGAAGGAATACTCATTCTTTCAGTGCCATAAATTCTTTTAATGCCATATATTTCCTTATTACTGTTAATATCTTGCTATCTGTAATACCTTCACTTCAGGATAGCTTTTCTTTTCGCTCATCTTAATCAAAGGAGACAGCATTTTCTTTAGGTTCAGCATTATAAAAATAGTTTGTTGCACAAATCACAAATAAAATAACGGATAGAAAATGTGTTAACTATGTCAAGAAGCCTATTTCCATGTTCTTCTCAGTAGAGTCATAATGCTTAGACATACTATATTTTACAGTTTTGTTCCTAAATCTATTGACTCTTAGTGCATAAACAAAATCCCATTTGAGTTTTTACTCTTCTCTCAGATCAGTTGAAGTGGATTATTATAACAATGGAGAAAACCTCAAACAAACATGCTTCTTAGGCAACTTCTTTTGACCTACTGTAATATACTGGAAGTCTCTAATAAACCATCCGTAACTCGACCTCAAAATAGAGGAACCCAGCTGCGCACTTGAATTACTATTTAATTGTCTGATACTAATCCCATTTGTGATCAGTATAACAGGAAAAATAGGTTTCAAAGTTTAAAAACAAGATAAGCTGAATCAAAATTCCATTCTCAAGTGTTTCTGATTTGAATGTTAGATCAAACATATTTCTGTATGTCATAGCTAATCAGACCAATATCTCACGGGACTAGAAACCTAGATCATTTTATAACATCATTTAAAATCTTCATGATGACAAAGTCTTTCCCTAAGTGATCTCTGTGATCAAGTTAAAGAATTTCCCACTGCTGAAAGCTGTGAGCTTTCAGGATATGAAAGGTCACACCAAGAGAAATACATCTCCGTGTGTGCTACTTGGTAAATTTAATTAAAATTTGATTTTTCATTCTACTATGATTATTCCATATGGGTAATGGGTCCCAGGATGTCAAGAGAGTTATTTGCAATAATAGCCTATTAAATGCCAAGAATGCCATATACTGTGTCATTGTGTTCTCCAACACCACAATATATCAGAATAGCAATACAAAACGTTTCTCTTAGGACAACATTTCACAGGATAACTTTTCACTTACTATATTGAATCATACCAAGATGTTACTTTTCTGTGAGTCATCCTTTCTCTGGAATTCGGCTTTAACAGCATCTTGTCTCCTGTAAACAATCATGTGTTCACATATATTTACCAGGAGCATTATACCTGTCTCTTGGCTAAAAGAGCAATGAGAAAAGGGCTCTTGGTATGTTTGAAGAGTTCAAAGCATTCTGACTGACAGACCAAGTGATTCTTGGGAATGATCAAGCATGCAAGATCATTCCCAATTCTTTGCAAATAGCATGTCTTGTAGACTCTTGAACGCTTCGAAGTTCAAGAGCATGGTTTGGCTGCACACTTGAATTGCACTATTTCTTTTACTCTGAATTTTGCATGGCAGATAGGAGGTGTGAGGTAATCCTCCTTCCAGATTTTGCTTAGGGTATGCTTAGGCTGCTGAAGCATCCATCACTCCATCTGTGCCAAAGGAGTAGGAAAGGAAAAAAGGAAAACCAGTAAGCAAGAAAGTCGATACACTGAAGTCCTGATTGTTCAAACTGGTTTTATATATGTTTCCACACAGAAGTAATTGTGTAGTAAATCTGGGCATTTGAAATCTATGCAGGAAAACATACCCTGACTTTTATGGGATAAGAAACAGTGATTGTTAATATTCTCTGCTTGATCGACTTAAGATAACTCTGAAGCAACAATACTGTCCCTTTTTATGAACGGGACACCTCTGTGAATGGGCCGTTAACCTCAAACAGCATTGCATGGTCCAACAACTCACTCCAAGATTCTGTCTGGCATTTTCTCTTCTGGGTGTTAGGTATAGTTTTCACAACAGAAACTGGTGAAAAATAAGCTAGGATCACTTAATCTGCTGAATTTACTGATAAATTCAGGCATTATCTCTCACACTGTCTTTAACCAGAGAGCAATCACAACAAATTGCAATGCCTGATTTTTCCTGCCAAGGCAAACAGGCTTCACAGTTTGGAAAGCTGGACTCGGTGCTGGGGCAGAAGCCTTGCCCTCTGCCAGTATTGGAGATTTGAAATTATCCTGAGCAGTGACTGGAGTGAGAAGAAACATCAGGCATGCTGCAAACCCATGGACCAGAATCACAGAGAAAACTTACCATAAAGGGTTCAGCTTAGGAGAAAATCATAAAGGCCCTGGATCTTCTACACAGCACAGATCGGCATCATCCCTGCTTTCCTTCATTTCACCACTGAATCCAGCAGTGGTGCTCAGCTTCCAACAGTCTTTTGAGCAATAGTAGTATTATGTCTCTGAGCACTTCTGGCTCTGAAATGGAATGTAAATGTTGATAACCTTCTGGCAATGGAAGTAACACACCCTCTCCCATGTGGGCAGTGAGAGCCTCAGACATTTTGTGCTCTAGACACTTCCAGATGGCAAATCTTCAGATGCTCCTGATTTCTAAGATAAACTGAATCAATGCGCTGTTATGGGAATTGTGGCTTGCAGGATTGTGAAACTGTCAAGCGCAACTAGCTTAGCATCCAGTGGTCAAGCGATGACACAGATGTGGTTTACCCCACCAGTTCACCAGCAGAACAACCAGCAGCACTTACAAAAAGTACATCTTCAGCTGGCTTCCTGCCAGCACGTCTGAGCTGAACTGCCTGTTATTATGATGAGAGAGTAAGGTCCTTCAATTCTGCGTTGCTTGTGCAAATAAGACCTTATATAGAGTGACAAGGAGCTGACCTCTCTAGAAAGAGGTAATTGGTGTCCCTGGCAGCTAGATGGAGGGCCCTCTGCCTGCTGTCACCTCCACTCCTAAAGAGACAGGCCTGCAGCCAAATATATCTACCTCCTCTCTCAGTCTTCAAGAGGGTCATGTTGTATGGGAGAGTATCAGCTGGTCAAATAGGGAAACCATCATTTCTCATTCATTGCACCATCACTGTTAATCTCTTATACTCAGTTTTAACTTTGTCTTCTCTTCTACCAGCTAGATCGATATTGCTGTATTTAACTGTCTCCTAGAAAAATGTAGCCCTGCACCAAGCCCCTTCTCGTTGCAGTTGTTCTGTAAAATAAACCTGGGTTTATTTGTGGGTGGGAAAAGGAGGAAAAGAAACAGGGAAATAAAGTAAATTTTGGTATTAGGACAAGTTTAACATTTTAAAAAACCTTTACCATTCCAAATATTTCCCAAACATTAACATGAAAGCTTAATGTTTAAATAAAAGCAATGCCTCAGTGGAAACTCTTCAAAGGGAAAGAGAGAATGTAAAAACAAATCCATTGACACAGGTGCCTCTTTTATCAGTTTTGAATCACAGTGACATGCTGTTAAGGGCTGTAGAAATATTGAAGAAAACTGCTTACCTGATCTGAAGTCTAAACAGATGTTTTAATCAAGTATGGTGACACTTTTAATGCTGTCATTCATTAATACGATGTCAGCTTTACATCTCACATCCAGATGACTGTTGCCTCAGTGCAGAACGCTGTTATTCAGGTGTCAGAGCTATGCTCTGGCCTAGCCTTTGACTCTGCTCTTTGTCTGTGCCTGGTGATTTCCAAAAGCTCAGAAGGCAATTCATGAGGAAACAAAGCGGCATGGTTTTAATGAAAGGGGATTAAGGATTCTGGGTCAGGCAATCAGAGCAAAAAAGGGTCCCTCCTGATTTTGTTGAAGTTTCTGGGAGTTAAGTGGTGCAATAAAGAATGACTTTTGCAATTGCTTCTCTCTCTTATCATTAGATTAATGCTGAAAAAAGTGACACTTTAAAAGGTTTAATGCTGCGCTTAGAGCTGTACTGCTGCTGCTAAGTGGATACTTTTCTTGCTGAAAGAGCAATGCAACAAGGAAACTCATGTTGCTTCCTTTCTAAATTGCAGGTTTATATCTGTTTATAGTTCTAATTCTAGACCATTATTGGGAATAGAGGATTGTCTTTTTCCACCCCTGACACATTTCATTTTCCATGACCTCACTGACGTTAACAGTTTTGAGTCAAGAATCAAGTCTTCTTACACCTCTTGTGAAGAAGTCCTTTCACATGGCATCTGCATTTCACTGCTTTGCTATAGGCTTTGATATCATTTGTACACATTTCAACAGGATGATATACTGCATGTTTTCTCTTTATAAACCCTCCATTCCTGACTATTTGTCTAAAAAAGATTAATCCCATTTCAGTTCTCTCTTCCACGAAGCACGAGGTTTAATAAACACTTAAAAAATCTTCATGCTTCAGAGGTATATCTTTCACACCACATTTCTAGAGATATTTTTATTCAAGCAACCTTTTCATCTAAAGGTTGACAAGAAGAATTTTGGTTCAAAGCAGCTCTGTCTTCTGCTCATAATTCTCTTTAATGTTGTGTATTGGGTCTGGCTGAGGTGGAGTTAACTTTCCACATAGCAGCCCTCATAGTGCTGTGATTTGTATTTGTAGCTAGAAAGGTGTTGATAACCCACCACTGTTTTGGCTGCTGCTGAGCAGTGCTTTCACAGAATCAAGGCTGTCTCTCCAACATTCCCCCCACCCTTCCCCATTAGGCTGGGGGTGGGCAAGATCTTGGGAGGAGATATCACCAGGACAGCTGACCCAAGCTGACCAAAGGGATATTCCATATCATATGACATCTGTTCAGCAATAAAAGCTGAGAAAAAGGAGGAGAAGAGGGGGGGCATTTGTTATTACAACCTTTGTCTTCTGGAGCAACCACTGTATGTACTGAAGCACTACTTCCAAGGAAGTGGCTGGACATTGCCTGTTGATGGGAAGTAGAGAATAAATCTTTTGTTTTCCCTTTCTTCTGTGTGTGGCTTTTGCTTTTGTGTTATTAAACTGCCTTTTTCTTGATCCATGAGTTTTTTTTCCATCTTATTTTCTCTGTCCCCTTTACTGCAAAGGAGGGGAGTGATAGAGTAGCTTGGTGGGCAACTGGTGTGCAGCCAAGGTCAACCCACCACATGTTGGTAGCAAAATTTTACTGCTCGTGTTTTAAACCAATATGAAATATGGGCAATGAGTGTTAAAAAAATGACTACTCTTAGACTCCACTGCAACAGTGTCTGTGAATGAAACACAGGAATGAAAAATTTTAAACTATGCAATATCATAATAGCAAAATCTAAAACCAGAAAGATATATACCCTCCAGGCAGTGTAATGTGCTGGCAGGATACAGTCATTCTTCTAGGGATGTTAAAACACATTTCAAAAACACTTTGATTTCTATTCCATATGTTAAATGTACTTCTGTTTCTTAACTATACCCCTCTTTGTAGAAAGTCAGTTTATACTCTCTTTGTCTCCAATTCAATAAGGTCTGATTTTTCACAGAACTAAGTTTTATTTTAAGCTTAGGGAAACAACTAGTTTTCATAAGAGTGAGCATAATAACTTCATAATGTTGTGTATCTGAACAGAAAACAAAAAAGTAGTTGCCTCCCAGTGATACATTCAGGCAAGTGGGAAGAGTCCTATATCGTTAAAATGTGCTACCCATAAACCAGAATGTGAGAATATGTGAGAGAAACCACTCTGCAGACACCAAGGTCAGTGAAGAAGGGGGGGGAGGAGGTGCTCCAGGTGCTGGAAGAGACTCTCCTGCAGCCCATGGTGAAGGCCATGGTGAGTCAGGCTGTCTCCCTGTAGCCCATGGAGGTCCATTGGGGAGCAGATGTCCACCCGCAGCCCAGGGAGGACCAGAGGCCACAACAGGGGGATGGCTGAAGGAGGTTGTGGCCCCATGGGAAGCCTACACTAGAGCAGGCTCCTGGAAGGACCTGTGGAGAGAGGACTCCACACTGGAGCAGGTTTACTGGCAGGACTTGTGACCCCGTGGGGGACCCATGCTGGAGCAGTCTGTTCTTGAAGAACTGCACCCCTGGAAGGGACCCACACTGGGGCAGTTCATGAAGAGCTGCAGCCCGTGGGAAGGACTCATGTGGGAGAAGTTCATGGAGGACTGTCTCCTGTGGGAGGGACCCCACGCTGGAGCAGGGGAAGAGTGTGAGGAGTCCTCCCCCTGAGGAGGAAGGAGCAGCAGAGGCAATGGGTGATGAACTGACTACAACCCCTGTTCTCCATCCCCCTGTGCCACTGGCGGGAAGGAGGTAGAGAAATGGGGAGTATAGTTGAGCCAGGGAAAAAGGGAAGGGTGGGGGGAAGGTGTTTTAAAGGTTTGGTTTTATTTCTCATTATCCTATTCTGGTTTGATTCATAATAAATTAAACTAATTTGCCCAAGTCAAGTCTGTTTTGCCTGTGATGGTAATTGGTGAGTGATCTTTCCCTGTCTTTATATTTTCTCTCCCCTGTCCAGCTGAGGAGGGGAGTGATAGAGCAGACTCGGTGGGCACCTGCATCCAGCCAGGGTCAATCCACCTGAACGTACTAAACAGGTTGGTTAAAGAAAAGACAAAAAAAATCACTGTTATTGTTTTGAGATTGATCAGAAAAAAAGACAGAATACTTTTTCTTGCATTTTGCTCCTCCTATGGTGTAGAGGGAAAAGAGGGTCCCTATCCCTTTTGGGCTTTGATTCATATTCTTTCCTCTGACTTGATCTTAGGCCCTAATGCTTTCTCACGGGCACATAGGAGTTTGATGCAAGATCCTTCTCCTTCATCACAGTGTATGCACACATACTTTAGAATAAGCAGGACAGTAGTGATCAAGATATGCAGACCGTACATCTACATCTGACCAGCCTCTGTCTCACATGCTGTAGAAATCTATTATTTGATTCCTAATGGCATTGACACACTTCAAAAATTTTGATGGCTTGCAGGGAAGGATGAAAACACCAGAGGAAAAACAGATCTCACACAACTTTAATAGCAAGAAACTTTCATAGTTCAAATTTACTCACTGAATTGAATCATCTATGGACATTTTAAAGAGAGTTTATTGGCAACTTATTAAAAAACAAAAAATGTAGAGTTAATATCTGCAGATCATCACTAAGAGCTTTTGCTTTTGTTTTTTTAAGCGATGCTTGAAAATGCTACAGCAATCATTGAAGTCAGTGCAGAGTTTTTTCCTGATTCAATCGAAGTAAAAGCTTAGATTGAATTTTTTCCTTGGTTAACATTTTGGACCTCATTCAAGTTTAGCATAGCGGTAAACATAATATTGATCAGATGTAGCAAGCCTATAAAATGCACAATTTTGGTTTGTTTGTTTGGTTTTTTTTAAGTTGCAAAATCCAACAAAAAGGTGCTATGATTAGGGTATTAAAAGCCAACTTGCAATACAAGCTTTCTTTCTAATCTTGCTTAAATTAGTCATTCTCAGCTTGTCTTACTTGTACTGGGTTCCCTCCCCACACCTGCAAAAGAGGAGTGATATGCTCCCAGCAGTAACGCTGCAATACATTAAGTTGTGACTCCCGCAGTGGAATATAGCTCCACTTACAAGAAAGTAGTTTCCTCCTTTCTTAAAATGAAGGAAATGAAATAGTACAGCCGATAAGGTCTTAAAATACTGTTGGCCCCTGTCCCTCAAAAAGATGAGGACTAACTTGTCTCAAATTAGAGTTCTCCATTAGCAATGGTGTAAGTGGATTTCATGCTCTGCATTCACCTTAAACTGATGAGGCTCCATCTCTATACGTAAGCCTCCCTGCCAATTCCCCTCACAGCTCAAAGCTTAATGGACCATTCAGGAGCTAGACTGCTCTTCACTGGTCCTACAAATAATAATTTCTATAAGCCTGGAACTTTTATCCACAAGTATTCCCCTCTCTTCAGCCTGATAATTCACCTCTAATTACTGCTGCATGACCACCACTGTTCTCTCAGGCTCAATTCTTTCTCCTCTGTGCTACTTGGTACATCAGAAAATCAATAGATGGCTAAGGCAAGCTCTCCCACCGCTCTACCTTCCCCGGATTTAGCCCTCCATAGCAATTCTAATGCTTACTTCTACCTCTTTTCCCCAGCCTGAAAGTTACTATTTTTATTCTGTGCACCTGGTCTGATTTCAGGTGTTTTGTGAATGTCCTTGAATCTAACTCTTCTGTGGCCGTGTGGGATTTCAAAATCCTGTCACAGATTTTTAAGTCCTATTTGTTGCAGAAATGGTGATGCTATTCCACAATTTACCTTCAGTTACATTGTGTTGGTTCTTGCAAATTGTGAGATTTGTACTGACTGTGTATGGTTTGATAACATGATTTTTATGACAATTACAGGAATATATGGTAAAAAATGACCAATAAAATTATGATTGTAAAATGTTTAATCATAGCTAAAAGGGACATTTTGGACAATGAGATATTTCTCATTTATCCTTATTTAAAGCGGATAAAATAAAATGAAGCCAGATGTATAAATTCTTTCTTGCAAGAGGGATTATTTATTTTGCAAATTCAAATGTTTCTTTTATGCATACCCATTTTTAGTAGTCATAGTTTAGGTGCAACAGTTCTAAATCTGAAGCTCTAAAAATAAACCATCATGGATGTTAATTTTGAAAACTGTAAATTTCTGAAAAGTTTTCTCCAAGGAAACCAAGCTCATAATTTCATACAGAGAATTTTAAATTAACAAAGAATTAATGTACATTATTGGGGTAATACTTACATCTCAAGTCCTGGTCAAGGATCTCATGACGTTTGTCTTTTTTGTTGTATAATTTTTCCAATGCTGTGTATGTATATTTTCAGCTAGTAATTCTTAGAAGACCAGGTAATGCTGAAACAATTCTGATACATCTGTGTATGGATAAAGAAAACTTCAGAGTTCTGCTGGTACATCTTGGATAAGGCTTTCTCCATAAGACTAGTACAAGGAGCAATTACCCGCCTGAGAGAATTTCTGAATTCAGGTTTCCAGCAAACTGGCTGTATCATATTATTTTCTCCAGCGCTCTGCAGATACATGTTTTGTGTCAATGCATTCTGCATCTTGCCTTAAAGGTTAAGATCTCAGTGCCGCGAGAGGGTGAGCGACCCCAGGAGGTCGAGCTGCCTCCGTCCTCCGACTCCACAGGGGGAGCCGCCCAACCCCTTGCAGATTGAATCTTTTCATCAAAATGCTGGATAGCCACCTCTTGGTCCTAACTGTGTACAAACAGCCTAAAAAATGCCTCTCTTCCCCAACCTGTTAGCTGCAGATGAGATTAACCACTTAATCTCTAGTTAGTTCACCATTGACAAGGGAGAAAATACATTTCTGTTCTTTTCCTGGGCAGATAAATTACAATAATATTTGTAGAGCTGGGCTTTTAAGTCATAAACCCAAAATCTGAGAAGCATAATAGAAGAAAAAACACCCAGAAAGAAATCTTACATAGTAGAGTACGATAGAACAAGTGTAAAGAGGAAAACCTCAGTCAATAGTGAAACAATAAATGTGACTAAACCAAATAAAACTGTGAGCTCAGTCTCAGTAATGAATAGCAGATATACTGTGCAATACTGACGATGGAACAACAGTAATATTGGAACAGATCTATTCATTTTTCTCCAAAGCTACAGTGTTTTATTGAAGTGGTAAGATTGTTATTTTTCTGAGATTAATGAGATATTAAAAATGGTTACTAGTTTCCTGGCCAAGAGCTTCCAGACTCCTTGTAAATAGTGGATAACTCATTTCTGGATTCTAGCTGTAGATTTTTCCCTTGAAACGGAGTTTTAATAAAATTACAGAGAAAATGTGTTTTGAAAATAAAGCCCTTTCAAGAGTCTCCATTTGTGTAAACAAAAATTAAAGCAGCTGAAAACACCAAAGAACTGTTTCAAAGCATGCCCCAAGCCTTAAGGGGCATTTGCTTCCTCTTCAACGGTATTCCACTTACAACTGGGAAACCAAGAAGTCTTTTCTTTAGTTGAAAGAGAAAGCAGACCAGGAAGCCGAGAGACAGTTGTTTTTTGTTCTTACTAAACTGTGGGTATTTTTTTTCCCTTGCACCTGAATTAATATTCCTTAGCTAAAAGGATAAGTATGATCCAGATGACACAAACAAAAGGTTCTTTGACAGCCACATTAGGTTTGATCTTCACTTAAGCAAAACATTTTACGTGGTTTGATAAGCCGTTCCTAGTAAAATAGCTATATATTGATACAAATAGTAAGAAAATACAGGAAAATAGAAATATTTTCAATCAATAAATCTCAGGATACTGAAAAACCCTCCAGGACTGCATAGGTACGTTGATAGAAATGGAATATTCTGGTGAAGCAAAAGGTTAGGATGGCAAAAAACATTGTAAAGACTATGCTGAAATTATTGAATTTGTTATATACTCTATCTAGCCAGTTACCCTGGCCATAAAGAATTTATTTTTCATTCTACTTGAGTAAAGAACAATTTATATTCCCTTATTTAATATGAACATGCAGCACGTGAATAGAACTTTTCCCTGGGTATATGTGAGCACCATATGTTTTAAAAAATAAATGAAAGATGATTTAGATTTTTTTTTTTTTTTCAGGAAACACATAAAAACTACAGGAAAATCTTCCTTGTACAGCACTAGGACAGAAGGACTACGGTCTCTATTGTTGGCTTCCATCATGGAAATCTGGAGCTAAGGGAACAGGTCAGGAAATGGATGGGCTTTAAGAAGTTTTGGATCAAAAACTTTCAGGCTCCCTGAAGATTATGCTGCAAGCCTGTGGCAGAGTAAGATAAATAATCCGTGGTTCAGATCATAGTGCTTTACCCCCAATCTAGATATCTTCTGAAATGTGATCTGCTGAATATTGTGTCTTCTCCAACGAAGAGAATCTCAGATATTTTCAGACTGATGTGCTGTAACCCTAAACACTGCCATACATTTTGCCAAATATTTTAGATACATCAGAGAATCTTAATTTTTTTTTTAAAAAAAATTGATGTACAGCAAATTCCCTGGTGTCTTGTTAAATTTTTACATTTATATCTGATTTCTTGAGTAGTTTATTTTTAAAAATATCACCTCCTTACACCACAGAAGACCCAGAGGAGAATTTTTTTAAAATGAAAACTCCTATTCTATAAAATTAGTGTTATAATAAAATAAAAATAAATATAATATGATAAAATAAAATAAAATTAGTACACATTCTAGCATAAACATACATAGGTCACTAAAATGTCAGACACTAAAATTAATAAACTTTGGTATATTAAGTTTTTCTATTAAGACTAAGAACACTAATATGTCAAAACAGTCTTTAATGAGAGAGAAAGGTAGTGTCTGCCTGATTTTTACCTTAAATGTCTTCCAAGTATTTCATTTTGTAAAAATATGGGGGTGAATTTTGCTAACTTCACCCCGTCTTTCCATCTACCTCAAATCCTCGGTAGTTTCGGCTGGGGGCAAATGGGGATCATTCTTCAATTCCCCTTTCCAAAAACAAAGCAAAAACATTTCTGAATATGTTATGTGGCACAGAATTACCTTGCAAATTACTCAGAAGTGGCTGGATATCACTGGCAGTGAATAATCTTTATATGGCTGAAATCTGAAAAGCAATTTCTATCTGTAGCCATTTTTAGTTTTAGCACTGCACCTTTCACGGGGCTTTGAGTACATTGTATTCCTTTAGAATTACAGTCCTTATAAAACTGAATTTTCATTTTAGTGCCCTTCCTTCATGAGAGAGATGAAAAGAAACGCTAACCAGAGCCAATTTGCCCCACAAAGAGAGGCTATAGTTTTGATTAAACTAATCAGATGAATGTTAAATACAAGGTGGAGTGGATACTCATCTGACTGCTTTCACAAAAACCCTAATGCAATGTCTAATCCTGTTTTATATTATGGTCTGCCTCCAGTTTCAGTAAGCAACTGTTCAAAGTATTGCTCATAGTTCCTGCTACAATACAATTTCAGGCAGAGTGTAGCTTTGGTTTTGGAGAGTGACACAAGTCCAATAGCATGTCCATAGACACCATGCGTCTACCCAGACCCTGATGCAGCAGGCTAGGGCAAGCTGTAGACCTGGGGGCATGCTCATGGCACCCCACGCTAGCCACATCCAGCCCACGCTATACAAGTATCTCATACAAATGACTGTAAGGAAAGCAGCTGTTAAACCAGAGCCGCAGCCCCAAACCTGGGATGGAGACAGGTATCACTTCTGGCCTACATTCACCTCTGAATTGTTAGAAAAGAAAAGTGAAGGTCACTCTTTCTATTTGATTCTTTCAGGCATGAATGCATCGGTATGTGCTTATGTTGAGACAGTGTCTGAAGAAAGTGCGTAGACTGGCAGGAGAGGAAATGATTATAGAACAATGGAACATGCACAGTTGGTACAATTTTAAATTTCCCCCTTGTCTTCAGAATAATCACGAAAACATAATTCTGAGAATCTGAGTTAAAGAAATGTAAGCACACAATTTGTTTAGAATAGAAATTATATTTTGTAGTACTGTGCATAGGAAATACAATCATATGCAGAACTGCAGTTTTAAGATCTGATTTTATCCAAAGATGGACATTTAAGGGTAAAAGGAAAATTCTCACTCTGTTGACCTTGTTCTACAGTTTCCATGACAAAGGGCTTCTCTGAAATATTTCGCACAGATCTTTGTCCCATCAAAGGAATCTATACTGTTAAAAAATTGATATTTTAAATTTTAGTACATAATATAATAGTATATAGCACCTATAGTATAATATAATATTGCAAAGCTATTACAATTTTACTAACCTGGATAGTGTCATTAAATTACTAATTTAATTATGTTAAACATTGCATATATAATTCTGGGAAGTTATGTTCTGTGACAGAGCTAGTCATTTCCTGTGCTTCAGTTAAAAAGGAAAATTCAAATATGCCAGAAGTAAGATTCAAAAAAAAATTGACTTGTCCAGTTCTCGGTATGAAATAATTAAATAAACATGAAATAAGAGTACACCCTTTTATAAAACACTCATAAGAGGCTTCATATCCTGGAGTTGCTCAATTTTTTCAGAGGGTGACTCCTTTTAACATCTGCCAGCCTTCATTGTCACATTGCAGAAACACATCTTTATGTATAAACAGACAAAAAGACTGACAAGGTCTTTGCCAGTATGAAAATCTCTTCTTTGATCTTTTTGCCCACAAAGGGTGATGAAAAAACAACACTAATTTGCCTTTTGTACTTTCTGGTTGATGAAACATTACCAGTTGTCAGAAGATTTTTAAGTATTCATGAATACCAGTGCTCTACAACATGGATAATACAAGTGCCCTCGATTATTTATAACCTAAGACATCAAATTGGAGGCTCTGAGCCAGCCAAGTGTTTAGTTTACATTCTGGCTCTTTATTCTGCTTTGCTCTTCATTTATTTGTTTCTCTAGAAAAGATTGCCTTCTGTTTCTGAAACAAATACGTTGCTGAGAAGCATTTGTAAATCAAAGAGCGATCTTGTTTCCTTGCTGTCTTTCTTAGTGTGACATTTTAGGCTGACTATGCTCTGGCCACGTGCATTTGAAGTCTCTCCTCAACCCTACCAAGTGAAGGCGATGCCATTTTCTACATTAAATACTGGCTCTGTGCTTTTGAAACCTGTCAATCAGTAAAATAAGTGTCTTTAAAACTTCTTTTTTTAATTTTCATGAATTAATAACCATCAGAAATATTTGTAAAATCCTTAAAACTGTTTTTTTCTGGGATTTGATGCAATTTAAATGTCACTCCCAGACTCTACAACGATATTACAGAAGACACCTGTTGGATCACAACATGCAGAACCTGTTTAGATGGGACGATAGCTATGCCCAAGATTTAACTGCCCAATGTGCGCTGCTACTGTCCTAATCTTTCTCCCTATGCCTCTTGGGAATGTCTTTCACCTTTAGGGCTTTTACAGTCCACTTACATTTGTCTCTTTGCATGACATCTTAAAACTGAAGTTCTTAACTCAAACCTTTAGTTCTCTTTCAAGTGGCTTGTTATTTTGTGCTACCCGCAGCTTCATTATTAATCACCACAATTAATTTCTAATGCAGTCACTATAACAATGCCAGAATCTTTCTTTTTATTTCTCTGTCTTTATATCTTCAATTCTGATTTTTTTTTTCCCCTTACAGTTGATTGTTAAGAATCCTGATATCATCTCACCTTATTTCCACTGATGCAACAGTTCCCTTAATCTCTTTGTACTCTTTTTGACAAACTGGTCTCAGTGTGGAATTTGCTAATCAATCCTGATTTCATTCAAGTGTGTCTTGCAGTTGCTTGATAGACCCTGCTGAAGCTTCTTCTTTAATTAGAGTATTTACAAGTTCTCTCCCTCTCTCCCCTGTGTACTCTCCGATGCTTAACACTGTATGAATTTGCACTGCAACTTTTTTTGTATCATCTGAAGTATTTGCATGAGGAAATCGAAGTACCCAGTTTGTATTTATAGATCTATTTTAGAGAACACATATGACTAACTTATCTTTGGGGAACACTATTGCTGTGTTAAAGTTGTTCAACATTTGTTAATGGGTTTAAAAGTTACTGGAGCAGGGGCAGAGGGAAGAGAGAAATAATGACTGAGAAGAAAATTGATATACAGCAGAATATAAGTCTGCACCATGACCACGTATTCCTCATTTTAAAAGCAAACAGGATTTGTTTCTGGTTATTCTATAACACTCATTAACATGTATTCATACTTTTTGCCAAGTTTTAATATTTCATTTGTATTTACTTACTTGCCATGTTCCATTACATTTTACTCCATTTGTAGGCTGTTTTGTTTCAGGCATTTTATACATTATTTTCATCTTGCAGTGCCCGAAGACAATCTGTTCTACAATCATTCCAGAAAACAACTGCTTAATTAGTTGGCTGTATCTCTTCATCCTCTTCTTTCCTTTCCTGGCTTGCTCTCTGATAAACCTGATTAAACTCACTCAAAGCATAATTTTGATGCTGTATATGATTTGATAGAGCTTCATTTCATACACAGTATTGTGAGTAACGTTGGGATCTTCTATTTGTTATTCAACCCTTTTAAAGCCAGGAAAGATTACTACACAGGCTGAAACTGAAAAAGCTAAAGGCTGTAGAAGTGAAAAGCAAAGGCATAGGAGCAGTCAAGTTGGAAGGTGATAGTAAGGATGTAGGTAGGGCCGTTATCACAACAGGTGACTGGCCAACTGAGAATAAGAATTAATGCTATTGTAGTCTTGCGTCTGCAAGAGTACATGAGCCCTGAAGAGCTAAGCAGGGGAAGGAGCAAGAGATTCACCTCAGAGAAAGCAGTCCTGCATATCGATTTGTTGCAGCACGGTCAGAACAGAGTCCACGACCGTTTGGTGAATACTACTTCCAATTATACGTGTAGTTAAGCCTTTTAAATTAAAGGTTCAGAGTTATCGCATAAATGAGCATTAAAAAGATGTGTAAGTCTCTCTGAGTGTGCTATGTGTAATGCTTTGCAGGGCAGTTCTCTTAGCATCAGTGTGTAAGCTGAAAAACTGCCTGGATTAGATACTGATATGAACAATAGTCCAATAACACCCATAGTCATGGAAAAAAGTAGCTGTGTAGAAAGGATTACTGTGGCAGCAGCTGGTGGTGTAGCCAAGGGCTATAGTAAAGCTTATGGAGTAGAGCTGCACTGCTTGCATATTGATGGTTTAGCTTGTGTATATATATCCCTGTAACCTGGGGCTGCAGAAATCAAGATTACTTATAGAGATGTGTAGGTCAAAGAGATTTATTGACCATTTCTGCACCATCTGAATAAACACACTTGTCTCAAAATCCCAGATTCCTCCCTGGCATGCACAATGACAAGTGTAACAGGGGAATGCATTTCCAGGGATTTTCTGGTTCATTTATCTGAGTCTTTTAGTCCTGGTCAGGACTCACAAGAATGTTCTCAAGCCTTTGGATATGCACAGCCCCTGATCTGCAGAATCCATCTCTGCTTTGCACACAGTAGTGTCAGTGAGCGGATCCCTGTCCTGTCTTCCATGCTTCCTCTTTCTTTCTCTTTCTCCCTCTTTCTCTTTCTCTTTCTCTTTCTCTTTCTCTTTCTCTTTCTCTTTCTCTTTCTCTTTCTCTTTCTCTTTCTCTTTCTCTTTCTCTTTCTCTTTCTCTTTCTCTTTCTCTTTCTCTTTCTCTTTCTCTTTCTCTTTCTCTTTCTCTTTCTCTTTCTCTTTCTCTTTCTCTTTCTCTTTCTCTTCCTCTTCCTCTTCCTCTTCCTCTTCCTCTTTCTCTTCCTCTTCCTCTTTCTCTTCCTCTTTCTCTTTCTCTTTCTCTTTCTCCAGGGTCAGAGACACCTGGGGTTGTCTGCCCACACTGAGGAGAGACTTGATCTCTAACAGAGATCTCAGTTAAATTCTATGAGTCTGAGATCTGGGTAGGGAAACAGTATGTAACTGGGTGTGCTTTAACTTTTATGGATGAGGAGAAGCTTACTGCAAATGGGTTTGGAGAGGTACTTTATTGGCCTGGATCACCAGATAGAGTGGCAAGAAAAAAACTCTGTTTCAGAAGCCTTTCTTTTTAACTGGGTGTGCTAAGCGTTCCAAGAGGGTTAGTCAGTCCTAATAAAAGGTGAAAAAACCCTAGGATGTGTACATAGTATCAGAAAGAAATGGAGTCTACTGTATTTGCTACAGCACGATTTGTCCACTTAATAAACCCATATATATCTGTACAAGGGAAAAAGCGTTTAGAGTAGAGACATGTGTTTAGGTTTATTAGATTGCAAGTATTCAGTGCTGGCAGCTGGCATTTACAGATACAAGTTTTTACTTCCTGCTTTGAGCTACAATTGTATAGCATCATATTTTTTTTTTTTTGTCAGAGACAATGGCAAACTTTACAGAGCTTGAAAGCATTTGTCCTAGTCATAGTGTCTGATTTAAGTTTGAAAAAAAAAATCTGTTGAGTGGGGATGGAAATAGTTGTTTTATTAAACCTGTTATTTGATTATGTTTACAATTCAATCTCTACTGTTCATAAATAAGACATTAAATGGGCAAGCAACTACATGCAGAAATTACATAATATTGCTGCCCGGTAATTTTAGTGTCCTGTCATTCCTCCCCTCAATAAAACCATTACAAATTGTTCCTTATTCAAAATAAAGCTGCATTAATACAGCTTATTGCATTTCATTTGCACATTATGATGTGACATCTTTAAAGTGCGTATGGAATTTTGAAAGATACTAAACCTAGTTATGTACCTTGAAAGGTACTAGGTCAATTTCTGTCTCAGCATAAGTCAATTCAACTTCAAATAATAAAACATTGCAGATAAAAAGGGCTAAAAATATTTTAAACAGGTAGAAATGTTCTCTCTTCTGAGAGAATATTTCCCCAGGAAATCAAGCTGTATCTCAGTCAGCATGGTGGGAGACAAGAAGACATCCTTTGGTGAATGTGCTAAACAGGAAAATGCAAAAAACCCAACCAAACAAAAAATACAACAAAAAGAAGAGAAAAAGTAAAGAGAGAAAGAGATAAAATGAAAGCTCTGAGGAATCCTTAGAGTCAGAAATCTCTCTGAATCCCTCGTCATAACCTTGTGGGTCTCTGGCTCTGAAAAGGAGTGAAGGATGGCTTTGAATGCTGGCCAGTTTGTGTTTCAGATGATCTGTGTAGTTGAGTTTAGCTTCTTCAGTAATAGAAGCTGAGTATAGAAAAACTGTGCAGCTTGGCTTCCCTAACAAGCAAACTCTGCTTTAGTATTGGAAAAGGATAGAGAGGATGGAGAGTCATTATTCATAATTATTCATGATGTCACTTATGAGACTGGCTACTAATGAGAAAGTAAACTAAATACCTCATATGTGTGAAAATCAACCATAAAGAGCCTTGAAAGAAGACATGCATAATGTTTTGGAAGGGCAAGGAAGAACAAGCTGTCCCTCACTAGCACTCCTGATGTACCAGTGCCATGGCTTGGCTCTTTAGTGTGAACAAGACCTGAGCAAGAGAAAATTGGCTGCACTGAACAATGCACATTTCCAGCTGGAAACTTCTATTTTTCATAGTAATTAGGAGGTCCAGGTAAACTTAGGTACCTCTTCTAGTCTTTGTCCCCACACAGGAATACAGGAAAAAGTTGCAAACTATCTTTCATTCACGAGACTGTTTGCCCTATTATTAGGTGAAGAGGTCATTACATTTCCTTATGAGTAAGCATCTGAAATTGTTTTTATCAAAAATAAAATGTGTGAAACATAGTAATGAAAGAGAAAGTATGAGTGGATTTTAAGGCAGAGTTCTGACCAACTTAATCTTCATTCAGAATAAATATAGGTACCATTTTCTAAGTGCCTGCTTCATTGTTGCTAGACAGATCGTGACAGAGAATACAGAGTACTTTGAATCAAAGCTGTATGAAAACAGAAATCAGGATGAGGGGACATGAGAGAGGGGGATGCTGTCTCAAAGCTGTCGAGCTGCTTGGAAGCCTTTCATGTGACAGTCTGCAGTTGCTGAAGCCATGGCAGGTGGGACTCTGCAGAGCCATATGTTACCTGTAGCAGAATACCTTTCCCAGCTGGATCTTCCTAGCCTGTGCAGATAATTATGTGTTGTGGCAGGGCCATGGGCACTGCTGGCACCGCTAGCAAGGGGTTGGCTGCAGGGGAGCAGACAAAACGGGGCTTCGGCTGTGAGAAGTTGGGACGCATTTTTCATGTGAGGAGCAATGAGAAAGTATTTGGTTGCTATATCCTTTAACTAGAGATATAGTGTGCAGCGCAATGCACTAAATTACTGCGGGCATTGCTTTATGAAGCCAACTGGCATGCAACTGGCATGCAACGAATTCTGAAAATATTCCAGTGGCACTGGGAGGGTTAGGAAAATGAAGCGCAAAGTGAGAACAGAGTCTTCTACTGTCCTACTGCTCATACAGTTTAGTTGCAGTGTAGCCAAGTATTACAACTTATTAAATTTTTAAAAGTGTCACAAATGGAGAAATCATTTCTAGAATATGTGTGTGTTCACAATATGAAACAGAGTGCCACAAAGGAAAGGGGGACCACTGCGACATACAGCTTTGCGGGACCACCCAAAATCACTAGAAAACTTTCCACTTATTTCTTTACACACTGAATTTAAATAGAGCACATAAAAATGTTGTCTGCTGAGTTATTGTGTCTAGATTTTTTAAAATTCTTGATATCTAGTGGTACCAAAGAGATTTAAGAGGTTAGGAAATTATTATGGTAACCAGGGAAACATTTATTTTTCAGAAACGTTCTTTAGGGAAATGCAGACATTCAAATCTTGGTAAAGAAAGTAAGAATTAAATGGCAGATATATCACCATAATCAAAAGAAACAATCCTAATGTTAAGTGTGTCTCTTCCAATATGAAATTGTGGAATTCTGTATTTATTGCTTTCAATAATTCCTTGATCAACTGGTACTCTGTTTACAAGTAAAATGATGATTTTTCTCATTGCTGAATCCACAAATTTACAATGGGTCTGAAGATCAATGATGTGCTGCATCCTGTAACACAAAAACATACCTGCAGCTATATCCTATGTGAATAAAGAGGATAGATAATACTAGCATTCAAAATGTATTTAATCTTAAATGGGTTCATTTGAAGTCCTGTGACATACCAAAACTTCTACCATTGATTTGTCAGAAAATTCTCCATTGTGTACAGATCTATCCATACGACTTTTTTGCCTCTGGTTGCTGGAACCATGTTTCTGGTTAGAAGGCCAGATCAGCTGTTCTAACCTCTAAGAAAATTTGAATTCACGCTTGTTTCTCTGCTCAAAATTAAATGATATGCCCCAAATGAAAAATATTCTATACAAGGGAAAAAACTATTCATACAAAAGTGATGTAAAATAACACCTGTAAGTATTCTATGAAGGTAAAAAAACATTCCTGTAAGTCTAGGAGACTTGATATTTACTGAATAAGAATAGAGAAGCCTTATGTGAAATGAAGTTTGAATTTAAAAGGAAGTTCTATCCTGTTGGGGTTGGTTTGTTTGTTTGGTTGGTTTTGGTTTTGTTTTTTTTTACTAATGAAATTGTAATAGCCTGTTGAGGGGGCTTTTAGACAAACTAATATGGCAGCTTATGAAAATGAGAGACGTGAAAGCAATAACAAGTACATTTGCTAAATAGTCTCGGATCACAGTTGCAAACTTGTTTCAGGTGGATTTGAAAACAATTTCCACTTGTTATATACATTTCATGTAGTTAAAAAACTTGCAACATAGCTTCTTTTACAGGATAGAAAAAATTTGTTAGCATCAGCAGAACATATTTGGCTAGTCAGGAAGAACTGCAGAAAATCTGACATTTTTCCATGTCCATAATTAAAACTTCCTGTTTGGAACTACTTATTCCCAAAAGGCGCAATCTGACTATCTGTTTGAAAAACGATTATCAGCTCTAGAGAAGTCATTAGATTGCTATTTCTACACAGACCTTCAGGTCACAGAGGGTCTACTGATCCTAACAGCATAAGTGAGACCAATGAAACAATGATATATTTTAGGTGGCTAACACCTTCCATAAGGAAATTCCTGATATTTACAGCTACCAAGACACATCATTACAAGCAAAATATTTGAGCTACAAGCCAACAAATGTATCTATCACACATAAACCGTGTTTCTAGTTTCTCCTGTTTTCCTAGATAAAACCTCCCTTTCCTTCAAAGTTACCATGAAGCATACATTTCAATTAGTTTTAATAACGAGATCATTAATCAGGTATCAACATTTCAAGACACTTTGTTGATCAGCAGTTCTTTAAAAGCATCAGGAATCCTAGAAGAAGACACTGAACTGAATGTAAAGCATCCTATGCAACAGCTTGTCAGCTTCGTCAGTTTTGTAGGCTGTGTGATGATGTAGCAATATTTTCAACACATTGAGCACTAAAAACACATTAGTTTTGATTGCCTTTTTCTGGTGAGTGAATAGCTTGGTATGGGGGGAATAACATTCCCAGCTCTTCATCATGCAGACCTCCAAGTGAGTACACTGATTGCTGTGTTCAATGTAAACGTTAGTGTAGCAGCTATTCTTTACCTAAACAGTTGGAACAGAAGAAAGGAAAAACAGAGAAGGTAATCAAAGAGAAAAATGAAAGTGACAAGAAAATAAACAAGTTCGGAATAATGAGCCTGATTTATCATTCATTTCATCAGTCTTACGGTGATGAATGAAATGAAATCGGAGTTAGTCTTCGTAAAAGATTTCCAAAACTAAGGATTTAAGGTTTGAAAGATTCTTCTTGGATCAGAGTTTGTACTGAAGGATTAAAGGCTGGTTTTGCCACTGGATAAACATATTTATTATGTTTTTTGAAATTAATATTACAAAACTTAATTTCATGCAAGCACCTCTACAAAAGGATTACAGGCAGAATGAGGTAGCGAGCTCCTTCTGCCAGTATCCAAGAAGTCTTCATTTTTCATTTAGGGAAGCAGATTAACTGTCACTAAGGACAGGTATTCAATCCTGTATCCTTGAGCTGATGCTGATAGCCAATTAAAGTCTGTTGTGGTGATGCTTTTTGTAAATGAGGTGCTTTCTATCTTCCAACATACATGTGTAATATTAAAAGCATAAGTCTTCATTTAAGCATCTGAATAAAGCAGCATAATTTTCAGTGGAACTTAGTTCCCACATATTAATTCCCGCTATACCTTCATCTCTGAGAAAAGGACCACTTTCATACAGGAATACTGAAGAATTATGCATGTAACATTAAGCATCCCTTTTTGAAAAATCGGAGACCTACTGCTAGATTTTGGGCCCCTGAGAGTATTCAGCAAATTCGGTGTCAAGGATGCAAGTGCCCAAAATAAAAATATTTATATATCAGAGAGTCTGAAGTTCTGTCATATATGAAAGTAACTAGGTGGGTTCAAGCTGAAGATGTTTTCAGGGAATCCATTCAGTTTGGATCCATCAGTTCTTTTTTATCATATATATGTGCAATAGTATATATTAAAAGTAAAAATAACATGTGATAGCCTTCACATGCTGGTAACTTTGGATTGTTAATGGGACCTAAGATTAGAATAAATTATATACATAAAATAGAGAATTTCTTTAAGATGCTAAACTACCATAAATCACCTAAACATTTAGAACAAGATTTTGTTTTCAGTCTGAAGAAACAAAACAGAACCCAAACTTGAGGTGGTTTACACACAGAGAAAAAATATGAGAATACTTCGCATTGTTAATGTGACACAAATAGTATCTTATTCATTTTCCTATGAGTTTTGCCATTGATCACATTCCTGTGTTTTTCACAGGGAAGGAGGACTTCTGTTACGATTCTGCTGGCTGCTTTGATTCCTCTCTATTTGGAATCTGATAAGTCATAGGACAGGTTTGTGTTCCAGCTTGTTTTGGCTTTTTGATCACAGAATACCGTAACAAAATAAGTAACTTACCATAGATGCTACAGAACCCAAAATGGAAGAGAGATTAAATGCTTGCAGTCAGGTTTGGGATTATCCGTCCTCCAGAAAACATTTCTCTGATGCAATTTTTATTGTGTCAAAAGGATGACAATTTGCTTAAGAACTTTTATGGTTCAGAGACAACAAAAGTAAGCCTTCTTCTTTTAACAGGATATACAAGCGGAATATTTACAAGTGTTCGGATAGGGAACAGGGAAAGCAAACAGGCAAATGTATACTCTGAAATATGCAGCTTTTGAATTATATTTTACACCAGTAGATTCTAAATATCTTCAGTCTTTTGGAGCCTCTTTAGCACATTGACAAATGTCAGCATATACCGATGTCAGTATTTACCCTAAACACTCAGAGTTTGTTGGGAATAAGGGATATAAATAGTACTTCAAAATTCTAATTCTCATCTCTATCTCTTCTACCACTTCAGTGGTTAAGAGTTAAAAGCCCATTGCAGGGCATGTATTTCTTTCTAGGTGAATAGTATCTGTATTCCAGATAGATTCAATGATGTGAAATGCTGAAGTTCCTTAAGTCCATTGTATGTCCCAGCTTTGGGATCCATTTAGTGTTTTTCTGTTCTCTGCTCCCTTGCACTTGCCAATATAATTCTTCATTAGTCAACATAATTCTTTATTCTTTCAGGTAGTCAATGAAATGAAAAAAGGTCAGCTTTTCTGTAAAGAAAGAAGCTTACAAATACTTCAAAAACCCCTAAACAAACAAAACCATGCAAGAAGATCTTTCACATATGATAAATGTGAAATTAACATCAATAATGTTAAACATTATTTTCCAGATAGGAATGTATTAGCTTCAATCAGTCTATGCAGTGGGCCAGAAGGGTGACAATGTAGCATTTAAATCCTTAAAAATCTAGTTCTGCCAGCTCCACATTTCATAAAATTTGTGTAGTTTGATGAAAGTTAATGAAGAAGAACCCTAACCTTCCAAGACAACTTTACATAATATTCATTACAGTAGTTAATATGACTTATCCTTCACTGACCATCAGTGATAGCCCTTCTCAAATTATCTTTGTTTGATTCATTCCCAGAAAGCTGATTGAAATAACTGCATGGGTTGGACAATAGAAGTCAGAATGCAGAACCTAATGAAGCTTCCTAAATAATACACATTGCTACATTACTGCAGCAAGTTTCTTACAGTAATGCTTTGCTACTAAGTGAGAAAACTACGTTGTTATTAAAAGTAAATTTTAGGGTTCCTGTAAGAACTTCATTACCATTCTTAACCAGATGTGACAGCCACCATTTCCAACGCTTATCAGTTGAACGGCATTTGATAAACATCTGATACTGCCAAGAAAGAAAAAAAAATTAATATTGATACCTGATAAAGGAGCCTTGATGCATAATATTTTCTGTGGCTGGAGGTGCAGTAGATAAGCTAGGAGGACAGCCTGATGCAACCTGTAAAAGGTAAGAGTGACCCTTACAGCTGGGATGCTAGCTCCTGATGACAATCATTAGTATTGAAAAGGCATGAGAATTTCAGCATCATTTTCGTTATAATTCATAAAGGGTAATTAGTGGATCAAGCCTTAACACTTCCGTTACAAACAGGCATGGTTTCACATTGATGAGAGTGAAGGCCATATATGAAGAAGAAAAGGGGGCTGGAAAAGATAAGATTTACAACCATTAAATCCACTAGTAATAAAACAATTCAGTCATATAAATCTTCCTGTAACACAAATGATTGAGCAAGGACCTTCAGTAAATCTCCTTTCTTAGAGATACACGTATGAAATATCATATGACCATTGCTCATTGATAGCAAAGCTCACAGCCCTGCATGCAATAACGACACTGTGCCTTTGCTAGCAATAGTGAAGACAGCCAAGAAGAGTTACTATTTTCTCCATTTAACAAGACTTTTCACTTAAAGACAAGCCTACTTCACCATTTTTATTGGCTTGGTCTCTCATTAGATGCAACATGTTTTTCTCTGAAGTTTTACAGGAAAGTGCTCCAGCATTTAGTAATTATCAAACCTTTAAAAATCTTATGAGTTTTTCACAAGTTACTCAAAAATCCACTCTAATTTTATAGTACAATTGATATTGGTTTTAGTTTATGAAAATTGCAGTAGTTTGTTAAGTCTGTTATTCAAAAGTCCCCGGACTAATATTAATTTTCTGCAGTACGTGCATATAGAAAATAGTCTCCATACACTGCTGTGTATGGAGTAGCAACAGAATAAAAGGTATTTTAATTCATACTATTAAAATTAATAGATTTTTCACTGCTTGTTAAAAGAGTGTGCTTGCTTATATATATACATGTGTATGCATGCATAGATAGATTATCATATATTTTACTGCTTACTGAGAAACGTCATTCTGAATGTGGCTTTATACAATGGAAATAAAGCTGACTAGAAAGGAAATTAAAGCTGACCAACAGCCATTTTTATTTCCTAGGAGGTCTGAAATATTGTCAGTAAATAAGGTGCAGGAGTATGGAGGCTTGCTATTTCATGCCTTCATGAATTTGGTTTGCAACTAATAAAATTTAGAAGTACATCTTTAGATTATTTATGTTTCTTTTGAGTTTCTGTATATTTAGGTGTAGCTTTTGACACATTTTAAACTTCTGTCCATAATTAAGAAGGTTAGAAATTCACAGAAAACCTAAAATAAGACTTGCACAATCAGCTGACACTAGAAACAATTGCTTTGAGAAAACCAACTAATCTAGACATTTGGAAAGCTGGCAACCAGGTGAAAATAATGTACCTTTAAATGACAGAAATATTTTCTATTTTACTTAGTAAAAGTTTGTTAAAAATACACAGAACAAAATACTCTTACCTACATCAGAGGAAGTACAGTAACTCACAAACCACTTAACCTTATAATAATGTATAAACCTTGAAGAAGCTTGAAGAAAAAATATAAAGGGATAGAGATCTCTGCCTTTGTCCCATGATGTAGAACCTCACTGAAGATTGCAGGACATACCGGCCCGGTAGCAAAAGCTTCTTGTCTATTTCCACTCTTATCTTATGCTTGGTTGTGCCAATCTCACAGCAAAAGGCCCAAGGAACACGGAAGACAAACGGTTATGCCATCCGCTGACTGGCTACAACATCATATCCTTCTCCATATGTACAGCAGCACCGGATCTAACATTAGGGTAAGAGGATGACCGAAAATACTTCAACAAATTCAGGAGAGGCAAGTTTTCATCTTTTACTGGTTGTGGTGAGATTATTTGTGCCTCTAGTTTTGGATCTTAGGAACACTTCAATTTGTATTTCTCCATCAAAACTCTTATAAGCACCTACAGATTTCCTGTTTTTTCCACTTGGCCAGTCCACAAATTATTTGTATTAAAATTGTTCCTTATTGCCATTTTTGGACTGATACCTTACTGAACTTTTCATCTGAGAGTTTTTTAATTTGGTTGTGGTCTTGAGCAGAGGACATCGATATTACCGGTTAGGTCTGGCAAGAGAAAGGAATTTGTTAAGTGAAAGATGTTTAGAGTTCAA
The DNA here is from genome assembly GCF_047716275.1 of Strix uralensis. NCBI lineage: Eukaryota > Metazoa > Chordata > Aves > Strigiformes > Strigidae > Strix > Strix uralensis. Next base: position 5,460,036 of record NC_134000.1, on the reverse strand, counting down.
GTCATGATATGTGAGAATTACTACGGTCTTTAACTGTTTTTTCACTGTCTTATGAAATTGCAAGTCATGTCAATGTGAAAGAATCTTAACACAAGCATGTGACAATATAACACAAATTTAGCAAGTGACTATGATTGCTAAGGTTTGGTCAGTCATGACAGGACTCATCTGAACATTTTAGTTAAAATTACAGTGTATATTTAATATGAGAAAGCAATATTACATCTTGTGTGTGTTGCACCTAATGCAATATAATATACATCAGAACTAAATGGTCACATTTTCTGCTGCCTCAGCAAATGTATGTTTGTATCTACAACTTTGTCAAAGGGCAATAAAGCAAAAAGCTTATTCATCTCACTATGGGGACGTAAGTTCTATTTACTTAAAATGAAATTCTAAGACACGCCACTTCTGTTTTTGTATGAACAGTTTATCGCTGTCATTTAGAAGTAACAAATCTTCACCCTCGGTAAAACTGCCTTCCAGATGAAAAAAAAAAAGATGTTTACTTAGTGATAAACAATTTTCAGAGGAGAGGGGATGTTAATCCTGAGATGAGTCATGTGAATTTTGAAAATTAAAAAGCACTAGCAGTATGCATGTGTTAAGGATGTGTTTAATAAAATAAGAATGCTAAGTCTGTGGGAACACGAACATTTCCTGGAGTGTAACAATCAAGTTTCTCAGAAACTGGCTTTTCAATTAGAAAAGGACAAAACACTTTATACTGAATATCGCCCACCTTGAATCTTCATGCAAGGCTCAACAGGATTCTTATTCACTCCTAGTTAAAGGTATTAAAGGGAATGGTACTAGACTAGAGTGATGAAGTGGGAAACGCTAGGACGAGGGTACATTCATTGCATGAATGTGATGCGTGAGCTGGCTTGGTGACAGGGGACTTGCTATGGTGTTAGTCTCAAAGAGTAAGATGAAACAGCAAAGCTGAAATTTTTCAAATATTCTAGATATCTTTAAAGTAAGAGAGCCAAGGAATCTGTACTCATACCTAGGGGTGTCAACAAAATCTGTGGCCAGAAACAGGCTGAGATGTAAAGAGGACAAGTGTTTCTTCAGTCAGAGAGGGAAGTTAGATAGATTGACAAAGGTAGTAAAAAAAAATTGAAAACCTGACATCAAGGACATAGATCTTAATTGTTTTTAATTTTTGCTATCCATGCTTCAGATCTCAAAGAACAGAAATAAAACTACTCCATTTTGAAGATTTTGTCCTTGAGTCACTTTAATCAACTTGTAGCTCACAGGTCTCAGCAAAGAAAGGATTTACAGGACCCCGTAGTACGGGGCCTGTCTCCTAAGCACAATTAGGAAATAACAAGAACCTCAATTGAAAGAAGTGGCTTTAAGGAAAATAATTCCCCATCAAGTCCAGAGTGTTACACAAGGAGAGTTGTAAGGTGCAGATCATTTTATAATGATGGCAAGAGGCATAATGTGCAGTTTGATCCAGTGTCCATAATCTTTTTTGCTATATATATTACCTAATGGCCTCTTGATTTCAACCTTTTCTTTGGTATATTTACTATCTTCCAGTTGGCTCATATGTTTCAAAGCATGGATGCCATGTGCAATTCATACATGGGAGACCCCATCACAGTCTGGGATCATGCAAGTGTGGTGTCCCCACTGCAGCATCCTCCAGGTACAGTGGGAGGGACAAGAAAAAACATCAAAGTAGGAATTCCATCTAATCTGGTCCCTTCCTTTATCCAAGAATCAGAAAATCATTTATCATATGAGGAAATTCCAGGTGTTTCCTGTTTTCTGGTGGGTGCATATCTGCTAATATTATGGAGGATGCCTATACCTATATCAGGGCACAGATACTGTTCTAGTCATGTGATACAGCAGTGCCACATTACAGAGCATGGAAGATGTCCTTACTCTATGATTCAGTGAAAATCAAAATCCTGGAAATAGAACTGTGTATCCCCATTGACTTGCAATTTCATAAGACAGTGAAAACAACAGTTAAAGACCGTAGTAATTCTCACATGGGGTCCATGTAATCAGGATTCAGTACATCTCAGTTAACAATATCCATTCACTTGGTTGAAAATCCCATCTTCTTCTTGCAAGAGAGGTCAGACTCCTTTAACCTGAGATTAATTAATAAGTGTGTCCTTTTCAAAGTATAATAGATGTTTTCTTAAATTAGGAGAGTTGTTTCTTTTTTGTCTTGTTCCTGTCACAGCTATGATGAAAACAGTTACAGTAGATAAGCATTAATAGTGGTTAAGATCCCAGATCATTGTAGTAATGGTATTAGGGATATTAGGGGTATTCATTTATTGGCAGATTAAATAAAATAAGGTAATGAAGAAATATAGGTTATGTATGAGACGAATAACCTTTTGTTAGTGACCTTTCTGGTCAATGTCTGGATTACAAACCAAGAAGAGTTTCCTATAAAACGTAGAGAGGTTTGTCAGTCTGCAGGTCTCACTTCCACTGTACTCTGCTTCTCCTTTTATTGGTTTTTGCTTTCAAATTAATATATACTAACATGCAACTGATTATATTTAAACAGTTGAGTCACAGATACTGTCTCTCCTCTTTGTCATAGTATAACATTCACCTTTATTTTACAGTATCACACCTGTGTATTTATTGTATGCTATCCATGATACTCAAGGGTTTAAGTGGATTTACATCTTTGTACTGCTGTAGAAGAAGCAAGAAAGAGAGAGAGAAAATATGTTTATGACTTGCTCAACTTAACCAAAATGGAAAATGTTCATTGTTTGTATACAGTACCAAAGAAATTGTTACTTACATTTCAATTTATATTTTTATTTGGCAGTGTTTGTTTGTTTATTGTATCTTCAAGGACATCTCCAGTGGAGTGCAATCTCCAATTTAGTGGAAAACAAGCTCTGAAATCTCTGCTCTTCACCCTTCATTGTTCACCCACTGACTAGACATAAAATAAATTCACAAACTGTTATATAAAAGGGCAGATCATTTTACAATTATCTTGTGCGTCTCTCTGAAATTTCTGTTCCCAAAGTAGACTGTAATTTCTTGATGCCTCTGATCTCAGTGGCCCACAGGATATCTAAGATATGCATACTGAAGAGAGCTTCACAAGAAAATTATTCATTAAAATGTTGCCTTTCCTAGTGTATTCTTACCTTAGGTCCTGGTTATGTCGTAGTCTATCACAGAGTACCCTGCCTCTGTCTTGGCAGAAGGAAAGCAGCCCAGCCCAGCTCATTTTTACATGCCTAAACTCATTTGGCTTTTCTGGAAACAGAAAATTTTCAACTTATCTCAAGATTGTCCAGTCATCAACATTCACAAAAACTACCCAAATGAACTTCTAGATATTGATAAGAGTGAAATTTGGCCTCTGTATTGCTAATGTTGATGCACAAAAAGGGGAGCTCCAAGTTTAGTGATGAACCTGTGTTGTATCCCCTCGCTTGACTCTCATGGAGGAAAACAATCCAATGCTTTAGTGGTAAAAGAAATACATGGGACAAATCATTTGGAGACACTGTAATTGTCTCCAAATAGTGTAATTTCAATACTCTTTTTTATTAATACAACTGAATAATCAGAAACCCGAGATTTTTATAAATGCATAATTTAAATCATGATGTTTCAAGGCAGTCTTTAAGGACATAGAAATCACCACTGTGTGGGCCAAACCCAGATGCCGTAGCAATGACCATCTGTGCTAGGAGCCAGAAAAGCTGGCAGATGTTTTGTTCAAGGGAAAGAACAAGAATTTGCCTGGAACTTGAGCAAAGGATCAAGAAGCAGGCTGTTTGTGTATGCCAAGCCTGAAGACATAGATAAGAGTGTGATTTGGACCAGACTGAAGTCATGAATGGGGAATTTATACAATAGAATCTGAAGCAAGAAACAGGCAGGGTGGATCGAGGCTGGATGAGTTGATCTGCAATTGGGGAATCAGGATCAAGAGACGGTTTTGAGATCTAGAAATAAGATGGAGTCAAAGCCAAGACTGCAGCCAGAAGAGGTTTAACGGGCAAGTTTTCCCAATTGCTGCCTAAAAGAGTTGTCCTTGGCAGGCAGGCAGAGGACTGTGCAAGCAGCAGCCAGTGATGGGCTGTCTGACAAACGACTCCCCCACTTCTGTTTGATGGATGACTCAGGATAAATGTAATGTTTATTACTTCTTATTAAGTATTTGTAATATGTGTGTCATATGCTGACATGAAATAGGAGGTAAAATCCTAATCTTTGCACCTAAGAGCTTCCTTTCATCATATTTTGTCATTAAGGAACTATGCCATTAAAAAGGATACAGAAAAATGTCATTTGCCATTTTTTTATTCTCATCATACATGATGGGCAGAAAAAAGTTCTTATCCAAACACTCAGCTTGCTTTTAAAAGCTTGCTTGCTTTTAGTTTCACATTGATGTTAATGCTTTACAAGTTTAATGTGTGAAAGCTTTGTCATAAATCAGTGCCTCCATTTTGTGTTTTACTTCATTTAAATCTTTTCTTCAAGAGCCCTGTGTGTAAATAATGACAGTATATTTTGTGCCAAAATTTTTTCAATCCTTTCATATCTCTGGAATAAATTATGGAACATTATTCTAGATGGGGAAGAAAAAAATGGTCGTCGTATAAATTTATCTCCATCTTACAGTGTCTGTAGTGGGTAAAACATATTTGTAGTTGGTGGTGAATTCCTAATGTCTGGAGGCAGCACAAGGGATAGTCTGGCTATAGAAGATGCACAAGTTCTGATGTTTCGGCCTTTGACCTGTATGCATGTGACAATGAGCTAATGTCAGCTCCTCTTCTGTCCTAATCAGACACAAAATTGACTAAGAGAACAAATCACTGTCAGTTAATGAAAGAGTATTTTCAGCTGAATAAGAGATATGAAGAGAGATCTGAGGATGTCTGACCAGAAAGTTCTGGGGTTAGAAGCTCTAATTAGCTAGACCTGATCTCCGTGATACCAAAACTGGATCATTTTAACAAGTTCTCAGCAGCTGGAATTTTGACAGTCCAGTGATAATGTATTTTTGTGTAATATGACACATGGAGTCAGGGCTGACCACAGCTAAGAATTTCTGATATTCTCTGTATTGCAGCATGCTGCTTGCTCTTTGGTTCCTAGACATACCTGTCGTAGCTTATGTCTGGCTTAGAACCAGAAGGCTTAATGTATCTCTACATGTTTTTTTAGATTGACTAGTGAATAAGAATATGACTTAATATCTCACTGATACAATTTACTACTCTTGGTTCTGCACATTGGGAAATGTGTCTAGGTGCTAAAGGTGGGTCTACCAGAGTCTTCATGTGTGAGTGTTCACAAGGCACAGAGGCTTCATAACAGTGAAGATATTACTTCTTTACTTATCAGAACGGTTGTAAAGATAAACCACACAAATTGTTGTGAGGCCCTTGGATATTAACCTGAACTGGACAGTCAGTGTTTTGCCAAGGAGTAAGAAGTAAAGCATATCAAAGAATGCGAATGCTTTTGGAGGTTAATGGATGCATAGCCAAAACCACACAAGGTCCAAAATGAATGTGTACGGTAAGCACAGTGTGACAAGCACACAAACATATTCTCATCATGTTGTCTGCTCTAGATTTTAAAAGGACACATCCTATAAAAGAAGTAAAGTAGTAGAGAAGGATAAAATATAGTTTCTTTGTAATTCAATAATTGTAATATCAGCAATCATATCTCTTCAAAATAATTTTTCCTTTTTCAACTCTTAAAAAGTACGTGCCGTGACTTACCCCAATGATAATCTCATGCTTTAAGAAGCAATTGAATGTCAATACTATTATCCTGTATATACAAGCTGTGTGAATATACACTATTTGACATGCAGCGATGCAGTTGTGTGTTTTGTTACTGTAGTCCTTTTAATGTTTTAATTTACAGACTGTGCCTCTTGGTTCTACCACTTGGCCTGCTGTTAGTGAAACATTTGTCTAGCATCACTGCTGGTTGTGTCTCAGGTATCCCTTTATAGGCAGTACAGAATACAGTGCTGCAGATGTTGCCTGCAGTTTGCTTGAGGTAGATACAGATTTTTTTCTAGCATTGCTCATTGTAATCACCAGAGGACAAACTGTGGCGAATTTCACATGCAGCTTAGACACGAATGTGCCTTTATACACAATCAAGATGTTATTCACTAAAGGTGAATAAGAGGTGCTTACTTGCAACACTTCAAAATTTTTATTATTTGAATTTTGGTTGTGCTCCGTCTTTAATTATGAAGTCTATGCTAACAGGGAATTTGTACATAAAAACAATTACAGAAAATTTTTCTTAATTTCATTCCTATCTGATATTCTGTCTATATGTGCACATATATATATGTATGAATATACACCCCCTCCCCATCCCCCCAAAAACGTTTGTACATGGGGTTATATATAATTGCCTAGACTGATAACAACCCCCCAGGTATTTATAGTTTAGACATACAATGAAGACGATAGGCTTTGAGCTGTCTGTAAAATCTGCTGCACACACTCTGCTGTGATTTTCCGTGTCACTATGCCAGCCTCATGTGAGAATGAAAAAAATCCAAAAGGCTCAGTTTAACTACACATTTATAACCGGTGGACAAGACTTTTTACACTTTGTGTTTCTTGTTAGAGGCAGTAAAAAGCCAGTGACTCACTACACTGTACTATGTTCTGTCTTGTTTAAAAGCATTTCTATTTAAGCAACTGGATGTGATTCTTTAGGTGTTCGTTTAAGAAAGATTTAAATGTCAGCTGAAGTCATCAAAGCCTCAGAGCTTTGGTGGAAAGATTTTTTTGTGATAATATAGTTCTTCCATATTCTAGCAAAATCCAACTGGAAACCTTTGCAGAATTTAGGCAAATATGAATTGTCTCACTGCCTTTTCCCAGTATCCCTGCATTTTTCAGAATTAGGTGATTTCAGCACTTACAAAGGCAGGAAACGCGTGCTGCCCATTGTGGAACAAGTTTATTCTCTGATGTTTCCACTGTCACAAGCAATGAGAATCATGAGGAAAAATGAATTTTCTTGTGGGATTTCCAAGGTATATGTACATTTGCCCCACTTTCACAGTTGGACTGATGAAACTGTATATTATTAACACTTTATTTTTTGTATTTTAAACTGGATAACCTACCTGTAGCTCACAAACAAGGAAATTAAATACCTATTGAAACATGTATGCTAATCTGACATGGATTCAAATTTAAAAAACCAAGATCTGAGGTGCAGTACAAAATATTCCCTCCCATTTAAGTGTCTGTACCCAAGGCTTTTGTGACTCCATTTCTGGAGCTTACCATATCAAGCAATTTTTTATCTGTTAAAACCATACCTAAGTTGTGTGTCTGCATATGATAAGTTGGGTAAGGGTTTTATGATGTGAAGCTGTCAACAAGGGAAATGTTTTTCTTATTGAAAAAGATGTCTCAAACATAAAAGTGATGCCATTTGTTTACGTATATATAATACAGCACTGTTACTAAAAGACAAAGACTGTCAGAACTAGATGCCTGGTAATCGTAGTATGCCTGTAGTTGGAAGTATTAATGGACATTCTTTAATTGCTTGATGCAGTTGAAAATATGCACATTCATCCAGTACAACAATACAGTGCCTTCTCACATCCACATTACTTTGTAATGGCAGGTTTGTTTGGCACCTGTAGAAACCCCGAGTAATGTCTTAAAAAGTCACATTTGAGCCATTAAGCCTACTAGAGTCTTTCGTGTAAGTCTGGCATTTGCTATTAGCACTCGTACTATGAATACTTAATCTCTGCTATCCATTTTCCTACTTCTGAGGATGCAGAAGGGAGTTTGGCAAACATTGCAGACAATTAAACGAGTAGCTGGCATTTTCACACCATAGCTTCTCAGGTAAAATGTGTTCATCTGCAGCCCTGGCAGCACAAGGCTTTGCTTCCTTTTTGACACTGTTCTCTTGACAAAGCAGTCAAATACCATGAGGTATTTCCTTTGATTTCTGTATGAAAATAAAGCTACATACCCAGATCTTTACATTTTCCCTCTGATCCAAGATATTCTTAGAAGCTGTTCGCAAGCCAACTTAATAAAACTTTTCATCCACCCAGTAGTTCTTGGATCACATGCTTAATTAACATAACCTGTGAATTCTTTCAGCTCTTTATCAATATTTATTACGATAATTTATTTACCCTTAGATTTGACTTCCAGCTCACACTTTAATTTATATCATCTGTGAATTTGACTGCTTGTGTTTTACAATGGGAAACTGAAATGTAAATCTCAGTGCATGTTATAATTAACAGCTACCAACTTTATTGTGTGGACTAAAATGCATTCATCTCAGTGCTTGACTCCAATGAGTGAGATATATATAGGAAAAAGGCTGTACACAACTGCTGGCTGGCAAAGAGGTTTTCAGTTTGGAACAGCTAAGGCAGTTTCCCAAAGGCTTACAGTTGCCAGAGAGGAATGAGCAAGGATCTGGGCTATCCAGGCAACGGATATGCCACAACATGCAATGAATCAAGGGCATAGCCACATTGGGTGTGGGGAGCACGTTTTTTTTTGTGGAGAGGCAAAAGGGAATTTATGTTGTATTGACAGGAGATTTATGTCTCCAAGAGGTGAATTGCAGTTTCATTCCTGTTATGGAACAACTGTCAACAGGTTTGATAGAAAACCATACAGAAACCTAACAAAATTAAGTCTTTTTATCTCTGCAAAGTTTTTTCAATATTTGGAAAATCAGCCAGCTAGATACATTCAGTGCAGGTAGAGAAGTTTATAAAAAAAGGGAAAGAGACCTGCAGTCACAAAGAGACACCACTATTTATTTACAACAGTGGTGGCTGTTATTCTACAACTATGGCCATTTAAGATTTGTCATGTTATTAATTTAACATTTAAAATTCCAGCAGTTGGGTAAGGACAGAGCCTGTGTAGTTGCAAAGGTAAGCCATAGACATTGACGTAAAATTCCAGACAAACTAGTCCTTTGCAAAACTAAAACGTGTTATGTAAATTATTCGATGGCAGCAAACCACTAGCAAAGTAAGTAAATAAATAAATAAATAACCATCCACTCGCGTGCAGCATAGACATGTTCTGAGTGCAGTGAAGCAGAAGGGTGGACCAGGAGGAGTAAAAAGGAAGAACAGAAGAAAAGGACTAAAAGTCACATGCGGTTGGCGCTTGTGTGGATGGATTATATAGCTACATTATCTCTAGTCTATATATATTTAAAATGTTCAGGGTTGCAACCAGTGGGGACTAGAGTAGAGAAAAAGATCGTTCTGTTGTACAGATGACAGCATCTGTTGGCTGCCTCAAGCAGGGCCATTTGTTTGGTTGAACAAATCTGTGGCCACAGGGAATTTTTCCCAGCAAATTTACTGACGCTGCCACTTGTGTTACAGAAGCAAAACTGAGCGTCAACTTATCACATGGTACAGATGGCTGCTGAAGGAATATGCCATAATAGCTTCTTTGATCTGAATTACCTGAACTACTGGTGTATGCTCCGAGGTGACAACAACTCTGGAAGCGATAATTGAATTGAATTTTGTAAGGGATATGCCACTACATTATGTATAATGTAGCAACTTTCCCAAAATATTTCAGAAGTAATTCAAGGCTCTGCTTAATTACTTGTATTTCCTTCTAGGCCATCCAAAAACATAGTATTTGATCATTTTTTTAACTGTACATGTTAGTGCAGTCTTCTCTTCAGCAACCCAGCTATGGAAATTTATGTGTGTTGGCAAATTACATCAATTTATTTGCTCTGGTTTAATTTCATTAACATACACGATAAGAGAGTTTGAGCTCAACATCTCTCCTTTTATGTACAAATAACCCCCTGGGTGACATATCATATGAAACCCAATTACTGTACATAATAAAATGACACCACAAATAAAAACGTGTTTTGTAATTTGGTTATACTCAGAGATGAACAGTTAGCAAACATACATATGGCACTGAGTCAGCAATCAGCACCACTTCCTCGGATACGGAATAATCTGAAGCATATGATCCCTGGTAGCAGCAGAAGTGGATGAGGAGCCCATGCTGGTTCCTGGCGTGTTTGCTCCTTGTTTCTGGCCCACTGGTTGAAGTGGGCAAAGTGAGGGCTGCTATGGAGCTGTTCCTTGGGGCACTCCTGTGACAGGTCTGGGCTCTACACCAGCTCTCCATAGAATAAATTTCCAGCATTCCTCTAAAATTGCAGCCAACTGATTTGTGAACCCATCTGTTTGGGACATGCAGATGCGGATTTGGCATCTGTAAAATAAATGTGCTTCCATTTATTAGGAGCACTTGTCATTTCTATTGTAATGCAAGATAGGTTAATGATTTCTTGTCTACGGACTCTAGAAACTGATTTAAGCAGAGCTGTTTCCTGTTCCAAAGAGCTTACAATACATGTATTTTATAGCTGGTTTTTAGAGGACCATTGAAAGGACTGACATTGGTATGAGATGGACATTTGAGCTGTGGAAGAACTGAAGTAGAGAGATGTGCCAAAGCATGACTGTCTGCATCTCAAGTAGCAGAGGCAGGCAGAAAGCCTGGCTGCAGGGTACGTAGCAGCCCTGGCACAAGGCTGTGTGGGGAGTTAGACTGACTGGAATCCATTTTCTCACAGCTTTGAAGTAACGCTCCTCTCTTTGCCATTTACTTCAGCTTCTCCTTATGTGCCTTATCAATGTAGTTATTTTTGTGTGCAACCTAGAACTGAGAATTGTAGATAAATGAAAAGTGTTTCAAAGATTATTGCAAGCAGTCCAGTCTTTACACTCCCTAAAACTTACCTTGTGAATCCTTGAATAAACATCACGTCATCCTAGCTGAATCAAGCTTAAACAGAAATGTACAGCATAAAAGCAAGCAAGACAGAAAGATTATATTTCTATGTGTTTTCAATTCTCTCTCCTCACACTAACTTAAATATAAGCAACATTTTTCTTCCATATTTGCTTCCAGGAACACATACATAATTTTAAATATAAATATTATCTTTTAGCTTACATGGTGGTAAACTTGATGGTCCTTTGGAAGCTGTTGAACTGCATCTTGTTATTATCAGTAATACACATTTTCAGACTTCAAGGAGTTAATGACAAGAGGACAGATACCAGCAATCATCCCCTAAGGGTTAACTGATGTAATAGCCTTTGCTTGTTCCAGTCACTGTTGCAGAATGTCATAATTTCATAAACTTATATGTAGGATCCAAATAAATGTATTGCCTTCTACATGAAAGCAGGACCATTTATCAACCCTGAGGATACTGTCAGGAAGAAATAAGGAAAGTCAAGTGCAGTAATGCTGTTGATATACTGGTTGATGACACCACAAGATGTAAAACACAGCTTGGAAAATACAGATACAACAAAGGGGTCACTTTTCCTCAAGGCTAGTCCCCTCAGGGATGTATGAAATAACCTTTGAGAACTTTGGAAAGGAGAGAGAAAAATTACTTACAGACATATGAGATATAGTTTCTTCATCCTTTCCTCTGAATTCATTTTGGGTACCAGAAATTGGCACTGCAGGAAGTGTAGAGCTCATATTGTGTGAGTAAAGCAATTATTTATTGTAGAACTGGAAACAACATTAAATGATTCTGAGTCTGGACTTGGTTCACAGAGAAGTTGAAAGTTTGGGAACTTAACTGCAGCTTTTGGGCAAAATCAAGCGTGCATGTGCTTATCTTATGTACCTTTAACTTGCCTTTGCAACGGGACAATAGAGAATTTTTTAAGATTATGGCTGAATCTTAGATCCAGAATAAGAGTAGAAACAATGCTTTAATATGGTATTTCATATCTTTTCTTAATAACCCCTTACAAGGACCCCCCAAAAAGTATGAAGATACAAGATGTTGAAGATAAAAGGTGCTAATGTAAGGTGTGACACAGGAAAACTGGTTATGATTTGCCATCTTTGGCATTACGCTTTCAACAACAGCTTTTATTCTGGCTAGATTTAGATTTCTGATTCTATATACTAGCCAGAAAAAAAGAATTTCAAGTGTTATAAAAGGATTAATGATAAAACCATTCTGTAAATATTTTGTGCAGCAGCCAAAAAAAGGCTTCAGGTGAATGTTCTTCAATAAAGAAAGTCTGAAAATTGTATTTATACTGAAGGAAATTGTTCATTTCTTATTAAATAAAAGAAATACAGCTCATGATATGCATCTGTATGTGCCTTATGAATATGTACCACACAGATAAATTTTACATTCATTTCCTTAGTGTTTAAGCAATTCTGTCCTTGTTAACGCAATTGTTATATTAACCTGACATTACCATAAGTTTACACAAACTTCCCCTTTAAAAACAACAATTTACATTATTCTGCAAGGCACGTTGGTTTGCAAATGTCACTATGCAAAATATATAAACACGCATGCCATGCAAAGAAAAGTAATGTGCTGCTCTATTTTAGATGTTAACTTTTCATTCAAAGATGAAAAAAAAAAAAAAGACTTGAGTGAAAGGAACAGTACTTGAAAAAAACATAGCTTTCTTGATATTTGTCCCTATATTAAATAGTCTGTCCTACAGAAGCAGTTTCACAATCTCTTTCTCTACTGTTGCACCTTATAAAAGTATTTTCATGTTTTCCTTCATTATTTATTGTTAATGAGTTTTCTATACTCTTCTGAGATCTTCCTTTGACTTTCCAACATCATGTCTTTTTTACTGCCCTACCGAGATTGCAGTTAAACCCCATTTTCCTGCAAGCCATCTATACCGTGCACGTAGGAATCGTATAAATTTAGGACAATTTCCAGATTCAATAGATTCCACAAGTCCATAAAAAAAAAGAAACATATTGTTAAGAAATAATAATTGAATCTCTTCAGTAGCACTTTTATAAAAGGCTGCATCTAACAGTCTTCAGTGCTTTGAAAGAGAAAATTGTGGCATTCTGCACTTATTTCCCAGTATAGCCCTGTCTAGACACATGATGGTTTTCCATTTTCAGGAATCCATATTATTATATGGAGAATAAGAAAAAGATCATGCACTAGAGAAAAATTGTTCTTGAAAGCTCCCTAAGAGTGTTAGAACAATTACTTGGGGTCATGGTGATTTTTGTTTTCACCGGATTTTATTAAGGGTAATACAATAATTAAGGAAATTCACAGAAATTGAATTCACTAATACCTCCAGCTGATGGTATTAGGTACTGACAATCAGCTGAAGTTCAGAAATCCTGACACATTTCTATCTTTGAGGATTTGGGCCTGACAGCATGTCCAGCACTTCAAAATGATAAGTATTGCTATCTAGAAAGTGCTATCTGCTATTTCCTGTGTAGCACCGGAACAATATTCTACATGTGTGTCTGTGTTATATGTGTGCATGTAAGACAGAAATTGTTCTCTTCTCTTACCTTTTCAGCATGCTGTAATATTGAGTGGAACTGTCCTCTGTAGCACCACCAGGATTTATTCATCTCTATTAAGTGTAGTAGCGGATCACTACCATAACAACTCAATTCCACCTCTTTTGTTATTGCAACACAGGTAAAAATATATTGCGTTTGAAATAGTTTTCAGATTTTTCTTTTTTTCCTCCTCTTTTTTCATTTCTTTCTTTTTTTTTTTTTTTTTTCTCTATACAGAGAATTTAGTGGAGAACCGAATAGAATTATGTTTCTTGTCAGTATTCTGGTTTTGGCTTTGCCACTGAACGTGAAGTAACTAATTCCATCTTCCTCTAAAGGGTTTCCTGGTAGGTTAGTTAGATAATGAGAGCTGATTGTTCTGTTTTTTAAGCTAAAAGAATTAATAGACTTGTGAACTATCACTATTACTTATTTAGTTGCCTCTCTTCAGCATATCTTTTTTCTAAGACAATTTTACAGCATTCCAAGCCAAGAAGAGGGATGAGGTATGGCAACAGTGAATATTACAGTATATTCGGGGTATGTTCCAAGCAGCTGAACATTACTGTGAAAGTAGCTAACGATAATTACTTAATGTATCTAAGTATTTATTCCTCTTTAATAATGTATCAAACACTTATTCTAACAGGTAAGTGCACAGTGAACTTATTTAATATATTAAACACTTCAACACATATGCATACATAACACATTAAGTATAAGGTTGTATTTGTAACAAGGTAAAATACTATGTTTCACCTTATTCTGGAAAATACATGAGAAAATGGTCAAGTTTACCTATTTTAAAATAAAAAATGAAACATAGGTGTCCAATTTTTAACTCAACATGTGGAAGAAATGTTATTTAAAATGAAGCACTAGTTCTCTGCACGGACAAAATCTATTCCCTAGGAAGACTACACTACTAAACTCCCCAGTCATTACATCAGATTCCTCCAGAACCAAGGGGGAAAGCAGGGGAGGGATGGACTTTGAAATGATGGCAATTTTGCTTCAATAAAACATAATAAATTATTTTTAGATAAGATTTTTTCTTTCTTCTTGTCCATCTAATGGGTTCTTTATGATTCCTCTTCTCAGTAGTCTGTTGACTGTGTTCAGGAGACCAAATCCATGGGTATAAAACTGAATTATTTATCCTGGAATAACAAGAGAGAGCTAATTGAAAATGAAACCTCTGCATATGTTTTCTGTGTGATCTCAGAATAACTGAGTGCTAAATCTCTGAGTCCTACAGTAGATGAGGAAGCCTCAGCTACAGTTTCACTCTGAACAACTTCATAACTGAAGGCCAGAGAACAAGAGACTGTCAAAATACACGTTTAATCCCAGCTCTAGAGAAATGTTTACATAAGTTTTCAAAGCTATGTCTAATATAGTCCTTATTAAAGGAATTAAGACATTGTACTTATGTGATACAAAAGCTTTATTTAATCCTTCTGTGTTAGGTAAAATTCATTAAAAAAACCTCAGAAAACCCCCAAACCATCCATCCAACCAAACAGACAACAAATATTGTGTATTAGGAAAAAAAAGGGTATTTGGTCGCTTATTCAAGAGCCCCTCTACAACTACTACTGAAAATGTCTATGTCATGGATTCAGTAGTGACTGGGTTCTTCCACCTCTAAAGGGCTTTTATTTTAACAAATCACTTTTCCAGCAATTTCCATTCATATCAGTTTTATAGAACCAGTTCAACAGGTCTTGACATACGTATTTAACTTCTGAATAACAAAAGGATAATTTCAGATAGAGGAGCATTTTTTTCACTAGACAAGATACAAAGATCTTTTTCCCGAAGTTTTCTAAGTTGGCCATGCATAAACAATTACAAATAATTGACAAATAGCCTCAGAATCTGGAATCCTACTTCATCCATGAGATCAGCGCAAAGACTTGTTTTGAAAGCTCAGGTAGCACTTCAGTGGTACAGAAGTCCTGAAAAAAAGTTTTGGAATAGGATGAATTTCAACCTAGAATTATAGCAGTAATAAAATGTCACTGAAAAATTAGGCAATTTTACAAAGAATTGCAAATATACTGTACAGATAAATGAAACCTTGATAGCAGGTTCGGTAGACAAATCTGACAAATACCATGAGGAAGTCTAAAAGGAGGTTGTATCAATACACATAAGTATAAATCACTTAAATAGCTGTACCAGGTAATGCAGCAGTGTTACTTATCCTCTGAAATTACAAATACATAATGGGGACAAGGAAAAATCTTAACAAAACTCCTGGGGTGAACAGCTTTATCTTCAAAGACAAAGTTTATATCTATTTTAAAGATTTATTCTAGTGGCAACTGGTTTATAGTAAAATGCTAGTGATGTAACTGTAATGGAGAAAAAACCACAAACTTGAAGAGAAATTAAGAAACTTTTTAACAGATATATTGATTACTCCATGAAGTTTGTATCTGGAAATATCTATCATCTAATCAGAGCCTTTCTGTTTCAGCAGTCTAAATTTGACCCATCTACTCCTCTAATCAACTCAATAAATTGGTTTTGACTAAGATGTGACTCTCGTCTGACTGAAGATTATCTTTCAGAAAGGGATCCTGCCTTCATATGTAGACAGTTACAGAGTCCATGTTTTCTTTTGGCTGTGTGGTTTATTATGTGCACCATTAAAAAAATGTAATTTTATTTTTAACTTGGGATTCAACAGGGCTCCGGCCCTTAAAAAATATTAACCATTAAATGGAAACTGACTTTGTAGTGCTTCTTCCTTTTATTTGTATGCTTCACTCAGTATGTCTTTGTTGAAAAGGTAATTAAATCACACTGTTTACTTTTCTCATTGCTACCCTAGAATAATTTGGCTGGTTATCTGTAGAGTTTTTGGAAGTACTGGGCAGCAAGCTGAATGAGACATGGAGATATTGAAAAATATTAAAAATGTACATGAAAATGTTTAATGCTAAATAGAGGTCAGGCTGAAGTTTATAAAGCTCACTCCCGGCTTTAGCTGAGAGCTTGTTTCTGTTTAAACTCTTCTAAACATTCAGGGCTATTCTGTTGAACCAAAGACGCTGAAATTCAGTTCATGTGCTTTCCTAGAAGAGAGTATCTTCAGAAAATTTTATAATGTTTTTGCTTAAATCTAATTTAAACCTTCTATCCTTCCTTAAAATATTTTTTTTCAAAACTACCTACACTTTGGAACTCCATGATGTGCAACCCAATGACAGATATATATTGATGTATACTTTTAAATGTTCAAAAAGATTGTGCAATGACAGGCTACCTTGTCGTTCCTCTTTTTTTTTTTTTTTTTTTTTTTGATTGTTGAGTAATTTCCCTGTGCCACACTTCAATAAAACCAACAAATGACATAAACAGGTTGTATATAGTGAATGCAGAAATTTGGCTTCAAACAGGGGCTTCAGTATGTGCCAGATCCTCTTCCTGAGAAAAAAAAAAATAAGAATAATAACAAAATAATTGTTCCTTGGTGAGTACCTTGAAGAAAGAAAGTTCCATGCACTGGATCTTGAATGGATCACTTGACCTTCTTTCCAGCCCCAATTATGGTATTAAAGAGTGGATGGGCATCATTCTGGGGACACGTTTCCTGGGAGTCACCTTTTCTGCTCGTGTGGGCAGTTCCTTGCCTGGTCTGCAGGAGTCCTGAAAATCAGCACACCACTTACAATCTGCCTCCCGTTACATAAAAGTGAGCACACTGACTGCAAACAGCGACACACAGTAAAATACTTGTCGTTAATCATATAGTGTAATTAAGACTGGGAGGAGAATATGTTTTATCTGTACTTTTCTGATGTTCCTTGTAAATATGGGGTACTATGCAAATGTTTTAAAATAAGTTCAACAGGAAAAATGCAATGAAAATAGTTACCTGTGTGTAGGAGTCTGGGCCGCGCTGGGAGAAAGTTAGTGCAGACAGAAGAATGCAAGGACGAAGACAAGGCCAGCAAAATAAGGCTGGCAAAAACACACAAGACAGCAGATAAGTGAGAAACACCTGTGGTCAGCAAAAGCACACAAGTCTGAGCAAAACAGGGTATGAGATAAGGGAGTTTTGGCAAGTTTTGGGCTTTACGTGCTAATTGCAATTAACCAATGCAAATGCTTGTAGAGGCGCGTGAACAGCGCGTGTAGATGACCTGTAGCCTATTAGAAGATAGATGAGTGCGTGTACGGAACTTAGTAGAGTATAAATGTAACCAGAAAAGGAATAGAAAAAAACTAAAAAAACTACTAGAACAATAACTATAATAAAAAGATGGACGACCTGATCATCACATTGGTGTTGCGTCGTTTCTGTTCCCGCACGGAGAAATAAGGACCCCGGCTAATGGTGACTCCGACACCTGTGTATTTTACTAACAGTTCCTCTAAATGTAAACAAGATCTAGTTTGCAGAATTCAAAACATTTCTGGATATCTCCTGGATTATGGCAAATCCTTTGGATGAAGTGGGAATAGACTATATGCATTTATTTTATTTTTTTTTGCTTGCAGTTCTTTGCAATGAATTTTGATCTTTATGGTTTGTAGCCATTGTAAAATGTGTTACACAGCTTCATTTTTAAAGACTTCCAGCAAAGCTACATTTCATCCAATAATGCAGAACAGACCATGGACCTCTTGTATCAAATGAACATTCATTGCAAACGTGCTGTTGTGATGATGCGCATTAACTTATTCTACAACTTGATTAGGGATCACAGAAAGTTTTTCGAGCTAATGAGAAGCCAACTCAATCACTCAGCAGTCATTTTAAAAGGTAATATTAAGTAGCCAGCAGTTTTTAAATGCATTCTAATTTTAACATATCCTGAATATTTACTAGATACCTAGAAAGTTAAATTGGTGATCATGATTTTTCTTTTTTATATCTTGTACTGTAATAATATCCTATACTGCACTCAAATATGTGCCTAGCTTGAAGCTTCTGAAAATAAAAACAACTCTTATGAGTAAAACCTAATAAATGAATTAGAAGTAAGTAGACCATAATCTTTAAGCCCTTGAAATGTTTCTGCATTTTCCCTTTTTTATTTAACAATTTTTTTTTTTTTGTGAGAATAAGGGGGTTCCTCCAACTTTATCAGAAACACTGGAATATTCTTAAACTCTTATCTCCTCTGCCCATTTCAAACATTTAAAATAAAAATAAAACTTTTAAAAAGTAGATTTTTTCTAGCTAAAAATGCTTCCAAATCTTATTTTCCAAAACATAAAAACTTCAAGAAAAAACATTTTAGGCTAACTAGTTTTTAGATTTAGAAAAATATCTTTAAGAACTCAGATGTTTTAGTAGGAAACATTCATTTTCTCACACACTTGATTTTTTATTAAAAATCTGACATTTCACACATACGAGAGACTAGAAATTAATGCAAAATGTTTATAACTGTGATAACTATTTAAGATTACTTTTATCCTTTGCTTTATGAACCACGGAAATTTAATCAGATGCCTTAAAATGAATATTGGTCGCATGAGTATTACTCATTTTGCACCACTGGTTAATTGTATACTCATTTCAGAAAGTCATTGGGAGCAACAGCCTACTCAAGCTCTTCCACATGGAATTGATGATGATTGCCAATACAGCAATTACACTTTCAAAAGAGAAGAACCATCTTATCTAAGTTTACATGCTGAACTTTTCAAGTCAATGTTTTCATACCATCAGTAGGAAGCCCTGGCTATCACCACACAAGGACGTAAATCTTGGCCAGTCCCTACTGGCATGTTTACTCTGCCATGTGGCTCAGATGTGTCATGGTTTGAGCTCAGAGGGCAAATGAGCACTATGAAGCCGCTTACTCCCCCCTTCCTCCTCAGAGATGGGAAGGAAAAAATAAAGCAAAAGGCTCAAGAATCGAGATAAGGACAGGGAGGGATGACTCACCCATCACAGTAAAACTCAGGCTTGTTAAGGGAAGAAAAAAAAGAACATCAATTTAATTCAGACACTAACAACAACAACACTTAACAGACAGAGTAGGACAGTGAGAAACATTACCACATCTTGAAAACACCTTCCCCCAACCCTCCCTTCTTCCAGGGCTCAGCTTTTCTCCTGATATCTCTACCTCCTTTTCCACAGTGACGCAGGGGGCAGGGAATGGAGGCTGTGGTCTGTCCTGCTGCTCCTTCCTCCTTAGGGTGGGGGGAACTCCTCACATCCTTCCCTTGTTCTGGTGTGGTCCCACTGTCACAGGAGTCAGTCCTCCACAAACTCTCCGACATGAGTCCCTCCCACAAGCCGCAACGTTTCCCTAGCTGTGGGTCACCCCTGCCTGTTGCAATCATCCCAGTGCCAAACTACAACTGTGGGGGTTTCTTCCCACAGAGTCCTGGCCTCCTTTAAGCACAGCCGTCTGCTCTGGTGTGGGGTCCTCCACAGGCTGCAAATTGGCATCTGTTCCACTGTAGACCCCCATGGGTGGCGGGGGCAGGTGGCCCTGCCTTCTCAGCACAGGCTGCAAAAGGGTCTCTGCACTGGTGCACCTTCCCCCCTCCTTCCTGCCACTGACCTCAGTGTTTGCATAAGTGTCCTCCTCATAACTCTTACTCCTCCTCCCATATTCCCCTTCTTAAATACGTTATCATGGAAGTGTGGCCACTATTACTAATTGGCCCAGCCTTGGTCAGAGGTGGGTCCAACTTGGAGTTGGAGGACCTTCAAGAAGTTTCTCACAGGGGCCATCACTATAGCCCCCTTCCCTGCTACCAAAACCCCTGCCACACACACAAACCTAGCACAAGATGTGACTGCATTGTTTTTTAGTAGCTTTAAAGCCTTCTTCCAAGGCATTTTCCTCAGAACTTTATACAGCACTGAGGTTAAGGAGGACTGAAAAGGAAATTTTGTCTGATCACAGTGGGGGTGGATGAGAAAGCAGACGTTAGGTCCCTCAGTCCTTGGCTGCCTCAAGGGAGCTCCTGTCAGTGACGTGCTTCTGTGCTGCCCCTAAAGAAATGGCCCAAAACGTGCCCCTTTCTCTTCGGGTCAGCCTGTGACAGGCTTGTCCTTACACACCTGGGACTGAAAACTTAGAGTTTTTGCAGTGATGGTTTGGAGGCTTAAAATGTCTGTTTTTTTCCTTTGTTTGAAAGTAGTGCTTAAAAAGCAGGCAAGAGAAAGTTGGTGGTTTTTTCTTCTTTTCAGATAGAAGGTATAAAAAACTTCAATAATAATCATGAACTTCAGTCTCTGTAGCTGTTAAAAGACATATATGTAATGTGATGGTCAAAAAGTAAGAATAGGTTCTGACTATTAATTAGCGTAATTCTAAAACTTAATTATTTCATCTTTCTAATGTGTAGTAATATCTCTTGGCTCACACTGATTTTTTTTCAGCATGAAATTGTGTTCTCCAGTGTTTCTTATATTCTTATTCTTGCATATACAAAATGAAAGCTTGTATTGCCTCAGTGTTTTCTGTTGACACCTGTGGCTATATAAGAATCAATTACAAACCAATTTTAAACACAGTGTGGATTCCCATACAGAGATACAGAGGACAAGGAAGATAAGCACAATTTATATATATTTTTAAGAAAAACCTCTGGTAGGAAGCAAGGCTAATAGTTTTGTTTACATGAGAGCAGGTCTCTGGGAGGGAAAGATCTTCATACAGAAACGGTTATTCTGCAGAGCTACATGTACCAAGAAAGTTATAAGCAATTTAAGTTTCATTCATTGCTCATCTTTCACATTTTATTTGGATTCCTTGGCTTCTGATTTCAGACTTTGTAAGTTAAGCATCAGCTTTTCATTAACTGCAAAGATATTCCTGATGGACAGCAAGTCAGAGAAGAAAACTGCTAATAAATTATGCCCAGCTGAATGGGCCAGTAAAGCCTGAAACTATCCCTAGAGCACCACACTTTCATACTTTCAAAGCAAGACTATGTTGAAGACACCTTTTTGCCATCCCATTTTGGGATTTACAGTATAATAGATTTGTTGGAAGCTAGTCTGTTTGGGATTGACATTACAACTCCAATTTCAGTGCCAAACATGGGCAAAGAGTTATGGGCACCTGAGTAGACAGATGAACAACAGAAGGCTCCTCATCAATGTTTATTAGTGCTAAGCATGACATAAAGTTGTGAAATTAACATATGCCTGGTCATTTTTTACCCAGAATATTTTTATCAGCTAAGTATTTTACTATAATAGAAATTGTTTAAAACCAATTATTTTCTCAAGAATTTCCACTTTTATTTAAAACTAGCAGAATCTGATACTAATGTTTTAGATTTTTTAACAGAATACCTGGGAAAACCCCACCTGAAGACTGAAATAGCAGGAGGGCAGTATATTTAATAACTCCTCGACAAGGCCATCCCTAAGTTCATATAATACCATCCAGAAAGCAAAGCTAATATAAAATCCTGGCCACTCTGAGAAAGAAAAAATACTCTACCATATGAATTCATTACCTGATTACAAAATTAATATTCATTTCAGATCCATATCCATTTGAAGGTCAGTGCTTACTGTAAAACCTTAAATAGGTTAAACTCTCCTGATGTCAAAGACCTCTGCATTTCAGTCAGGCGTCTCTATTTAATGGGGATTCATCAGCCTCTTTTCACGTGGTTGAGCAGCAGTTTATTCTCGGTGTGGTGACCCTGGTTCCAAGCCTGTTACCGTGAAGGGCTATGCTGCACCCAAATATGAGAGTTTTGAGGGTGAACTTAAGGCTTCAATTTCTCCTGAATTCATGAGCTGAGCTATGGGGGCAGCTCTCCATACTGTGATATTTAAATGTTGGATTAGTACAACTCTATCCTCATATGACCTGCGTTGCAATTACATTGCTCTATGAGGGTGAGGTTGCCTTAAGAAATAAAAACCTTTTCTTGAAAGCTAAAAATAGTTCCTTTCAGTGGCACAAAATGTACAGATTTGTAATTGGGTAGCTTGATGAAAATGAGTAATAGCATACTGTGTATGTTTCAGAGGAAAAAAAACCCCAAAGCAAAACACCTGATTCTCTCTTGCCTTATGGCGTTGACTGGTGCCATTGCATCTGACATGTACAGAATTTTCAGTATCATAGTAGTTGTGACTTATAATGCGGTTGTATTTCCTTGTCCAATTAAGTAGTTAATATAAGCTCAAATTTGTTTAAAGAACGACTTAAGAACAATCAAAATATATATGAATTTTCCTGGAAACTTGAACATTTTATTTCCTTTAAAGCAAGAAGGTTCTTGAGAAGAAAGACTGGTTTTGATTCTCAAGTAAATTAATATGAACTTAGTTTTGAACTCCCTAGGCTTTTCCTAGAATGCGATATCTTATACAGATAACAGCAAATGCGGTGTTCAGTCTTCAGAGAAATCTTCCTAAATAGCTGCAAGCACAGCCCTTCTGAGGAACAGGGATAGGAACATCCTTAAATGTACTCAGAAGAGTCCTGTGGTTACACTTGTAACAAGCATACACTTGATTCCTGTGTGTGTTATAAGGAATACTGAATTGCTTAGTACATTGCACTGAGGAGAATATATCGGATAGTTATAGCTTGTAGAAAAATCACAGACATAAAACCAAGAAGCTTTAAGAGAGAAGCTGAAGAAGAAAATGGAAAACTCTTGCTATACAGGAGAAAATATAAACATAGGAATCACAATGGTGAATTGCTAATCATGGGAATGGGTGAAAATGAGAGTATGAGAAAAAAAAATTGGAGCAGAAGCTTTTGCAGAGGACTTGAAAAACCTGCACTGTGAAATCAGTTACTTCCCAACTAAAGGAGAAGTGTTCAAAGACAGTCAGGAGTGCAGAATTCTCATCTGACACAGATCACTGACAAAGCAGTAGCAGAAAGCAAACATTATGTGCTATGCTTATTTTTCAACTGTATGTATTTTGTCACTTCTCCCATCTGTCCCCTCTGAACACTCTGGGGTTAAATCATCTTTTCTATGACAAATTTTACGGAAAAGCCAAACAATGAATTTCAAAGGCTAGAACAACTAGGGGAGGGTGTTTCCTTCCTGAAACCTGAGATAGACACTTGCCTCCTACCTTCATTCTTTAGTTCTTTCATACCTTGATACCTCTATCACAGATGTCTTTTTTACAGTGACTCTTAAGTGTTTTTAAGGAAAATAATGGGGTAAGAGGAAAATCTGTCATAGTTAAATAACTGCTCCAAATATAGAAGCTAGAAAACAAGCATAGTTAGTCGACTGTTGGAATGGTGGGAGGTCACCAGTGGAGTTTGGTGGGGTGTTGTCTCAGTGTCTGTGCTGCTTAACACATTCATAAAGGTTGTGGAAAATTGGATGAGCGGGAAGGTGACAAAGCTTGCTTTTGATACAAATTTATTCCAGATAGAAAGAATAGGGCAGATAGTGAGGAACTGCATACAAAAAGACTATAGGAGACTGCTTGAGTAATGAAAATAACATATGAAATGTAGTGTAGAGAATTGTAAACTGATTCACATTGGAAAAAAATATTCTAGTTTCACATATAAAATTATTAATTCTGGGCTGACCGTTTTCACTGAAGAGCACAATTTTTGTCTTATAATAAATAGCTCTATGAAAAACCCACTTTCTCCTCGTGCTTCTCTATGGACAATGGCAGAACCATTTTTTTTTTTATTTTCATTTTTTTGTTTTGTTTAAAAATAATACTGTCAGAGGTACTCCAAGAGTTATCTCCAGATAACTAGTCCTTTAAAACACTATTTATTTTCCAGTCTAGGAAGCCTGCAATGCTTACCTTGTGTCACTTTAAGACCATTTGTTCTCCTGATAATTAGCAAAGGACACTCATGGCAGCCCCTTGGTGTTGTGAAATGCATTTTTATACTTGTGACATCATGCTGGGTACTCACAGCACTTTGTTGTCAAGCTTCTGAGATGATATGAATGTCAGGATTTATAGTGGAAGCTGACAAGTGCACTTTAGAAAAGCCATAAATGTGAAGTCTGTGGCCCATTGTGTAACAAAATGGTCAGTGGCTGAGGACAAAGGTTAACAAGGTGGAGGCAATAAATAGGATTTAAGTGAAGAGCTCTTCATATCTGTCTCAACATCACATCTTAATTTAACAGTGTTTTCCACACTACATGAGATTTTTTTCCTTCCTTTTCAATAATTAAGTACATGAAAGCATAATCAAGAGGACAAAGCGGTATAATAGAGTGCTGAATTTCTGTGTGTTATTTTTCTGCCTTTTAAAGGCATTTAAAGACAGTTCTTTCTTTAAAGATTGAGCTTAAGATTGATCTTGAGTGGACATTGCACTGAATTAAAGATAGGTCTTTGGAGAGTTACAGCTATGGACAGTTCTACCAAGTGTTCAATGTGTTAAAAATAAGCCTGGTACCTCTTAGAGACAGAAAAATTTCAGACTCAGACTTCATTACAGCCTCTACTGGAACATAAGACTTCCAATATTTCTCATCAGAAGTCCATCAGAGGAAAAAGGCCTTAGAAATAACCTCATCTCAGCCAACAGGTAGGCTTTGGTCTAAACGATTCCACTACCACTGTTTACTGTATCTCAGCAGAAAACAAAAAATTATATGAGAATTTGAGTAATTCAAACTAAACCAGAAAAAACCCAACTTCTTCATTTTGTCTATAGGGGACTGGGAGTTATTTGAACATGATGTGCAGTACTTGAATGAACTGATTCACCTTACTATAAACTGTGAAAAACAAGCTTTTGTGTTCATAAACATGCAGAGATATGAATATATTAGCATAAAATTTAGGCATCTGTGATGGCCTATTTTCATATCACGTATTCACTGTTCAAATATTCGTAGACTGAACAGTCCCATGCTTTTTTAAATTCACTTAGAATGAAATTATATTAAATAATAATGAAACTTAATGTTGAAAACCAAGTATGAAAAACCTTCAGCAGAAAATAAGCATAAGAAAAGGAGACAAAAAAAATAGAAGCAAAAAGTAGCAGAAAAAATCTGGAGAAAAAGAAGAATAAAAGCCTAATTTATATCTATCAACATAAATGAAGAAAGAAGCTGCATAATTGTCTTGAAGGTCACCTGTCAATTTTCACAAGACAGCTGCTGAGAAATTAACAGACATCTTATCGATGAGTCCACTGCGAATTTTGTTCAATGTAGCACACTCTGGTCAGAAAGACTCAGAATTCACTGCCACGGAACTGAAGGTAGGAACAGTGACTATTTGCTTTAAGGTGCAGCTAGTTGCCCTTCAAACAAACAACCATCCAACAAAAAAACTCACCAAGAAAAACAAACCAACAACAAAATAACTCACTTTGCTTGCATTGAATTATTGCCAGTGTTGGACCTATGACCCAGCTGAGTTGTTCTGACTATGTCTAATACCTAAAGAAGGATTTTCACTGCATAAATGCACAAAATCAGAGCATTATAAGAGTTAAAGTACTGTTAGATCTTTTTAACAAGGATGTGCGATAATCACATTTTCAGATCCTTTCTATTCAAGAATGGCATCGACCTTTGGTAGCTATGGTTGGTGCACTGGGCAAGAGATTAATTTCCATCTTTGCCTTTCTTGTCTGTACCTCAGGATGGTGAGACCTGCCTTGAGACAAACATATTAAGACAGCTAAAATCAACAAGACTAAGAAGGCACATTTCAGCTGACATAGCAAAGGATGAAATATCAAGAAATGATTAGAGCTGTCCCAAGATTCATTAAAAATATTCTCTCCTTTCAAATCAAACCATCACTTGTGATAGTTTGTCAGGCTGCCTCGACATTAAGGATTTTGTTGGAACATGCAGCTCATTTCCAGTTCAGTCAAAGAATGGGTGCAGCTAAAGATTTGTAAAACTAGGATCTCCCAACATCAGGTTTCTTTTACATTGTGTGTATGTGCTCTGAATTTGCAGGCTTTTACATTTTTCAATAGCTCTACTTCAAAGTTTCTTTCTCCTCTGCACCCACCTCGCAATATTCATTTTGCTGTATGAATTTGCAAAACTGAGAAATTAAAAACTACAGGAAATGCTAGTTATTTGGGTCAAAAATTCACTAAGGTGAAGTTCTGTTTTTTTGATAAATGGATTCCTTTGTTTTCAGAGCTGGAGTCAGTATATTACTACACTGCGCAGACTGCAATCTCTCTCTCCCTCAGCCTTACCAACTTCTCCCCTATCGCCATTTTTAACTGCAGCTTTTTGTTACTGTTGTTGAGGCTAACATCAAAAGCATTTTGAAGGAACAGTACCAACAAGTGGTGCCAGAGCCTCAATGAAAAGATAAAAGAGAGTCTATTAACCGCTAGTCCTGTGAGTGCTCAAGAATTCAAGTGCGAGTATTGTTTTGTGGAAAAAACCCAGCAGCCAAGGCTTTTAAACTTGTCATCAAAGCATCAAAACACAACAAAAGCAACAACAAAGACAATTCCAATTTGTAGGATTATATTGTTTTTTATTTATAGAGATATTATCTTTGCAAGCTAAAAATCATGATCGAAAGACCCTGGGGGGGATAAGACAGTGGATAGGAAACAACCTCCAAACACGATGGTATTGATAATGAATGAACAACCTGCAAATAACCTCTATTTGGTGAAAAGTTTGGTGGTGGAAAGTTTTTTTGTTTTTTTGCTGTTGAAAACCTGAGCCTTGCCCACCTGCATGGTCATATAAAGCACGTGCAAAGGAAGGAATGGATTTTGCAGGGTCAGCACCTGGCAGAGCAAGAGAGGTCACCACTCCACACAGAGAGAAGAGTTGTTCCGCCATTCCGCCTGCCCTGGAGTTTGGTGAGCTACAGCCAAATTTGACTACAAATTGGGCAACGATTGCGGTTTCAATCTGTGAACAGCACCTGATAACAAACAGACATGAAATTTGCTCCCTGCAATTTGGGCATTTTTGAGCTGGGAACCCTGGACACAGCCACCACATGGTAAGATGGCACGGTGCCTGTATGGATGCACAAAGTTTTCAGGGTGCCTCTACACAATACAACAGAGAAGTGTTATTCCAGCCCAGCCTGAAAAAAAAAACAGTTTTGATGCCTCCTGAGTGTTTACATGCCCACACACTCATAGCTGTGCATTTTTATAGAAATTACACACACATTTTTTAGAATGGAAAAAAAAATATTGAAATCTAGAATTCCATAATACAATACATTTTTCTTTTCAAGTGTTTTATCATCCTAAGAGATTCAAAGCTTTGATGTCAAACATTTTTCTGGATTATGGCTCAGTTTTAAGACCCGTGAGAACTTGACTCCAATTTACCAAATAAAGTAGTTGATGACTGAAACAGTTACATGCAGTGAATGAACAACCAAACATCAGACATAGTACTGTCTGGTCACACACAACTCAGCAGCCCAGTTTGCTTTAAGATGTATGGCATATAACCTCACCTGGAGAAACGTTATCTGAACCACGCAGCACCAGGACGATCATAACGTCAATTCAAATGGAGAAACAGAATCATGGGCTTTCCCTCATAAATGCACCTCATACATATCTTATTTAATTACACACTGTTTATCTTGTACTATTGCTCTAATTTGTCAAGATCCTGTTAAATTCAAAATTCTCTCTTCTCTATACTTTCAGTCTCCCTCAACTTTGTGCCACATACACATTTAATAAGCTGTTCTCTGTTCACCATGAATAGAAAGGAGATCAAGGATGAACCAAACCGCCATGAGATGCTGCCCTCTGCTCACCCTCCCACCCTGACACTGCCAACCCACATGTAGTTTTCCAGACAAAATTTCTTGTCAGCTGCTTCCTTTACTTGTTTCTAGGAATGTTATATAAGTTAGTATCAAAAGCCTTACTGAGGACACAAGGCACTGGCAGCTTTCCCCTGTCCACAAGGTCTGAGCCTCTGTCACCGCAGCGAGTTTGATTGCCTTGGCATGAATTTCTTCTTGATAGACCCGTGGTAGCTTTCACTAATCTCCTTGTTATCTTCTAGGAGTTTGTAGACTGTTTCTCTGATTACTTCTCACAGTTTCTGGGAAATGTGCACTTTTTCACTCCGTAGATCTTTCTTTTTCCCCTCAATAAGACTGGCACCATCCGGACTCTTTGCCAGGCTTTGCCCACCTTCCATACATCCTGGCAATTCACTAGAAAAATTCACTGTGAAATACAGTAACAGTCTATTGTATAATTCAGTAAACGCAAATTGTGATTAAATTATCATCAAAAGCTGTTGAAATGGCAGGAGTTTATCTGTATTATCTCCTTTTACTTATTCTTTACTCAAGAGAAGTTGGTTTGTACACTACTAATATTTTTTTATGAATGATAGGAACATTTTTGTAAATAACATTTCTGGAACTAAGAATTCATGTCAGTCACAATCTGTATTTGTTTGCAAGCATCAATGTTTTCTGTTACAAAATCAAATAAACAAATACATGTTTAGGAAACGTTACAGTGAAAGGTGATTATGTGAACTAGTGGTCAGAGCAAAGCAAAATACTTTTAATCTTGTCTGATGGTACAACTTCAGTGTATGATAGGCCTATGTGAATCTCAGACAAATTTAAAAGAAATGGAGAGGATAAGAAGGTCTCTGGTGAGATTACACTTCCTTCAAAATAAGTTTTTGTGTGAAAATGAACTGCACAATTTATAGTTAGAATTCCAAGGCAAAAAAGGAGAAAATAAATTTCACTAGTTGTTAATTAATCTCTCTAAAACAAAAATCTAAAAAATACTTAGAAAGCATTCTAGGCTAGTCTGCATGTATCGAAAGCATTCAAACATTATGATATACAGCAAAAATAGAGGTTAATTGAAAGTTCTGGATAAGAAACCCGCTGACCTGATGGCCTGCATGAACCTATCTGTAATGTCAATGCATCACTTCTAACACTGTTTCTGTCTATAAACTTAATTTCCATGCTATTCCAAACTACACTCTTTTTCATGTGGAACTTCTAGAGTGTTTATCACAGGACTTAAGAAAAAAATCCTTGAAATATCATAAATCAAAAGATTAAGGAGGTGGGAAGAGACAAAAAATGACTAATTTAGAATAACAGGGGGAAATCAGTTGTTTGTATAACTTTCCTTAACTGTGAACAAATAAATAACAAGCTGAGAAAATTTTATTGAATTTGGAACGGGTAGCCTTCTTTTTTTTTTTTTTGATAGACAAGAAGCAAGGTTAAGAGGCTTAATTTGTACTGCTCCTTTTCTTCATTAAAATTGTCTACATTGTCTACTGTCTAAATCAGAAATTCCATTTTACTTAAAATCAGAGCACAAACACAGCACCTCTAGCCATGCCAGTGCCCACACTTCTTGTCTGGGATTCAGTGCCTTTGGCGTTATTGATGTTCTGCAAAAACATATCTGCATAAGCTGAATTGTGTGACACAAGTACATTTGCTTAAATCTAAAGATCTGCAAGATGTGCAAGGTATACTATTATATTAATACCAAATATTATTTTTCTGTTATGAACGTATGACCTTTCAGAATGATAGAGAATAATTTAAGATACCACACTGTGAAAATTTCAAAACTAATATAACTTCTCAAATTCTCATCATGTTGTAAGGAAATTGAGGATGGACAGAAAGATGGAAATCTGTCTTTGAATATGGTCATGTCCCTACTGTAACTTTGCTTTCTGAGGAAGAAACAAGAAATAAATTCGACATCACTGAAACATCTGACTTAGAAAAAGAATCAAAAGTTTATGTTTTTCTCACTAAAAAGATTTTCTTTCAGGTTTTTAATTATAACATACTACATGATTAATATGAGCAACATTTTAAAATATCAAAAAGGAATTTTCCTATTAACATAAATTACTAAATTCCTTAGATTATACTTTAAACAGTTCAAAATTTGTTGTGATTCAGAATAAAATGAATTTTCAAAAATCTTATGTTCTTTTAAATAAAATTATCTTCTTCAAAGTTTTTGTGGTTTCTTCAGAGATTTGTGGTTTCTAATACGTTTCTGAAGAAGATGGAAAATCTTGATAAGGCCCTGTGGTGGTCAAGGGCATGTAACCTTCTGAACTGCCAGATAGGCAAGGATAAACCTTTCCTGGCACCACAGCTGGGAATGATTAAGCTGGGATTTACTAACAACACTACTTTTCTTGGCAAATATCAACAGAAGCCCTCACTGTTAACCATTATAATACCCTTCATACAGTGCTACAAGGAGTTAGAGAGCTGGTGCTGGGAATACCCTTGCCACTCAGATGTCCAGCCCAAGCAAGGGATGGCAGCTGCTGCTATGGGTGATCTATGTATCATTAGAAATGTGCTTCCTGTTTCAACCGCTCATGTCATCAAATGTCTTCAGGTTGTTTTTTGTTGATTAAAACCAGAAACCAAAGTTAATATCGAACCCATTATCGCTGCAGAAATAAAATCACGCACAATGGTTTTGACACGAGGGTCACAGTTAACCAGTGAGAGAGCAGATGCACACAGGAACGCTCTGCAATCGTATCACAGCATGTTTTATCAGAGTGTTTGAGTGCAGTGCATTCATACCTTTTGAAACATCACGGACCCGACTGTAATACAATACAATTATTTTCACTCAAAACCCCCTACATTTTGAAGAATGTATATAATTAAACTTGAGAAATATAATTTTGCAAGAGTACCTGTAGAAAAGATTTCTAGATCTTACCTTTTTGGTAAACAGGAGTCAACAATTCACCAGTAATAACTGAGTCTGCTCCATTAGGTGGATAAATATATTGCTGAAAATAGCAGGCACCCCTCTCCCCTCCAATTTAATTTTGAGATTTTAATAATTTTTGTAAAAATGTTGCCAAAACCCATGCCACCGTTTCTATGTTCAGGTGCACGTGATAATATTCTCTCCATTCTCTGGATATGTTTTTTATGAAATAACTTTTGCCACGGGACCCTATGTGATTGATGATGTGGGAAAATGTGTCCACATACAAGGCATCTGTGCAGTTAAAACCTGTGCATTTAACACCTCCCGGTATAGATAAAGGTTGCTGTTGATGACCTTCAGGGATTTTTCTGTATGGTGATTTCTATTGAACACTTGTCAAAATGGTCGACTGCTGGATCAAGATGAACTTTGTTCTGGGAATTAAAAATCTCTAAGTTTATTCTTGACTGGTTGTTAACAATAAGAAGTCCCCATTTCATGTTTTTACTAATGTTACTCATTTAGTGTTTCTACAAATAAGTTTTTGGCCCACTCAGTGTAAAGTCTGTGATATGTTCATCCAGGAATAATCTGCACATCCAAGTGATATAGCCCCCAGGGGCAGGAACCAGTTCCCATTCTGCTTACAAAAAATACAGCTTTTATATTTTGATATAAATGCCTTGAAAGACTGTCAAGTTATAGCATTCAGCAATGGATTAGACTATGACAAACTAAAGATGAGGATTAATAGGTTGAATGTTTTTGTGTGTGTACAGTACAGCAGAGTGACTTCATTAAAAAAAAAAAATGTGAAGGTACTCATATTGTATGTGGGAAAAGTAAAGAAAAAGTATATTGAGAACTTTACCATACTGGCTTATCTGCTGTCTAAATATAAGAAACATTAAGTACAGATAGGAAGATTATTTCTTAACACTGTTTACGGATATTTCATTTCGATAGTATCATCTATAGTCTTTCTAACAGTAATCTTCCATGTTCTCTTGTTTTCTTTCATTCTTACAGCAGTTTGTATAACCCAGCAGCTTTTTGTTTTATCTGCATATACTTTGAAACTGTCACGTATATTTGACTAAAATTTTAACTGCCCTAGAAAGTCTATCTAAATTTCCATTTGATATGCCATATACCATTTAACAGTTTTTTGTCTGCTCTTGAATTCACAAGTTCCTGTAAGGTTAATTTCCATGAAGAAAGACAAAAAGAGTCCGTAAGATGAGATAGAGGCAGACTTTAGGCAATAGTTATGCTTTAGTCTTAACCAACTCAAATTATTAAGTTCCTCAGTGGTCCCATAAATAATACCAGGTTACTTAATAAGACATGTCATCTAGTGATGAAAGAACATGGACAGGTGTATTTATACTCTTCTTAGGTTGGGGTTTGTAATTCAAACATTCATTGCTCCCCAAAGGTCATCTTGCCATATCAAAGACCATAAGAGATCATTAGCTGTGATAATATGTAAGCTCTCAAATATTTTCCCTGTTAAGTCCCTGTTAAACTGTCCATTTTGATTTTATATCCTTTCTGTCTGAGAAAAATACTCCATCTTCCTGGTTGTGCAGATGGCCATATGTCTCTTTTGTCACAGAACTGGAGTTTCCTTCCAGTAACAGATTGGGCAAACATGGAAAAAACACCCATTATGCTCAAAAGCTTTTGGTATCTAGTTCAAGAGAGCATAACCATCCAAGTCTAAGAGCCAAATTGTGTCTTCCCTTCCCACAAGCAACATTAGATTTGCACATTCTCCCTGTGAGCTGTGCATGGCAGCAACTGGACAGCTGGTGCAGATTTTCTTTCTTTTTGCTCATTACTGTCTAGGGGCCAGGACTGTGTGTTGTTTAGGTTTCAAAAATGTAAACTGGTACATGGGCTGGTATGCTGAGGTAAGCACTAAAACATTTGAGCAGCCCCTTACTGCCTCCTTAGAGCTTTAGGATACCAGTTTCCATGTGGGTCACAACAACAATTTTTTTTTCTGAGCTCTGTATAGGCCTTCCTCCCAATATAGACCCAGTAGGGCTTCCTGAGAGAAGCTCTCAGTGCCTTTTGTGGGTCAGGCCTCTGACAGCCAGCTTGCTGCCACTCCACAGGTATGCACCTCTTCTTCTTTGCGTTGTACTTTCTGTAATAAATCCTGATTCTAAACCATAATGAAAATACAGTGAATCCCCCTGAGTGAAATGGAGGTGAATCTGTGACTTAAAATTCCCAGATCATGAACATTTATGGATTTATTTGGCATGAAATTCTATGGACTATTAAACAATTTCAGAGTTTCTCGGTTTTGTGTGCAAGCTTTTGTTATTCACTATCAAATTCATTTCTATCTTTCTCTGGATTGCTTGCCTCAGGATGACATTTATATGATAATCTTAGGTCCTGCTGACAGTGAAGATTCATTTGGTAATGGGACTATTCCTAAAAATTGTCTTAAAATCCCTAATAAATTTTTCCTTTAAACATGCCTTTCTTCTACCATTGTCCATATATGATGCAGAGATGGGTCATAAAAACCTATCTTCCTTATGTAGAAAATAGTAAAATTAGTAATTATCATCTAAGAAGTTTCACAGAAACAAATATTAGTAAGCAGTCCTTATTGTCAGCTGAATAAATGTTTACATTTAGCTTGGCTCCAAATGTTGGAGTTCAGTGAGAGAACGTGTCTATACTTAGTGATCTTTTCTTTACACCATTTTGAACAAAAAGTTATTGTTTTTACAGCTTTTCTCTTTAATTTGTAGATATAAATTTTTATCTATACATTACTACGAGAGGTTATTACAACCTCTGGAAAACATTTTCTTTTAAAATGTCATATAAAGCTCAAAAATTCGATGTGAAATTTTACCAGATTTCCTAGTTATTAACTTCAGAATATACCTGGTCACATTTGAAGTTGAAAAAAGAGATACATAATTAGGTTTTAATTCAAACAAAGAAATGACATTCACCAGTATCACAAATGTCAAAACTGTTCTTGTAACAATTTGGTCCTCAAACTTTCTAGATTAATGTATTTTTGCTGCTTCGAGCTCTGTGAGTTTTCATTTTCCTTCCATTGGATTTTTGTACTGTCTTCTATAACAAAGCATTTCTTGCAGTTTTTATTGCATTTAGTTTCTGCATGCAGTTCAGTGTGGGCCCACTTGCGGTGCATAAATGACATTCAGGCCCATGTGACACTCCATCTAGCTTGCTGTCCTTTCCCAGATGTGAGAGTAGCTAGAGGTACCCAGGCAGCTCACCTGGCTGCTGTTCCTGCCTCTAGGGAGCAGAAGAAAAGAGGAAGCAGCATCAAAGGAAGGCTTAAAAGAGCTCCTCTGTCTGATAAAATTTTCATAGCTTTTCTCTCTTGGAAATGTGGAAACTGAAGTCGGATTTGGGCCAGTCCTTTACCACTCAATATAGAGTAGCTCAGCTTATATTTTTGAATATTATTTTGTTTCAGTTAAGTTTTTCTTCCATGTCGTTTAAGCTGCTTCTGCCCTCTGTCTCAACATGTTGAATTTCTTTAGTATTTTAGTAGTATTTAATTTCATTGCTGATGCTTATGTAATGTATCTTTTCCTAATGGTATTACCAATAGGGATCTTCCACATGCTTCTTTTCTTTTTTCCCCTAGGTTGACCTCGATGTTAAAAATTTGTTTGAATTGTTGTTACTAATTTTTCTTCTTTCTCTGAGTTATTGAAAATACTAATTACAAACATGTATACATACAGGTGCACCATAGAGAATATACACTACCTACCATATAAGAATGTCCACATTGAAGAGACAGTTCTTCATGATTCACCATGTTTTCTCTTGGTTTCACAGCTTTGGCAAGTAGCAGCAAGACTTTGAAAATTCCCTGTTTTTCCTTCATTTTTTTAAGGGTCAAAGGTTTTAGTTATGGTAAATTAATTACACTGTTTTAGTATTTATCTGCCTAAGGGTCTTAGTCATTCCATATGTAAAATGAAAATAAAGGAAGGCTTTTCATGAGCTGTATTGATTTTGTCATTGTGAGATCTCTGGTGGGTGTATCTGACACACTCAGCTTCTAAAAAGTCATAAGATAATTAACAATTCTTCTAAATGCTTTAAGGGCATATCTCTGTCTTTAGTTCTTAGAGAAGTTCCCCAGAGACTTCACCACTCATCCGGCTCCTGCCTCTTAAAAAGACAAAGACAAAGCTAGTAAGTATACAGCTGTATATATTCATTTCTGGAGGATGGAGTCTATTATATGACAGTCCATATGTTCAAATTTTGGTGACAGCCAAATAGAGTTAGGAATAAAATTTGTAACAAGAATTTCAACATGATGGTGTATCTCTTTTTTTGAGATAGAAATAGATAAAAATTAGTGATGTCACTGAGAAAGGTGGAATATATTGTGAAATTTTTCTTGTTGCGATTAAAAAAATTGCGTTAACTGATTTTTTTTTTTTTTTCTGTGAAAAAGATGAAACAACTTGATTTCCCACCCTCCCAAACTAGAAATTCTAGACTAGACATTCAAGGGAAATGTCTTCAGATAACTTCCACTTTCAAAGCTGAATAGGAAGTGTCAATGAGATAACTATATAAATGCATTGCTGAAAAATGGATCTCATTTCTGCAATGCACATTCGTTACTTCATAATAGTATAATAGAAAAAAATGAAAATGAAAGTTCAAAAGAAAAAAAAAACTATAAAAAACCTTTTTTTTCCATTTACATTGTCTCCTTCAGATTTGTCAGTCTTGGAATGGTTATATGCTCTTTTGTGCGTCTGTGTCTCAAACTCTGGAAAAGAAAAAACCTGTGGCATTTCTTGTGCTCAGAACTCTTTTTTTTTGGTAGGTTTTTCTATTTACAAACCAAATAACCTCTATGTCTACAACTAGAAAAGGAAATAGGAGTTCATGGCATAACACTATTGCTCAAATAGACCACAGTAAGAAGATGGTTTTATGAAAACTGACCTAAGAGCTTTAAATCTTTCTGTAAGTTGCAAAAATTATCAAATTGTCCCTTATTCTGCCGCACTGGAGCAATGTTTTGGCTTTGCAAGATCGATTCTCCATTGTGCTATACATAACTGTGCAGAAATTGTCAAAACTCTGACACTAACAATAACTGTTCAGTCTTGTCAAAAATAAGGCTGTTGGGACTCTGAATTCTGTCTTATTCCTGAATATGATAATTACCTGTCCGATTTCACACCAATATAGAGTATAAAGTTTGCGTTCAGATCTCTGTATGTTGATCTCTGCTACTGATATAGCATTGTCCTTAAAGGAGATAGAGATATTTATGTAAAACCCGAACTAAAAAATTAATGGATGAATATTGTTATCAGGGGTTTTTGAACACTGAAGTGCCTTCAGCATGAACAGACAGGGGAGGCCCAGAAAGGCCTGTATAACAATTGTTAAAGTCTTTATTTTCCTCCTGTGTAGCAATAGTTGAAGTCTGTGTTTTCCAGCTAATAAAGGTGGTTTGGTTGTTCTAAAATTGCATTTCAGATGCAACGTAATATATGCATTTTAGGAGTTTGGTTTTTTAACAAACATAGTGCTATCTTTCATTGAGTTAGGAAATTAAATGTAGTAAAACGCTGCGTGATTGTATTGCAAAAACATGCAACCAAGAGACTCAATTATACCTCAAAAGCTTTGCCAATTGTCTATTATTAAAAATAAGTAAAAGGATACGATTGAGGTTTAAGCGAATGAGTAGAAACCATCTTCTAACTTCTCGTACTTTTTAAGACTCTGATCCCCGTATCTCAAAACATTTGAGGATCAGTTTATTTTAATCCTTCAACATTAGCACTGAAGATGGCACCTTTCATTCTTTAAACAAATACCCATGTGTGCTGCAAATGAGAATCTCTGGAATTCCTATTTGTTGATATTCAATATGTCGTTCAAGAAAGATCATTTTGGAAATGGACACCTGCAAAACCCAGTATAAAGATAAACAGGTAATTGGAGAGTCTGACTTAGGATACTAAAAATGTTTGGTCTGTTTAGTCCAGAAGGAGAAGAGGGGTGTTTGTTGTTCTCTATCGGTTTATCTAGTGAATAAACACCAGGGAAAACAAAGAGCTATTAAAGTTTAAGGATGATTTTGGCAAAAGAATAAATGAGTATAAATAGACCATGAATAAATTTAAGGTAGATATTAGAGGAAGGTCTCTAACCATTAAGGAACTGATGTTCTGAAAAAAGCCTTTGAACAAGAATAACTGTGGAAAAAATGTAATTAGTTACAAGAAGGAACTACTGTTATTTGTAATCAGCAGTTCCACTGTTGCCTGCAGTTTCCAAGGACTTTAATGATGAATCAGAATTTCTTGACTAGCTCTGTACCCATCTCCTCCTTGGTGTGATACAGAAAATGTCCAGTTCATATGGTCTGTGAGCCCCACTCACATAAGGTCTCAGACCTTTGCTTAAACCAGTAGGAAAGATTTGTAGGTGCAGGGAAATTTGAGGATATCATGCATTTTTACATAGTAGGACTCACTGTTTCTCAGTCTTTGTACAGAAATACATATACTTTTAGAGTAATATACACCTATATCTTGCCCATCAATTCTGCAGCTGATAAACCAGTATATTCACACCACAAACACTTCTAAGGTTCATGATTTTCATCTTACAAGGGGCAACTACTTAAAAAATTTCTTGTTCTTCTGGATATAACATACCGTTTAGCCTATAGACTAGTGTTAACTTTGCCATCAAAATCCTGAGGATATATGTAGTGAGTCCTTTTTTCTCACAAAGAAATATATAGGACAAATCAGTCAGTCACCTAAAAGCTTCCAGCTCTGCAAAGAAAGAGGAGGAAATTACACGTTTTCCCATAGGGAAGCTTCACAGACACAATGCTGCAGAGAAAGAACTAAGCAATGTGTGAATTTAAGTTTGCAGAGAAAACTGCACAGCCAAAGCCAAGGGCCCTTGAAGCCTAACACTTTCCCTCAGAAATGTCTTACAGCTCAAATACTGCAGTAGTGACACACTGAAATGTCTTATATAAAAGGCATAAAAGATAAGATTGAAACTAATGTCTGAGTGGCTATTTAATATTCATGAAGATGGAATTATCAGGAAGTACCAAATGACTAAATAAAGCTCTTCCAGAATTGAACAGTGAAGAAAGGAGGTACAGCTGAATATAAGAAATTACAAGACAAAATATTTCTGTCAGTACTAGAAAAAAGGTTTATAAACAGGATGATGTTACAGCATATGACACTATCTATAGAAATACAAGCATCGAAGGGAATACCCCACAGCTTTCAAAGCCTGGGAAACTGCATATGGAACAAATATTTCTGCCATGAATAATTTATCAAATGCTGACCAACATTAGCTTTACCGACCTTATAACATCTGTTGTGATTGTATTAACAGCATAAGAAAGGTAATGCATACCACAACAGAGAGTGATTTATTAATTAAACTTAATGAAAACAGTGGCTGCTGGGTAAGAATGAACCAAAGAAAAAACCAGAATGTTTTGAATTAGTGACAGAGGAAAAACAAGTGTTAAACTGAAAACAAAAAGGGTAAAGAGGTGATGGAAAACCAAAAACTGTAGCAGTAAAGTTTTGACAAAGTGACCTGAGAATCACCTGGAAAAATGAATAAGAATAAGCCAGAATCAGATTTTTTTTTTTTTTTTCTGTCATATGTCACAAAATCAAGGAACAAAATTGTAAGTGTTGGTACAGAGGCACATGAAGACACTTAGAAGAGTGATGATTTTTTTTTTTTTCTTAAAATAACACTCAAGATTGCAAACCAAGCAAGTAACATACTTAATTTATTGGCAAAACCAGAACAGAACATGAATTAAGAAAAATCATACGTGATGTGAAATCCTTTGTAATAATGCATTTAAAATATGAGGTTTTAGACATGGGGATCAGAGTCTTCAAAAGTAGAAATCTGTTCTTATTTTTCATTATTTGAGTGGAAGTTCTTTGACTGACTCTGGAGAAGGATCTTTCCTATGTCAAGAGCACTGAAATACAATTTCAGGCATCCTGCATGTACGTTTCTTTTTTGCAGTAGCCCAATACAAGCCCATGTCAGAGTGTTTCGCAGAAGCTGGCAGATGAAGAGCTGCAACTGCCCAAGTAACTCGAGAGAATAACTCATTGTGCCCAGTGCCAGCCACGCACTTTGTGTCATTTGAAATAGATATTCCCTCCAGACTTGCCATCTCTTTGTGTTATCCTCTTCAGTGGAGCACAGCAAGAGCAGTTACATTCAGAGACTCAAGTAAAATTAAGTGTACACAATGCTGGTGCAACATGACATAAACAAAGTTAAACCTCCACGTAGCATATGCAAGACTTGGTCTCCAGTGGATGCCTTTCTGATGCTTCCTACTCATAACAACACTGAACTTCCTTTTCAGCTCACCATAAGACCAAGCCCTTTGCTTTCAGGTGTGATCTGAAGCTTAATGTGCTGCCACTGGAGGTAGGCTGCAAGTGAAGCTGTTTGCTGTCAGTGCATAGGAATATCAGTGTCATGTAATGAAACCAGTGAGAAAACGAGCACAGAGCTTGGTAAAGATCATGTGATGCTTTAACTGGAATTGTGCATTTATATCTTCCACATGAAAAATGTAATAATTAAATTGGGACCACTGTCAGGACTTTTAATTCAGATGGGAAAGGCATTGACTAATACAAAAACTGTACACCTACAGTTTCTCCTAGATCCACAATAAAAAAGTCTTAATTGGTGTTCAGTATTTAAATCTCTCTGCAACGACCTTTGGCTATTTCTCTACACTTTTTTGAGTGCTTCAAGTAAACTTCTGGGATATGTGTATTATTAAAAGCTAGACTGGTCCTTAAGTATCAGTCCAGGCAAAGGTGAGGGTCACTTCACTGTGCTTGCTCCTGGGGCTAATTTGATGATGAGTTGGTTCCCCTAATTGCTCAGTACTCCTTTTCAAGACAACTTATTCTTTTATGATTTGTTTTCATCTTCATTTTTAAAATATTTAATAAAAAAAGCTCAAAATACATACTGTTAATAAAGCTCTGACTATTGAGACAATTGCTTAATGCTATATTTATCTCTAAGAAAGGATATGCCATGTTACAATGAAAATTTGCATTGAATGATCCTACATCCAGTAGGAGAGAAATGAAAATAAATGCTTTTTATAATACAGATGTCTGGAAGACTAGAGAAGTCTAAAAAGACAAGATGCAGAAATCAGAATACCAAAAGCCAAAAGTGAATTAAGAAATATGAAATTGGATAAACAATAACAACTAGTTTGTTGTTTTAAAAAGTTCCCTGAATATTAACTAAAGCTAATATTTAATCTGGTTAGGAACTGAAAAAAACCCTCATATCTAAGTTATTTTCAGGCAAGTAATATTTGTGTTCACTTTAGGATCCATTTCTGCAGCAAGAATGTTGTAAAGTAAAACACACAAATAGTCCAGCAGTGTTTTTTGACTACTGCAACATGTCTATCATGCAAGGTAGGAAGACAGATGAAAAATTAGAAAAGAAATATAGCAGGGAAAAGACTGGACTGGACTAAAGATTTTTCTATATGTGTAATCTATCACCAGATACTCACTAAGTTTATGCACTCTGAGCCCCTGTTGCTTCTAGCAAAGTC
Source organism: Strix uralensis (assembly GCF_047716275.1). Taxonomy (NCBI): domain Eukaryota; kingdom Metazoa; phylum Chordata; class Aves; order Strigiformes; family Strigidae; genus Strix; species Strix uralensis. The sequence goes on along the minus strand of NC_134000.1, from coordinate 5,419,303 downwards.
TTAAACTCACCTGAAAAGATCTCAATTTGCTCATGATGAAAGGCCTGATAAAACTTAGGTCTTAAACTGAATGCTTAAATACTTGCTAAACTGCATATGGCTTTATGCTTTTTACAAGGACTTCTAAGTCTCTACAAATGATGTGACAAACATTTCATAGTTCAACCTCATTAATACATAAAGTGGTACCCTGGGAGCAGGGTAAGAGAGTAGTAGAAATGGTAGAAGGGACTGCAGGCTTCAGGGAGAGCAATTATTACTCTGCTTTCCTCTTTTAAATCAGGTGTTAGCTTAGGTATTAAACACTATTGGAAATTTCACCACTGATCTAATTAGCTATACCTCCAGATATCATATATTAGAAGTTATGAATGCAGAACTTCCTTGCAATAACTTAGAAGTGAGAGTTCAGTCGGATGAAATATAGAATCTCTTGATACTACTTGTGTCCAAACCACTTTTCTCAGTTGTGGGCTCAGATGTCTCTTGAGAGGTACTAATGACTCCACAGCATTTTGCTGAGACACGAACAGAAAAGGACACTGAGGAAAGGATCGCCTGAGAGCCTCTGCAGAACAAAGAGACTAGATGAAGTATATCTCCTAGGTGTGAATAACAGGTAACATCCTTTCTCTTATACCAAGCATAATATATATTTTCTTTTTTCTAAAGCTCTTCAACCATAGTTCAACCTAGGAACATTTAGTAAGACCTAAATTTTTTCTCTATTCACTTACATCACCACACTAAGACCTTCACTTGGCTTTCACGTACAGGGAGCAAAACAAAGCCACATTATTCCTGGGGTAAACCTCTCTCTCTGTAATACATGCAATATGCTTCACACTTCCCCCCACCCCCGTTCTTGCTGCCTGTGAACCAAGAACTAAAGGCTCAGCTCTGACACCGCACAGATCCGTAACCTTGACTCAAACTGCTGAGGAAGAGCTGTGAGGAAGTTCACAGAGTGATAAGAAATCACAGAAGTTAGACTGTTGAGAGGAAACTGTTAGCAGATCAGGGAATTAAAGGAAAGATTCCCCCATGGGAAGGTATAAACATCTATGGGACATAACCTGGGAACCTGTCTGGGGTTGGGTTATTGGGTTATCACATCAAGTTAGCAACATCATCTGTGCTGATGAACTGGTGGAAAATGACATCTCAGCAACACTGAGGAGCTAATTCCTAGACATTGCAGAAGCCAGACCTTTCCCACTTGGCTGAGGTTTCCTTGCCAGCAAAGACTACAGGTGCTGTGTCAGAGGAGATGAGTCCGCTAAGGTTTAGCTTAACAGATTGCTAAATCCCAACCATCTTTTGTATGTTAGCCAGTAAACAATTGCTTGCTACTTTTATGTTCTGTATATTCTGCTTTCAGAGTCTCTTTTCACCCAGCTAAAGAAGCCTGAACAAACTGATCCAGAATAGAAGAGCTGTCACTGGAAAGCTTCCTTGTGACCTGTCACTTCTGTTGCACTTGTGAAAAAAACCAGCCATGGTTCAGCTATATCGGTACTCCTGAAACACGAAAGTATATTTGGAACTGGGTGGAAGATGGCAGATGTTTAATATCTTCTATGTCTTGCACCAGAGAGCATATTTAGAAAGGAAGTGAAGAAGATTATTACACCCAGTTGGAGCTTCAAAGAAAACTTAGTGAAAAGCATAAAGTAAGTATGCTCATCAGAATTTGCTCAAGAGGATACAGTAGTTAATAACACTTCTATTGTTTTGAAGTGGGCCATTTTTTTTCCCATTTAACTACTTTACATAACAGAGTTTCTGTTTTGAGATTGAAGGTTGATTATAAGATGCTCAGAAGTACTGAGACAAAGAAGAACGCAATTACATTATTGGTTTAGCAAACAAACAAAATGCTTTATTTGTTATCATCTTCTTACTTTCTTAGCATCACAAAAGAAATAAAAAGACCCCTTAAAAACCACAGGCAAAAAGGCTTTTATATTTTAGCAACATCCCCCCTACAGCCAAATCTCTTGTGTTTTGTTTTTTTTTTTTTTTTTTGAGAAAAACAAGATTTCTAAACAGTGCTTAAGTTCACATTTCCATCTATGCTATATTAAACTGCTCAGAAGAAAAGTAGTTTAAATGTTTGGCTAGGCTAGTTATTAGAAATGTATCCCAGCTCATGATAAAACTCCATTGTGGTTAATGAAATATAAACATTTACCTATACCATCACTCAGTAACATTCTACCTATTGAAATTCCCCTGCATCAGGTGGCAAGAACTGCTTCTTACAAGCTACAGAACATCTAAGGTCTAGTTGAAAAAGAAAAATCTGACATATATAACTCATTGAATTTATTTCAGCACCATGAAAAACATAAAAGTAGAAAGTCAGACAAAAAGAAGGAAAGATGGTATATTATTTACAGAGTTTTTATGCAGAAGAAAGAGGCCTATATTTTTTCAAACCTGCATTCTCATTTCTAAAAAAAAAAAAAAAATCCCTTCTTTAGGGTTACTGTAGATCTAATAGCTGATTGGGGGTTTTTTATTAAAATTATGATTGTGATTTTTTTATTTGAGAAACTTACTGTCTTCTCCTCTTGTTCCTTTAAACATTTTAACTTATTCAATCTTTAAATAAGCCCCATTTGAAAATTCTGCTATTATACTGTATATGCTAAGTAAACAACAATGCTTCATGAAAAGCACTTCACATGTTCAAAGTGTTATGTAAATATTCACTACTGAAATTATAGATATTAGAATTGGAAGGAGCACTCTAGATTTTATTTTTCCGTAACTGTTCTTCAGTTAGGTGCCATTTTAAACCATTTAAGTATTTGTCTCTGACAATCAGTCTCCGCAACCTCTCAAAATGAACCAATCTAACACAAAATAATAATCTGTTTAACACCCAACCTTGCTAAATGAATACCATATTTTCCTTCAACAAGCTTGTTCCTTTAAGAGGCAGTTACCAAGGATATTATGGAATAGATTTTCAGCTGGGAGGCAGGAGGTGTTAATTTAGATATTTTCCTTTTCTCTGCAAGTCACCCTTGAGTTGCATTTGACTTCAGAACAATGAAAAGTTAGTTTTTTAAACAGGTAAAATATTACAATTTGTACCGCATGTCTATTGAGGGCTTTTTATACATTTATGTAAGTGTAACGACACATGTTTCACTTGATTTATTAATTCCTTTGTTCAGCTAAAGACAGTTTGTGGTGGTAAAAAGTAATTGAGAAAAAAGAAATCCGGTAGAACAGAGTCCATTTTGTACATGTAGGTTGTGGAACAACACAGCTGATGGTAATTTGCAGGTCCTTCAGTATTCACTGTTCATGATGCTTCTCAGTGTTGTGGCAGAATTTCCTTCAGGAGAAGAAAGTATCCTGTGCTCTGTATATGGTCATACCCTTCCGTGCTTCAGGAATTATCAGCAGAATTATCACCAAGAGAGGACTGTCACGTCGGCACCTTTTTACTGAGAAGTTACGTGCAAAATTGTTAGTTTGAGATAGATGAAACTGATGTGCAGGGTTCTTCTAGCTCTGGATTAGAAGCAAAACAGTCAGGATAAAGTTGATCTCAGGATTAGTGTTTGAACCTTCGCTCTGTCTGAATTTTGAAGGACTCTTCTGGCAGTTATTAACAGGGATGGTTGTGAGATGACAGCTGCTTCTGATTGCTGCCTGCAGTCTCTGGTTACTGCAGAACAGCAGTTCCTGTCTGGAAATACAGAAATCACTTCAGTGTCTCGTACAGGGCCACCACTGGAAGCTTTCATCCAGAGTATTGCAGTAGTATGAGATTTCAATAGTAGTGATGTTACGTTCGGGTCCTTTAAAAGAAAATTTATTAATTCCTCAGAAGGTGGTTACTGAGAAACAGTCATAAAGTGAATAGAAAGGTTAGCATACTTCTCTGGCAAAACTGAAACGTATGAAAGCGGCTACACCCAGATGTCCTTGTACCATCAAGCATCTTAAATCAAACAAAAATAAATGAATGAAAACTTTCTTCTAAACCCTCTTCTACAAAGAACTTATAGAGTCCACTAAGGATTGTATAGTCCTGTAATTCCTCTGTCTCATTTTAACAAGCTTTCTGTTACATGAAAATTGCCATGTCCTGATGCAACTGGGGATCATGTTAGTTAGAGCGTCTTTAAATTTCTTTCTGTAATTTTCTTTTCACTTAATAATGCCATCCAACCACTTTGGAGGACTTGTCAATGACACTTTGGGTGACAAATCAGGAAATACTTTCAGTGACATCCTCTCTTTCCCCAACAGATCTAATATATAGTTGCTTTTGATTTCTCCACGCATTGAATTTCTTGTATTACAAGAAAACATTACTTGTATTTCTTGAATTTACAGACAGTTTACTACAGTTCAGGTATAACACACATAAAGTAGAATCACTCACGCGTAAATGGATTAAGCATGTGCACAGGAGCCTTTAATTGCCTCTGAAGTCTCTTCAAATAGCCTTCAGATTGGATACAAGGATGGCACAGGCTCAACCTGGCTGCTGTCTTTAGACTGCCTTCACAGAGCTACCTGTTCCCATTCCAGTCTGCACAGCCACAAGAGGAGCAACATCTTCCCTCTTAAGGACGTAGAACCCACTGCAATCACATTGCTTGTCTTTCTACTTTCTCATATAATTGTTGAAATGCTGATTTTAATTTTTTTTTTTAATGAACCTGTATAACTCTAGATCATTTTTATAAGATTTAAATGTTAAAATGTATCTTCTAGCCTGCATAGGTTACAACTGCAGTTTGTGGCACTAGCACAAACCAATTTGTCTGACAAATGTTCTAAGGTGAAATGGCATTATTTTTAGAAATCAGGTCATTGGATAATTATGGAGGAGAAAAAGCCAGTCTCACCTGTGTTAGCTTGCTTCAGATGTTTTCCTACAGCTGGCTGTAAAATCTTTAAAACACTAATAGGAATTCAACACTTCAATAAATAAATAAAATGAAAAAAATAAATATCAAAGGGAAGGAAGAGTGAGCTCTTTTGCTTCAAGGGATTTATATTTTAGTATTTTCCATTGTGATAGGTTATTCTTTAATCTTTTGTACCAGCTTCCAAATTACATTTCTTACACATCTATATATTTTAATTCTACTAGGAAACCAAGATAATGAACAACACTTAAGAGGAGCCTTACAGACCAGAGTAAATGGGGGAAAAAAAAAAAAAAAAAGAATGAAAGAAAAGAATTTTCTTTAACTGAGGAAATCCACACATCTTCACTGGGTACAGAATCTGACAATCTGTCTCAAAAACATTAATATATAACCCAGCATTGAGGAACAAGAAAAAATGGTTTCTTGGGATGAGATTGCTAGTTGAAGGGTTATAGTACCCCTTGTCCCATTCAAGGTCCTAGAGCAATCTATGTCTCTATTTCCTGGCTGATCTGCTATAATAATCATACGTAGGTGAGGAGCTGATATGTGTTTCAATAGTCTTTGAATATACTGTCAACAAAACTCTCGTGTCTGATGCAAAAATAGGCTCTATTTTATGTATTTATTTTTAAAAAATATTTTTAAACACACACATAATGTGTGTGTATACAAATATGACGCATGGATTTCCAGGTGAATAGCTACAGGTGGCACAAATCCCACAAGCTGTCATGCATGGGAACCTTGCACTTGCCCACTAGTGCACCAATTTAAGGGGACACTGCTACATGGAGTACTCCTCACAGTCAAGCTCTGTGCTTGGATAATGCAGATCAGCTCCTGAATTATAAGTCTTTGGACTTATCCCTACAGGGAGATCTTTATGTGTCGCTGAATAACACAATACAAGCTGATTTTTTTATTCTAAACACTTCATAAAATGTTATTCTCTTTTAATCTTTACGTATCTTTTAAGAATAAAGACATTACATCAGGTCCTTTTGAAGTTAAAACAATTTTACATTACTCTGGCAGAATGAAAAGACATTAAAGAGGAGGTAGATGAAATCCAGATTGCCTTTATGCTTCCAGAACAAGGTGAAGTAACTGTGGCCTTAATGAGATTCCAAGCCTTCAAATTTTATTCCTTTTTTTTAGTGTGATGGTGTGAAAATTAGAAATGCCCTATGTATTCCCCTAAAAGCCTTTTAGGAAGTGGGTTGAGTTCACTGGCATATTAACAAGGGTAAATGAACAGCCATGTTCCCATCATTTGCTTCATCTTTCTTCTCTTTGGCTAGCTGCCCAAGGTTATTCACCTTACTAAGCTGATTCTACTTAAAAGTATGTTGAACCAAATGGAAATTTAAGGAGAAGGCTCAAAGCGAAGGCAATCATTAACCATTACCCTTTGGCTTAGGAACAAGTATGTTCTGTTATCACCGTGCAAGTGACTTCTTGCTGGTTCAGCTATGTCAGAACAGGAAACCATGTAGAAATAGAAAACAAGGTCAGCAGGACTAGAGAATATCATATTAAAAAGTCAGTTTGAAATTTGCTTTTAAGATCTCACGTCAGTCTTGGAAGATACTGAAAACAGAGTCACGTTGAAGAGAAACCTTTGGAAGTGTGATATTTTTACTTCATAACATTTGTGTAAACAAACTTTTTTCACAAATAGTGTGTCCATTGTATCTCCATAGTAACCTGTGCAGAAAAAGTATCATAATCTTGTAAGTGCAGTAGTTTTAAACTTTGTTTGCAACCTTACAACTTTGTTTGCAATCAATTGTTACGATCTTACTTAGGGAATTTTAACAGCTTGTTTTTTTCCCTGTGTTGTATCCACATTACTGTTTTAGGGTGAAACTTTTAAAGGAAATCTCAGAGTTGTTACCAGATCCCAGGCTTTGATTTGCATTGCGGCGTAGTCTGAGCTGGGTCACTTTTGATGAAACCAAAGAGAAAGTTATAGACCAGCTGCTAGTGGGCTTTTTGTCTGAGGGACAAGCGTAATGGTGGTCCAAAGTCAATCCCAGCCTCCTGTTCTCAGTCTGCGTGTGCATGTCGAGCCCTCGGCTTCAAGTCTTTCACTCTGCAGATCTTTCCTGTTGTGCCAGACTACTTGCTAAAGCAGACATCACCTTAGTTATCTCTTGTGAACACCAGGGTTTAAGACTCTAAAGTTCAAAGACACTATTACAGAGAACCAATCCTGAGGAATATATTTGTTACTTCGGTCTTCCTCCCGAGGAAATATTGGTCGATGGCTTCCTTTACTTCTACATCAAACACTGATCTGAAAGTTATTTGGATATCAAATTGCCTTCTGAAAGAGACAGATTTTTTTTTTTTTTTTTTTTTTTTAATCCAGGAGATTAAAAAAGTCAAAATCAAATAACTGATTTTCTGGTAGTGAGGAAGAGATGTATTATTTCAGAATTGATTAAACTTCCAAAGTCATATCATGTGTGAGGCAGTATAAATCCTTCCAGAGATTTGTTGGAGAAACTCTTCTCCAGTTGTTTCCAAACTCTGAACAAAAGCTTGGAGAAGATTCTGAACGACACTGCAGTAACCATGGAGGAAACGGTCTGTTCAAGACAGGCCAAAGAAAATGCATGATTGTCAGGATGAAAATTTGTTGTTTGTCAGCCCATAAATACCTTTGTAGTAGGTCCATAATCTCTTTTTTGCTTCTGTTGTCTTATATGCAAAACTTATATGCAAATCAACCATCTGCTAGGTAGGAATCCCAGCCTAGTTTTAGAAGGTGCTCCAAGATCCTTGAGTAGAGGGTGATATGGAAGGTATTACTATGTATGAAAATACTTAAAACTAGAAAATTAATTGCCTACTGTAAATTATGCTCTGTTGCTGATATTCTTACAGAGGTAAATGGAATTAAACCAACAATACCCATTAATTCTAAAGATCGTCAAGATCCTATGGGGAAAGAAAGATAAGAGATCTGGGTACCAGTCCCACTCACCTGCTTTCCCCATTTGCTCTAACGTACAGATTACTTCAAAGCACGCAGAAGATATTTGGTGTCCCTGTTGAGTGAAAGGGTTATTTGTGTATGAGTGGAGAAAGCAGGTGGTTTATTTAATTTGTGAAAACCCCTTTTCACTCCCATCTGGAAATGTTGAAAAGCGGGTAAAAAAGTGTCAGTTTTGCTTTTGGTACAAAAAAAAATCTCATTGCTCTTGGCAGTGACCTCAACTTCCAAGAGGAGGTGTTAGCCTTGAATCATTTCACAGCACTGGCTGATCAGAAGTGGCATTAACCTAACTTTAGTAGAAGCTTGTTTTAGCGCTCTCAGCCAGAAAAGTGTCAAAGTGATATGACACATATGAATAGTACAATGCAGAGATTACATTAAAAAAAAAAAAAAAGAAAAAAAAGAAAAATACTAGACCATCATGAGGACTCAGGTCAGAATACATGTAGATGGAATGTTAACTGCAGCAGTGGAAATTGTTTGCCAGCTCCAGTTCTTATAGAAACTGATGCAGCTTGAGACCTTAACACTGTAGTATAGAGACACCTCCATAGATCCACAAGTAAATAAAAATCGTAGCTTGCTTCAACACAATACGATAATAAACAACATCATACTTTGGCTAGGAATTGTTTTAACAGAATATTTCAAGATTTTCTGTCTAGGCAAAAGAAAGAGAAGGTACTTTGATGTGGCAGCAGTTGTTTCTATAAAATGTGAAGTAAATTTTTTTCTTCATGAATGGTGTATTATTGAAAAGTACTTTGATTTTATGTTGTTTTCCGGCACAATTCTACATTCTTTCTGATGTTGTGAGTTCAATAGTTGTGTGTGTAATTAAATATCCTGAACAAATATTTCAACATTTACATAGTTGTTAGGTTATAACTAATCACTGTTACAAAAATATACTCAAGGCAATTTAAAATACTGTTATTTGAAATATATACTTATTTTTATTCAAATATATATTTGAATGTGAAATTTTAAATGAAGTGTTAACACAAGGCTCCATGGCTGATTCTTTTTTTTTCCCCACAATTTTATGACTTGAGGAAAAAAATATACAACTGCCACTCTTACTATTCCGAATTGCATTCCCTTTGATGAACAGTGATGCGACAGGCAATGTCACCACAAACAACACAAAGCAGTGAACAAACAGGTCTATCCTGTATGAATTTCAGTGGTGAAACTATATCTGCATAGACATGCACTCTTGCTGTAAATATGTATGTGATAGGCGTAATGGCACATTTGCTAGTGTCATTGGAAGTATTACGCTGGTATACCAGACATTAGGTGGAGGTATAGCGCTACTCTAGCCATTCATATTGTTCAGTCAAACTCCGTAGGTATCAAGGATCACAGAATCAACAGAGCAAGAGATGTGCTGAGAAACTTCCTGAGGAGAAAGCTGGGCAGTTACGGGGTGTGGTGATGAAAACGGATTCAAGCCCTCACTGAATATCTGATTCCACAAGGTCTTGCAAATTATTACAGGGACTCTGCCATTTCTCAGAAGAAAAATATAGACATATATCTGTATTTTAGCTGGTTTATACTCTTTATCTTTCCATTTTGCTTTACGTTTTAACACAGCCAGTATTTGCATTTAAAAATTTTCTTTTTATTGAATTCCTTCTTTAATGCATCATGTCGAAATAGCTGGATTACTACAGTACAGAGTACACTAGAGATAGAGAGCCTCTTGCCTGATAGTTAATGAGATAAAATTTCTATTTCATTACATTAAAGATTGGTGGTAGCACAGATGATGTACTGACTCTGTTAATACTCTTAACTCATAAATAGCAGCTGTTTCAGCTCTTGCTAATTCCTCTTTAATCCTCTTTTTTCCTTACATAACTTTGAAAAAAACTTTTCATGTAGTCTTACCATTTGTATTAGTATTGTCTTTACATGGGATTTCTTTCTTGTGTAAGAGCTCTCTCTCCTTTATTTCTACAAATAATTACAGGCTCATTACTGCCATTGCCCTTTCCTCTGCTTTCATTGCTTTCCCTGAAACCAGGCATTTGTTGAATTTCATTAGCATTAATACATACAGGACAAAGCTTAAGAGTTTCCCTTACCCTGAGTGGGACTAGCACATTACACTCTGTAGGAGGTCAGAGAGGGTGAGTTTCTATAACAAAATTTTCCATTAATAAAATGAATATGATAATTCACTGGAAAAAGCTGCTGCTGAAAGTCTATTCAGTGTATGTTGCGTAGGCAACAATCACTAGGTAAAGGAAGTGTGTAGGTGTAGTACTTTGCTTTTTCTGAGTAAAGCACTGATTTAAAAAGTGCCAAATGTGTGTAGTTCCTGTTGTGTTTCAGTGGGAGCTGTCAATAGCAGCAGCGAAAAAATTAAGCCAGATCTGGTAGGCTTTTAATGTTAAGTCCGGCCTGTGAATGGGCTTTTGCAATTAGTACTAGACAAACATCAGCAGATAGTAAATTCCCTGGAAGCATCTTCTCAGTTGTTCTGCATTTATTCTTGGTATCGACCTGAATTTATTTCTGGCTGAAAGAAACCTCTTGAAATAGGAAGACTCACTACAGGTGACTCAAAGTTTAGAGAAAGTACTTTGTTAGAACATTTGGATTTCTTTTTTTAAAAAAATTCCTTCATCTACTTCAGGATTGAAAGATATTTCAAAAAAGAAATGCCTTAACCATGAGATTACAAAAGGTTGTCAGTATTTCTTATGCTCACAGAGGAAGTTATATATGAATAAAATCTTCACTAATGCTAGAAATGCACAGTCCCACTAGGTCAATATATGCTACCAGGTTAAAGAAACCATCACGATGACCTTTTCAGTAATGAGTACAAAAGATCACGCTTTCTCCAAAACCATCTTCAAAGTAATATCAGTATATAACATGCTCTAGAGGTAAGATGTGTATTCCAATATCCTTATGCAGTGGAAAAAATGGCCAAGTTTGAATGATAATTTTGGCTGTTTCATTACTGAACTTCTAGACCACAAAGAGAACAGTTAGCAGATTTTGAGCCATTTAGTGATCTCAGCAAATACCACCTCTGCATTCTGCATATCTGAAACAGTAGGGCTGTGTTCATCGCAGACTCTGTCATTATAAATAAAGAGCTAATTGTAAAATTCAGGTTTTGAGGCAGATTGTAAAAGCCCAGCAACAATGAAAAATCACATAAAATATTTTAGTCTGGGCTCATGTCTGACTCTGAGCTAAGAGGTTACTAAGCCACATAAACTAGAATGAAGGCTGGCATGAAACTCATGGACATCCACAGTGTTTTGTGTGTAACCCTGTGTAAAATCAGCTCTTGAAAAGCCAAGGGAAAGCTCTTGTTTGTACAACTTGGACAGCTGTCTATGGTTTGTTAGAAGGGGTGACAGTGGCTTTGTTAGGGACCAATTTCCATATATTTCTTTTCCTGTCACTGAGTTCAAAAGGGTTTGTCCTGGCATGGAAAGTTGGCAGAGCAGAAGCAAACTAAAAGCACTATTTGGCAGTTTGACTACTGCTTGCTTCTGCTTGTGAATAAAATTCCCATAATAGACATGTGATAGTGTCTATACAGTCTATAGTATCTTGTGAGAAGAAATTGAGACAATCTAGGCATAACTCAACTGCGTTCATAATGTCACCTCCGTGGCACGTCAGACGGCTTTTTCTTTTCATAATGCTGGCCTTGCTATAGATGCTCTTAAACAAAACCTATTGCCATTCTATGAAAACCAGGGGGCTAAAAAGCTTTCCCAGCTTCCCAATGGGGCTTGAATCTGGGTAATTATTTCTGTCAGTGTGTCCTGTGTACATCAGAAAATGAAAAGTAATCCTTTGTTTAATTCACATCTCTCTCTACACACTGAAGCTTTTTGTAAACTAGTGATACGTTTCTGTGTGACTTGGAAGTAAGGGCTGACTAGTGCTGGGCAAAATCCTGCAGCTTTTTCTTATTCTGTACAACTTCATGGAGAATGACAGTTGCTTCCCGTTTTGCTGACTTAGCAATATGGATGCTTGAACATCAACACTTGTAAATGAGATTCCCTGTAGAGTTTAATAGGTACAATCCTTAGTCAATTTTAAATATTATTCCTATGATAGTAGGGTGTCCTTCCCTTGGATGAGGACAAGAAATCAAACTGCAAATACCTACATTGTGGTGCTAAGTGTTAACCACAACAGGCATGTCAGAGAGTCTTTTCATTTTTGGTCTTGATGTTCTTGAGAATCATCTCTTTAGCGGTATTTGTAAATATATTGTAAAGTTTAATGATCCAGGCTCTGTTGAGAGCTTGTCACTGTGCTGTTTCTCTCGGATAATAAAAGTAGATTAAAGCTAATAGTTTATGATGGCATCTCATGTAAAATAAAAAGCACATCATATTTAACAGTGCATGCTCTCTCTCTCTTTCCTCTGGTATCCTTGTTGGTAAATTGTGACTGCTTCCACCTGGGACAACTTTGAGATTTGTAACTGGAAGCATTTTTGGTTTTCCAGTTCACTAGTTCAAACACCACAATCAAACTCATACCACAGATTCCAAGTTGGCATGTATTCTGGCAGTCCAAGAAGAAGGAGAGATTTACTATCAATAGATTGTACATCTCTGTTTCAGCAATCAGAGTTGGCCTCCAGGGGACCTCAGAAAAGAACAATAAGCACTACAACCACCAGCTCCTAAGGGTCTGTGAGAGAGAAGTTCATCTCAAAAGGAGAAGTCACAGGCATCCTGTCCTGCAGAAGCCGTTCAGTGTGGATGAATTATAGCAATATAACCTTTGTCAAGATTCTGTCCTGCTTTGGGTTGACCTGGAACACTATGTACTTTGACATCTAGTGTAGGTCAGGCAACAAATAACATCTGCTGTCACCACTTCTTCCTATTACAATGTTTAAATGCTGACAACTTGGTCTAGGGGTTTGTTTTGGTTTCCACTGGTAGATGGCTATTGCTGAAACTGGTCCACTTCCACAGTTTCACTACCCTGATTTTTGGAAGCTATGAAGTATTCCAAAACTCAGAGATCATGGATTACTCTTTGTACTCTTACAGGAAATAATTGAATCATGTTTATAGAGTCATTATATGTACATAGAAGAAAAATAGAGAGACAATAAGCTGAATATGAGAAGGTTTTAAGCAGCACAAAGAAAGAGCAAAAATCAAAATATGAGGCAAATATGATTCCACTTGCAGAGAAGTGCACTAAAATAATAGAAGAGGGGAAAAAAATGTTTTAAGAAGTGATAAGGAGTCAGAACTGTTATTCAGCTGAACATTATTCATTGTTTCCCCTGAGTTGTGGAGTACTCTTTAATTTATCATCTTAGCCAGGGTGTATGACAGAACTTAAAAATTTAGAGGAAATGTACTTAGAGAGATGTCATTTTATTACTGTTATAAATAGAACATCATTTAGAAGTTTCTGCATTTATAAATATTTCATGGAGTTTGATGGTGTGTTAGAATGAAAACAGAACAAAGCCTTAGGGTCACAGCCAACCCCAAAGGCATGCATCTCTGCATCAGCAAAAGCTATTCACCCCAGAGAGATACTCCTTTCAGAAAGCTGGACTGAGAAAGCTGCTATAAGCCTGGCTTTCTGAAGGGTGCTGCTGACAGAGGAAATAGTAGAATTTCAATCTTCTGATTGCTTCCAATTGCAGTTGCAAACTGTGTCTGCTAACCACCCCCAGCCCATGTCACTCATTTTTTGAGACAAAGTCCACCCTTTTTCCTTTCATGAGCTCTTGGCAGTGAACAGCGCATAGGCAGTTTGTATCCTTGCTGTCACACCATAGCCTGACACAACCTTTAAAAAACAAGGCCCATAAATTATGATATTTGCAAAATATTGGCCACACCGACCCTTGAATGAACATAGCCTGTGTTTAACTCAAGGTTGCTGAGTGAGAAGCCCTTCCAGGGTGAATCCTTCTAAACAAACCATTAAAAGAACTGTGCAATAGTCTTTTGAAGCTCCCCTTTCTAAAAGACTTTCCAACAAAGGACTCATTTAAGACAGATGCTACTGTGCTCTTTATATCTCCTGTGCTAGAGAAGTCCCTTTTCCACATTTTTTACTAGGTAGCCCATAAAACATTTTAAACTTACACAGCACAAGATGTAGGGGGGCATTTTTTCTTATTTTTTTTCCCCAACCTTTAAGAAAAGTGATGAACCCTCATTCTCTTTTCATTTCTTACAACATGGGACAAGCCTAATTTGTAATCCCTGCAGAGGAATGACTAATCTACTGCAGAGATCTTTTCTGGCCTTTTGATACTTATTATTTGATACCAGCAATGAATAATTCTCAATGTGGCAAGATTCATGTTTGCAGGGGGAGAGAAATGCAATCTTTCACCTCACTCAGACACAGAACCACCACAGCACTACTTTATTAGTTGTCAACCATATCACCCTTAATTAGATTCAAAGGTCCAAGATATCACTTCATAAGACAATTGAAGTGTGGGAGAGCGAGCAATGACCGTAAGTGATTTCCTGTGGTATGAAGCATTTCATGAATTATCCAGCTATTGCTGGGATTTTCTTTTCTTCCATGCATTGCTCTCATATTTAATAATAATAATAAAAAAAAGGCTCAGATTCTATAACACTGGCATCAGGGAGAGGTTTTTTCGTCCATATACAAATTATTATAGTTTTAGCAGTCTTTATTAAAATTACATTTTTGTTTCAAAATAGTTAAATTATCATCACAGAAGTTGAATCAGTTATAAAGGTACAAAACAGCTTTATACCAATGTATGTGTGTGTGTGCACGTGCATGCACATTTCTGTAAGCACATAAGCACCAGTACTTGTACACGTGCACGAATCACTGTATTTGTTCCCTTAGGTAATAATGGTATTTAATGACAGTGTTACAGTCCGCATAAAGAGAAAGTCTTATCTGATTTTTCTGAGAATATTTGTTACTCAAAAGAAATTTTAACTTCCGATAGGTCCATCCTCTCACCAAATAATTTTATTTGTGTTTAATAAAATCAGAATTTAATAGTTTGGCTGATCAGACTACCTTAGTTCCCATGACATACTACTTGTAGTGTTCAGCAGTCTTTTCTAGGCTGCTAGAAATCATTTTTTTTTTCATAAACATTATTCATCCATGGTATATTAGCAATTTTCCCTATGCTTAATAGCTTGGAAATTGATTTTGGAAGTGATTTTAATAGAACTGTACTTGATTGTGGCATCTGCCCTATCATTGTCACTCTTGAGACCAGAAGCTAAACTAAGTCTTGTATTTTATTCTTTCTTGATCAGCGCTAGGAATAATATTCTTGCAGACACTGACATGTTTTCAGAAGGACTGAATAAAATCTGACAACTTCAGAGCCTGCTCAGCTTCACCGCATGGAGTAGCAGACTCTACATCACAGCTACTAGAGGTTTCCACAGAAGATGAGCAGAACCTTCCACTGTATTTACACGCCAGTAACTTTCTGTTTCCCCTTATTCTACAGTGTTTAGATTTTGAACAAGAGCTAACCAAATAATATATCAATAGTGACCAGAGATGATGCATCATACCCTTCTTACCTCTATATCAAATTGCACTATGTAATCATATATTATAATAATTTATGAGAAAACATTAGATTAAATGTTAGGAAATTATATCCTACGGCTTTGTTAATTATTCAAAATATTTATGTACTGAAAGGGAGCTCCTGATGTGTAATATTTTATTTAGAAATTTATCTTGTCAAGCAAAGCTGTTTTAGCAGGAAAAATCTCCTCTCTCTCTCCATTTCTCAAGCCAATAAAGACATTACACCCTAGATTTTCTATTGCTAAGTATTTAAAAAAAAATAAACAATACAGGCAAAATAAATTCAGTTAACAAAATTTAGGAATAGTTAACCATGATTAAAACTGCTTAACAAATTCCTTAATCCCATCAGGTTTCACTGGCCTTACATTGTGGGTACTTAAAAATTTTCAAAGGGTACAAACAAAAAAAAAAACACCACCAAAAAACAACTCCCACCCCAAAATGTTGTATCCCAGGAAATACCACTAAAAGAGTCAGGAGGTGGAACTGTTCTCTCTGAGCTAAGGCATCAGTAGTGTAGCACAATGTTATTTGATCCACTGTTTGCTCTCCAGAGGTACAACTTTTGATCTTTCCCTTCTTTTGATTTTTGTATCTGGTGACAAATAGTGTATGGGTGACTGTATTAATCATTCGCAGAAATTACAGTTAACTTTCTCTCTGAAAGAAATACACTCTAGAAATTCTTGACGCAAAGTTTTTGAAAACAAAATCTTTAAATTGCATCTAGCCAAATGGAGTCTGCGTTAAAGTCACTGAGAAGTCCACTTACTGATCCCAGTTTCTAAAAAATGTTCTCATTGAATCTACCAAACGTTACAAAATATTTCAGCCAAACATGCTCCTATCAGCTAATCTCCCATGACAAAATTAATGTATTAAGTCTTTTTTTCTTGAGGAGACATGATATTTCCTCTGCTTTCTGGTGATTTAATTTTTTATCATGAAGAATAAACAATGTCTGGTCTGAATCCACACACCTTCCAGTTTCTTTCAACCATTAGTGACTCTCTGAATGCTAATTGAGAATAACAAATAACTAAAATTAAGCTGAAAATATTTTTTAAGCATTCTTATTTTACTGTTGCTAGTCAAGCATTCTAATTAAAGCTCAAAAGACACTGTCAGATTATACTGATTATCAAGGTGTTTTTTAGATGTGCTTGATTTTGCCATGAAAACAGGTTTTTTTCCATCTCTTCATGATGTACTCAATTTTAATAAAATACAGTCCAAAGTTGACAAAAGTTTAAGAAAGCTTTCTGTGTGATGGTCTTGAAAGTTATGGACAGTTTTAGATCTTAGGAAGAGAGATTCAAATTGACAGAAATACTGGTGAAACAGCAAAGGGACTGTAGCCTATTGGGCATGACAGTGGTTTAGGATCCAGGAAACCTCTCTGTACACTTAAAGAGACATTTGACTTATTCTTTGCTGTAAGACAAAGTACTTAATTTATTTGTACATCACCTTTCCCGTCTGTATGTCATTAATAGCTGTAATGCATGTTAGACTGTATCTGTCCAAACCCAACAACCTTTAGCTATTCATTCTGTGTGTATACCCCAATTCAGAGCATGTGACTGTGGACAATTCACTGCATGTTTTTCGTTACTTGCTCTTGCACAAGGGAGTCTATGAGGACTTATCGACCAACCTGAATTTTAAGCATACCAAGAGCTGAAAGTTACATGTTTGAAATGACTTGTCATGGAGACGGTGTGGCTTAGTTATTGAAAGTTAGCAAATTGCAAGTGAATTCATGGTTAAGGCAAGACACAGGGGAAAAACAAACAAACAAACTGATTTTGTTCTTAAAAATTTATGATAACTTCTACCAGATATTATTAAAGGTTATGATTTAAAGAAAACATAGACCAGTGTTCACTGTAGTAGTGATCACTAATAACTAGGAAGAGCATACAAAAATATGTGGACTTCACTAACTAGATTTTAGATCATACAATGTGCTGATTCCGTAATCTCCTGGTCGCTTTTCTCCTTTTAGTACTCAAATTCAGGCCACCCAACGTTTCGGAATGAAATTGCCTGATTGTGACAAAATAATAACTGCTGGTACGAGAAAAACAGTCTCTTTTAAAGGATTTATAGATTTCACAGAGTGCTATGTGGACCTTCACCCCTGTCCACATCACTGATTCATGAGTTCATCTCTAGCAAGACAGCAACAGAATTACTTTGCCACAGAGAAGTGATAACATCTTAGGGGAGAAGAGGGTCACACTGTCACTTGGTGAATATGATACAACATAAAACTCAAATGCTACAATGCTGTAAAAACCCATCAGGTATCTCAGAAAATGAGGGTCTTGCTGCTGGGATTCTGTCAGGCAGCAATTTTTACTTTGATTACCTAAAGTCATTTCATCTGTCTCTCAGCATTACATCGTCTATAACTTTCCCTCTTTCTCAAAAGGTTATTGAATGAAACGTCAGTCTTTTCCAGCTCTATGCATAACCTTAAAAAAATCAGCACTTTATTTTGCATCTCAAATTCCAGTAAAGTTTTCTAGAAAAAAACTCTCACAAAAACATTCAGACATGTATGTTAGTCTGTTTCCAGAATAATGATATTGACCTTTACATATACCAGTGATAAGTTCTTGTGTCAAGGAAAACGTTTTCATGTCATGATCCTATCTCACAGGAAAGGTGGACAACTATACAAAAAAAAAAAAAAAAAAAAAAAAAATCAGGTGGGTTCTTCCAGGAAAAGAGCAAATGACAGACAGGGTTAGAGCTGGAAGAGATCTTTCAAGAGAGTGCGTGTCTTTCAAAAAATAGGTATTTACTTTATCTTGGCAACTTCATTTCACAGTATTGCCAGTGATCAGCATTTCTTTGTACAAGGCAAGAAAATATTTTGGTTTACATTATTGAACTTATTTGACTGTTGCTGGAAAATGGCTTCTACTGCTGTTTGTCTGCACTGATTTAACACTGATCTACTGACCACTGACATTCTGGTGTTTAATAAAAACACTAAGCATTTATATGCTTTTTTTTTATTCCATATTTAAATTCCTGTTCAGGCAGTAACTTGTTATGCAAAACAATAGCTGCAATGATCTTATTCCCATTTCACAGATAAACAGATATTTCACAGATAAAAGATTTAAGAGTGAGAAAGCTTAAATGTGTGGCATTTAAGAAACAAAGCCATTTTTATCTCCTAAAAAATATTTGTGCATAAATTGCTTTAAGGATTAAAAGGTGTTTAAGTACTAAAGCCCCTTTAAAACCTTAAGCTCCTAAAATGTTTTATGAACATAGAGATGAGGGATCATCCTGAGAATACAGAAATGGACTTTAATTTGTTAATGGAGCTTGGTTCTGGAAAGAGAGAGTTTGTGCTAAAAATGTTCAAAGTGTGATCCTAAAAAAGAGATGAATCAGGCCAGTGATTTTGTGATCCTTGGTCTGAATGTGCTGCCTATAGACTTGTGAAAGGGCTTAGAAAGAGGTCTTTCCAGACTGGTGGTCCCCATGGAGGGGTCGTCAGCAGTGGAAACAAAGCAGAGAGGAAAATGGTTGAGCTCAGAGGTGGAAATTGCCATTGATGGCACCAACAAAGAAGAGTCAAAAGAGGGTGGTGATGGTTTGGGTGAGGGATTTTCCTGGGTGGAATTGCTCCAGAACCAGGGCTTTGACCTCCACCAGCCTAGGGTGGGCTTGACGAATGATGTCTGGATTCATTTTAGGTTCCTCCATATGGCAATGCCTTTAGGTTCACTTAGCCCAGCCATGTTGCTGTTACCACTGTCTGATCAATACCTGAGGAACTACCCTCGGAGCTTCCTTAGCAGCTGAGAGAGTTTCAGCTCTTTGAGGTCCATTTGCGCAACTCTCCAATAGAAAAGAAATTTATTTTAAAAAAGATTAAAAATAGATTGGAACTCTGTTTAAAAATCATAGAAGCTGCTTGCATACTTTCATTTGAAGCTGAACAAAAGGATATATGACGAAAATTTTGTCTTTTCTCCATTACAGGAAAACCCCCACCCACGTGTTTGAAAAGTTTGTTTTGAACTTGCCTAGTTAGACTTTTGTCCTTATAATTCTGCACTCACAGACATACCTCTTTGTCTGTGCCTGCTTATTAACTCCCCGCGTCAGAACAGTCTTACCCATTTTTTAATAACAGCCCCTCACAGATAAAACCCTCAGTAGAAGTTCTCTTCTATGATGTTAAGAAGGGTCAGAAACACTCGGAGGCTATATTTCAAAACCGTAATCCCACTAGGGTATATTACAGCTCATTACATTTACATGGATCAGTTTATTTAGCCCTCTTTTCAAGGTTTTTTACAGGTGTTTTTACTTTCCATGAAAAAAAAAAAAAAATAGGGATAAACCCCAGTCTTTGCCATATTGTTTCCCTAGGCAGCCACCCCTGTCTGAGTCAAGAAGGACAATGTACTTACAGAAAATATTTTTGTACTTTGTTGTTTTCACTGGATCTAAGATCAATATTTAGTTGGGAAACTGCTTAAGAAACATAACAATGAATAATGATTTCTAACTAATGAGAAATAAATAATCTAATCTTCTTTAAAGTCCCTGACCATTAAAGTCAACGAAACAGCTGATTTCATCTGTAATTTTGAATAAATGGAGGGCGGAGTAAAAGGGAAGGGAAGAGACTACCAACTGAAAACTTACTTTTTTAAAATAAAATTATTTTTAAGAAGAAACTCTCCTCATTAAAACATTAAAAATATCCAGAAACAAGTCTAAGTTCTGAAAGATACGAACTACATAATAGATGCTAACATAAGAAACTAGTCGTCTGGTTCTGGTTCTTGCTTCGTCTGGTTCTTGCAGTGATGTTCTTCTTTCTCTAGACACAAACAAAACAAGGCAGAGGTCATGTCTCTGTCTGTTATAAGACAAAAGAGAAGAGCTTTTGACTGAGACCCACAAGAAAGTAGTTAATTTTCCAAAGAAACTGCTGTCAAAACCGCCTATAGCTGTTTCCCACATCAGTGTCACCTCTCCCTCTGGTAAGGTTTGATGCATTCCCCCTTAGTTGCTAACAACCTAAGGAATATCTTTTCCTTCAATAAATAAATAAACTGCTTGTATGTACCTAATGCACTGTTAAACAGGAGAAATATCCACACTTGAGCTGCTTCTAAGTTATTTAAATTGCTTTTACTGCAAGGTAACTACCCTTCAGGTCTCCTAAAGTTGTACATTTTGAATAGCTAAACCGATGAAATTTTAGAAGGATTTTAAATATGAATTCTTTTTGTCATTACCTCTTTGCACACAGTCTGTTTCAAGGAAGAAAAAAAAAAAAAAAAAGATTTTCATGCTGTTGAAAGATTACTTTCATTTTAAACTGCCATACATTGCTTCCAAAACGTGGTGTCAAACACTGCTGCGTGTGAAGATTTAAGGAGACTATCTCAGCTTCAAAATGCCATTGTCCAATAGGAATGCTTTTTCCCAACCAGCTGAGCCTATAAACTCTGCAGAAACGTGTTTGTGTGCATGTGGCAGCATGAAAACAATTAACACAACACCCTCAGAAAGAAAACTGCTTTTGATTTTTTTCAGATGACCTAGAAGAATTGAGTCATCCCGCGGCAACAGAAAGTCACTCCTCCCTGTGCTGTTCATCATACAAAATGGTTTTGTAGGCTTGTCTGCAGCTAGAAGAGACCTTACGGATGTACTGGAGTGGGCTCACAGCACACACCATCCTCATCATCTTAGAAAGGTGCTTCGCTGCTTGAATAAACATCAAGAAGTCAGTATGGTCCAGTGGCCATAGTGTGGCCATAGTCCCCACAAAGGACTGAATGACAGGAACCTTATTTACTGGGTTTGTTGGTGATTCACTTGCAGGGAATTTTAGCATCTGTATACACAAGTTTCTATGAGGAAAAATAAGATATAAACTTAATATATGCTATCTGCTCTGTGCTATTTGCTTATATGTGAAAAGTATAATGAGAAATTGAGTCAGGATGTCCTATTTCAGACCCTTGTTTTGTATATCTTTTTATTCTTAATTTCCTCTCTAAAATAAGTATTTTAGTCATTTTTTTGCCTGTGTGTTTGAATTTGAGCTCTGCTCTAATTTCTAGTGTATGTATGTATGCATGTGGTAAAATTGCCAGAGTTCTTCACTAGACTTCCATATTCCAGTAAGGACATATTAGAGATTCACAGAGCTACGTTTTAATATTCTCCGACTTATTAATTATTGAATCCTAACATTCTTGTATTTTCCTAAAATGAAAAAGCGTTATTAATCTTTCCATATTTAGGTCATAACATTGAGATTCTGGTAAAGTGAATCATAATGGTAACTGCCAAATTGTGCATATCTGTGCACAAAACCATGGAGAGATTGAAGCAGGAAAGGACATAAGCGTAGAGGTGGAGGGATACATGATTTAGGGAAAAGAGCACTAGAATAAAATGAGAGCAACAGATTCATGAATCTGGCCTCAACAGGTAAGACTTGGGAGACGTTTGAAACATTAATTCTCTAATGCAATTTCTGATTTTTTCTGTCTTTTTCTGTATTTTCTGAATGTCACTTCAAATATAGTATTTTCTGAATGTCACTTCAAATTTCAGCAACTGTACAGGTTCATGCTCATGATTGCTCAATGAATATCAGTCATTATTCATCCCCATCCTTCAATGCCCATCTCCTTTCCAAGAATCTCAGTACTTAGACAACAGTAGTAGCATCCTTTTTGTCAGGCTACTCGAGGTATGGCTTGTGCTGCTCCCTCCTCTTCAGGACTCAGTGCTTCATCTGGTTCTTGCAGTGATGTTCTTCTTTCTCTAGACACAAACAAAACAAGGCAGAGGTCATGTCTCTGTCTGTTATAAGACAAAAGAGAAGAGCTTTTGACTGAGACCCACAAGAAAGTAGTTAATTTTCCAAAGAAACTGCTGTCAAAACCGCCTATAGCTGTTTCCCACATCAGTGTCACCTCTCCCTCTGGTAAGGTTTGATGCATTCCCCCTGCTTCTGTCAGACCGCCTGTTGAACCATGTTATCTGTTACCTACCAACTAGTTACCTACCAGCGAATCTGGACAGGTTTTATAACATTTTTTTTGAGGGATGAACCACTTTTCAGGGGAAAGAAATGAAACTGGGAAACTAAAGGCAAGGGAATATTAGAAAGGAAGACAAAGTTCAGGGATGAACTAAGTTTCAAGATTCAATGATGAACTATGATTAAAGATTCAAATTTCTGTTTCCATTTAAAAACAAAGTCAGACTTAAGCTGTGGATCAATTTTGGCACCCACACCTTGTCACTCTGTGAAAACCCTGTCCTTGGCCTCAATATTTATGGGTTTTGTCTCCATTGTCTTTATTTTTTTGTTTTGATTGGTCTGTATTTTTGGCTTTTGATGGATTATTTGCCTTCTTATTCTCCTCTGTAGCTATCCTAGGATCCCTCCAACAAAACCAAATGGCAGTAAACTGGAGGCATAAATAGTCAGATTGCCCAGGAGTGACAAAATTATTGGAAATAGGGAATGACTTCCCAGTGAATTTTCCCACACACCATATTCCTTCAAATGTTTGATGTGAGAACTGAGAGTATGAACAGCAAGTGCCTACCTCAGAAGAGAATATATTTCAAAATAAAGCTCCTATGATAGTGAAAGACAGGAATAATGGTTGAATTTTCTGAAAAGTGTCTGCTTCAATTAGGGCAGGCAAAACAGTGAGACACTGGGCAGAAAAGCATTTCTGAACCACTGCAATTTTTGCAGTACGTGTTCAGAATCAGTCAAGAATTACTTTTTTTTTTTTTTTTTCTGAAGCAGTGTTGGTCAACCAACCTAGTATCTTTACAGTAGAATACTTCTTAGTGCTACAAGAAAAACATTTACAGCCGTTACTATCTACTTGGTAGTTTTCTTTAACTAAAGCAAAACACAACGCAGTGTGTTTTGCAGTATCCATGCTACTTCCAATTAGTTTCTATCAGGTGGTAAAAACCAGAGAACAGAACTGCTACTAGTTCTTGCTGTTTGACTAACCTTTCCCTGAGGCCAAGGAAATGGATTGCAACACCATTGTTTTCTGAGCAGTAAGGAAGTATTTCCATTGGAGTTGAAAAATGTGAACAAAAAAGACTATTTAGGTGGAAACAATAAGAACACAAAGCCTGTTCACTTGCTAGAGAAGCTAAATATGCTGAATTTATTCAGTAATCAATCTCAGGAATCAGTAGGAAATTAAAAAACCCAAACACCTTCCATCTGTGGCATACACACCCAGAAGAAATTATCAAGAAATATCAAACCAGCTGTATTTGCAGTGGTCCTTCATTTTATAAACATGAAAAGGATAAGTTCAATGTACGCAGGAATTTTTTATTACTCAGAAGGGATGTTCTGTTAGGCACTAGCTACTGTGAGACCTCATAGACGGGCAAAAAATACTTTGTCATAAATTTCAGTCCGGAGTCATCACTCCTTCAACAAAGTCAGTAAATGCCTCTGACATTTTTAATGATTCAAATTTTAAGTGATCACTGCACATCACATGTCTGTAAATTTAATCTGTTAACGAGAGTTAATACAAGTGGATGTTTTTCATATTCTGGATAGTTTGTTTAAAATCAGAGTTTTTGACCAGCCTATTCTATAGGAGGAACAGTTCAAAAACGCCCTGTTATTACTAGTTTGATTTGCACTTAACTGAAAAGTTTAAGATTTTGCCTAAAAATTATGTAGGCACCTGTGTACACTTAGTACAGGAGTAGAGTTTTCATTGCATCTCATTCAAATATCAACTAATAAAATTTTAACTTAGGTTGCTTCCCAATTTTAATTTTTGAATTTCTGAAAATAATTTATCAATGTACTTCCTTTTATATTCCCATCTGTTAATCCTTTGTTGTTCTTTTTTTCACCCTAGGACATCTACATAGTCTTTCTGCTTCAATACAGAATGTTTTTTACCCAAAATTACCCCTTTTTTTTTTGTTTGTTTTTGAATCAAATTTTCTTTTGCATCCTTTGTCCTGACCTAAAATTAGTGACTGGACTATTAATGCCTCTTTAAATTTCTCAGGCTGGAGACAATTTATGTATTACCAAGTATTCCTGGCAGGATCCTCTGCAGCTGCAGCCCAGTACAAATTCACAGTGACTTTTTTGCATTTTTAGAATGGAATAAAGCTTCCTTTGTTTTCCAGTGATGTAAAAATTCTTCCACAGTATTAAAATGAGAGAGAATTATGAAAAGCCACTAAGAATCTGAACTACACCATGCTTATTTCCAGTCTCATTACTGACCCACTGGAGAAATCTGATCATATCATAACCTCATATAAAAATATTTCACTGCATGTGAAATTATTTATTTGACTCAGTGGAATGTTTTTAAGCTTAATTAACATGCTGCGAATTTCTGAGATAGCCAGTGTTATACAAAAGTGCAGTATTGTTTACTAGAGGCTCACAGCAAGAAAGTTAGTACTTTTTAAATATTTTCTGAAATTTTATGCTGCAGAATTTAGAAGAAACTATGACAAGCTGGGAGTTTTCAAACTGAGGTTTTTTTTAAAACAGTTTCATCAAAGACAGGATTTAAAAGCACTGTAGATATAGAGATTCACGGAACTAATCAAGAAGGGATGTAAAGATGAGAAATCTAACCATTCCAATTTATAAGTATCAAAAAATGATTACACCTTTTGCCATCAGCCCACAGCAGTGCTTTCTAGTTAGACTTCTATCTCATTTCCTCTGATGTGATTCAAATATAAGAACCAAATTCCCTTCAACTCAGTGAATCTGTAGATGTAAATGACCTGCAGGTTCTTCAGAGCCATATAATAATATTATAAAATGTGAAATGTCAAAGGTAAATTCTTCACATAGTGAAGAATCTGATAATATCACAGAGGAATTTTGTTTATGAAGTGCAAGCATAAAAAACTGTCACATATTTGCTATGCTGTTTTATTTCTCTATTTTGGCTTTCTATGGTGGGTTTTTTGGGGTTTTTTTGGGGGTTTTTTTGTTGTTGTTTTTTTTTTTTTTTTTTTAATTCTAGCTGACAAATATTGTTTGACTGTAACTTTTACATTTTTGTTTGTGCCACCATCATGTTCTACCTGATATTGAATACCCAAAACACAGGACCCTCTGTTCTGAGGGTTCCCTCCTTTCCTTTCCATATTAGGCTGTATTACACATCAGCGTGTAAAGAGGGTGCATGGATTCAGGACATTGATTACCTCTTCAGATTTAGGTTAAGATTTTTCTCACAACACATCACAAGTTCCCTTCTCTACATACAGTGCTGGTGTTGATAAGTTAAGACACTTCTGGCTCACACCTCCGCTACACCACCTTGAGACAGCTGACAATATTACTTCACAGTATTGAACAGTTTAGATTATTTCCTCTGTGGACTACTTCGGCACCTTCAAATTCAATTTTTTCATTCTAAAAGGATAAGTGCTCTAGTTAGCCTAAAATATACGTTGGAACGAACTGTTAAGGAGATGTGCACAAGATCAATCTCACCAATAAAAAGGCCAGAAGCCTTCAGGCAATGTGTTTCCTTTCATTTGCCCTCTGTGGAACTGAGATATCTGCGGATGTCTCAGAGGCTTGTAACTTTAATTTTTATCTCTGGGGCAGAAAAACTGTGTAACTATTTTCATAAGGGGCAAATTTCAGGAAGCTAATTCCAATAATCAGTTCAGAAATATCCTGTAACATCTACTGTTCTAGCTGATTTTGAGCATAGTAGAATTCACACATGCAAACTAATTTTGCTGCCATTCAGGTAATTAGCAGATAAAGATGAGTGAATAAATGTGGGAAGATGTCCTCAGACAAAAGAATCTACAATAACTAGTTGACTTTATAGACAAAGGAATAATGATTCCGGGTATTCTGTAACTCTTTCATATCTGCCTGTGATTAAATTTTAACATTTGTTTTGAAGTCTGAATTTAATAAACATATACAGAAGAAACATTCTATGGCTTACACTCATCATTTTTTCAGTGGTTAAGAAAAGAGCTCAGTCATGACATAATAAACAAGTAATTATGACTTAGGCTTTAAATTTGGCCATGATTTTGGTTTCTTTTCTGCCTGAATCTGTCAGAGACAACTAAATCTACAGAACAGAAAAATCAGGAAGTTCAAAGTTCAAGATTCAGAATTTGCCTAAGGTTAATTTTTCTACCTCAGTAGCTTTTGCAAAATAAGCTTGAAAATGTCATAAATACAGACTTTGTCACATCATTTGCAGCTCTTGCTTCTATCTGTAACACTTGGTGCTGAGAAGACATCACAGCTGTGTTGGAGAAGATGTTACAACCTGAGCTCTTTCATTTATATTTAATCATTAATCTACTATTGACTTGCCATTAGAAAAATAAGAAAAAACTCCCTGCCCTAAATGAGTGATAAAACCAATACATCATAAAAAAAGTTTGCACTATATTGGCTTGAACCAAGTCTTAGCTATAATTAACCTTACAAGCAACACGACTCACAACTGAGAGTTGTCTTCTCTGATTTTGGAGTAGTGTCCACCAGTGGTCAAACAGTCCCTTTCAAACCTAAAACCAGAAACAAACCAGCCTGCACCAAAATGCTAACCCTGAGACATTTTCACAGTTTCCAAACTCAGTGGAGGGTCTGTATATCTTGCATGACTTTCCCAATTTGAGTAGAAGATGAATTAGAGCTTTATACCATGATTTAAAAATGCATTATAAACATAACCTCAGATGGTCAGAGGTCTTTGGTCATCAGGATTCCAGAGAGGAAACAGTGATGATAAAAGAGCAGTTTAGAGTACTGATAGAGCAGTTGACTGTATAGATCTCTTGAAGTCAAGACTGATCAAGCAAAAGATTTGTTGTACGCAGTTCATCACATCCACCAGGAAATAAATGCTGCTTCAATCTCACAATCATCCCTTACACTCACTAGACAAATCAGCCAGCTGGTAAGTGTGACATGAACAAGGGATAAATTGAGTACTACATTATATGGAAAAGAATGAAGAACACTGTGTTATTGTAGTACTGAACACTTTAAATACAAATGTAAGAAACGAGAAATTACTAACATTTACTGTATGCAGCAGACATTTCCTCCTGCTAATATTATCTTTACTCCACTTGCTGGAAATGCAGAAATTATAGTGGAGAAAATGTATGTTTGAGAAGAATCAGATACATTCCACTATCTCCATTCCAGAATGATGTCTTCCAGAGAAGTTTCTTCCTTGACTGAACTTTTTTATATTGATAGAACTGAGATTGTCTACCTGCATTCTCCATGCACTGACATATTCTGATTTGTCAAAGTATTTAAGTTAATGCCTAACTCAAAAAGCATGCCATGTGTTATAGGACCTACTAAATATCCGTAAGACAATAAAAGAGGAAAGAGTGCTTTTTAAGTATTATAATGGCCAAATATGAAAACTTCTAAACTACAGCTATGTTTGACAACGTGTATTAATGTGTATGTCCTCAACATATTTGTTTTTCTCAAGTCTGTTATTAACCCCATCAAATAAATTTATGTGGGTTTTTTTAGACAACTGTTCCATTCTCATATTTTACTTTACTGATATGAACTACATCTAACTTAATCTTAACATGCTTTCTGTAAGACACGTGATTAAATAAATAAATAAAATAAACTTAAAGAGACTTCTTGCAACTGCAGCTTTTATGCCCAAGCTGTTGGGACACTGAATACAGATTTGAAACTACTTGAATTTTTCTATCAGAGAAGGATTTTTTAGTACTTGTTCACATCTATTCTTATAAAAGATAACTGCCTCTGAACATACTACATCCATGTTTATTTGTAGGCTCAGTACAGACACAAAATAGGAAACTGAATTATGGCTTCTTTAAAAATCAGCAGCACAATATATATGCTCAGATACTAGAGAGTGTTACATGGCACCTACAGCGGATAAGGTATTTTTCAAGATTTTAATATTTAACCCATCTGTGGAATCTCTCCCAGATGACTGAGACAAAAAGAAATTTGAAATTGGCATTGGTAATCTACATTTTCACCATGCCTTTAATCATTTGAGATGAATGGCTCAACTGGCTGCTTAAAATTATGTTAGTAGAACTAATGTGACAAGAGACCACTAACAACGCTTACAAATTGTCCCAAAGTTTAAGTGTATTGTTGAATAGATTAAAAGAAAAAAAGACCACCACCTGAGGCAAACATCACTCTGAACCAATGACTGTGATCATTTAAGTCAAGGAAGCAGCCATAAAAATGTCAAGCTTGAGTGCAGTAAGTTAAACTAAAGACCTTAAAGCTTGACACCACATATTCAATGGCTTTGGTGTTTGAACCTGTGGTGGAGGTTTTCAGGGACAGAGGATATCCATACTCCCATTTGTTTGGATATAGGATGAAATGCTGCTGTTACCTACAGGAAGACACAAACAAGCGTTGGCTTTCAGTAGTGGTCCCCTGAGATGGCCAACTGCAAGCTAAGGATGTAACAGGTTTGAAGTCAACATGTAGGCACAAATGAGAACAATTAACTTATGTGTCTGTCCACCGTCCTCCTGCCTGTGAAGAAGTGCCTCAACGTTCTATGCTAACTGAAGTTCTTGTCAAAGACTGAACCTTTTGCAGTCAGGTTTTCTCCTAATCAAGACAAGAAGTTGACAAAAGCATATATAGCTAATGCCATGTTTGGAAAGAAAATAATAATTACTACTCATGGCTGACATTATGCCAGAGCCTTCACACCAGTGTGGAAGTCAGTAATATTCCAAAGCATGAGTATGGCATGAGCAGCAGTGAGTGTGGTTTTTTGGTAAGAGGAAACTACACCAAAACTGTGGTCCCTTAAAGTACTGCTCCTAGACTATTGACATAACCTATTTGTCTAGATCTTTCTTTCTTTATGTTTCCAGTATTACTCTTAATTCAGTTGCTGGTTCAGGAAATAAAACACTGGACCATTCTGACGATGCAGATAGTGAAAGAAACCAGAGATGAAAAATTAAGCAAGCAAAATATAGAACTGATCGGTTGATTTAAATGTTGTCCTCTAAGTAGGACTTTTATATGCTTTCTAGGGAAAATTGGTATTCCTCTGTGAAATTAATGTGAGTATATCAGTTCTCAGGTCAGCTGAGAATATTGGTCAATTCATCTAGGACAGCTGCCTTTCACTTCTCAATTTCAGCAATGACATGGTAACCTTATCAAATTAAAGGCACTAAGGAACAGACTCAGAGACATAACAAGTCTCATAAACTACTAAAATAATTGTATCATTTTGGGGTTATTTAAGGCCTGACTCAATTTTCTGAAATCAGTCCAAATTCTTCCACTGACTTAAGTGGCCTTTAAAATTTTTTGGAAACTACTAACCAGAATGCAGGTCTTAGTTAAACAAAGCATGTCTATAATAGATAGACATTAAATACTATGATTATCTATACAGAAATGCAAAATTACACTTTGATGTTGTGGTCACCAGCTCTAAATTTTAAACACTATTACTGAACAAAAGTTAGAGAAACAGTGAAAAAGACAACATTGAGAAATCTGGATCCAACTGTCTGTTCTGTCATTAATTTTCAGGTGACATGCATGAAAGTATTTTTATTTTTGCACCTGCAAAATGATGTTACTACTACTATTACTGAGGAATTTATGTGAAGTATTTCAAAGCCTGTGGAGAAGAAATACTACAAAATCTATAGTTAGATAAGTTAAGGTTTAATACTTATTATTTTTGAATGTTTCAGGCAAATAAACCTTTTGAGAAGATGGAAAACAGCACTGAAAAAGAATATTGTTCCATATATATGCTTCTCTTACAAGAAACAGGTATCATATCAGTGATAACTCTACAACTTAAGTTTTGCCTAAATCACCAACAAAGTGCAGATTTATGATGAGTGATTTACAACACTTTTTCAAGGGAGAAATAAAATGGTGTATGACTTACGCTGCCACAACATATCACTTCCTAAGCACAGAAAAAAAGTTTATAAAAAAAAAAAATCAAGATGATTTTTATCTTCACATATGCTGGGAAATGTAGAGACTATCGTTTTTGAAGGAATGGAAAAAGTCTACTGACATGTCTTTTCTACCTTCTGCTTATGACCTAATTGAACTGAATTCTGTGCAATTAATGCTCTCCTGTTTTTCAGTACAAAGATAAGGAGAAGCGGGGACGGGAATCTGAGACAGAAAGTAGTGTGAAGGTGGTAAAAAGAGAGAAAAGAGAAGGAGAGAGAAGGAAAGGAAGGAACTCATCTTTCATATAGAAATAGACTAACCTCAAGCAATGAAAACTTCAAGTAAGGTAAAGATACCCAGAGTGAAATTCTGATTTCAACTACGAAAAATAAAGTTCTTGGACTTGAAAATAGGATCACTAATTTGTATTGTGGAGTTTACTAAATCAGTTGATCCAAGGGCTTTGGAAGTTTATCATGATATCCAGAGAAAGACAATCTGTATGGAATAAACTAGTGCTCTGATATGAGCCAGGTACCATCAGTTAGCTTAAGACAAATGCACAAAGTATTAGAGGGGAAAAAAGAAAAAAAGGAACAGGGAAGAGCTATTTGTAGCTTGATAGTGAAATGAATAGAAGGTAATGAAGTTGTCCGAGGCTGTGGGTTACATAGCTATTGAAAGAGTATGAGCTTTTTGCATTTAAATTTTATTTTATTTCATTTCTGTGCTATAAATGTAGCCCTTAACTGAGCTTGTAGAATAGGTCCAATATTTGATCTAAAGACTTTGGCACTAATAGAAAAGAAATGCTCACTTTCACTTGTGTGGACTTATTTTACGGACTTTGCAGAGAGATTTAAATTGGCGAGAAAGCAATTTCTGCCAGGACATGATACATTATAAGCTATGTATTCCTTGCTATAGGTCTGAAAGGATCTCCTGAATAAATTTCTAGGTCATCCTTTTACTTTTACAGGCTTTGATACAGGCTTAATGTAACTAAACTATGTCTGAAAGATGTTGTCAAAGTTGTCGTTTAAAATCTCTACAAGGTGTAGGTTACAGTGTTTTGGCAGGTTTCAACATAAGCCTAACAGCATGTATCAGAAATGCTTTTCTCAGATCTCATTTACATGCCACTTTTTATGGATGAAGTCAACTTTCACTTGTTAAACTCCAGTTTGAAAACAGTTAATTGTTGTTCTCTTTGTAACAAAGCTTTTAACATGCATTCAAGAAACAAACAGTGATAGCAGGATTTGAAGCATGGAACAGCTCCCTTTGCAGGAGAAAATGAGTTATTTAGAAATGAATAATCAGGAAATGAAAGAAGCCCTTAGACTCATGAATAATTTGGAGAAGATTCTCTGACGCTGAGGAATGGTTTTTCTGGAGATCAGAGGAAGACCTGGTCCTCCCTGGTGCAGCACAGCCTGATGTCTTATTCTCACAGGGTGGAGGCAGTTCCTCTCGGGAAGTCAAGCCTGTTCTAAAAGAAATCCATTTTGTGGACAAAGCAAGAATAACTGTCTTAACTATCTTTATTTACTGTTAGGAATAGTCTGTTCTAATTTATAATTGAGATATTTTCAGTTGATCCTTCAAGAAAATTGGATAACCAGTTTTGAGAAACAATGACAAGCATAATTGACACTTCCAGTCATTGAAGTGGGAATCACATAAAAGATGCATCTGCACATATGCCTTCAGTTCCAAACAGTTTCCAAAGGATCAATTGAAACCTTTTTCTTCTAAAATCCATTAAAAGAAAAAGTTGTATTGAAATTAGTTTTAAGATTCCTAAAATCAACAGTAAGCAAGATCTGTCCAAAATGATCAGACATTCATGTAGAAGTTAGATCACCTTGAAATGCATGGAACATCTTATCTGCAGAAGATATTCCAGGAAAAGATGATGTTACATGTCAAAGGATAAATAATTATTTAAGATATCCTGAAAGAGTCATGTTTTGTAGATTTTCTCTACAGAGGAATCTATAGGTACCTCTAAAAATCACAGTATCTTATACAACTGCACCTATGGATATACATGACTGAATTAGAAGATAAAATATAATTTGCAGAACTTGAAGGCTGCTAAGGTTTTTTCTATATCAGGACAGAATCATCATCTGTATGATACACTATTTTACCACATTGAATATTTATCCGATTTTGTTTAAACCAATGATTTACCCATAAATCTTATAGTAAACATAATCTTATTTCTTTGTCTACAAAGCTACTTAGATTACAATCTCAGTGCACCTTAAAAGTACCTTCGTTATTTCAAGTCAACTAGTGGTTCATTTGTCAATTACTTTTGTCACTGATGGTTCCAGAAGCATTCTGCATTGGAACATGGCTCAATTTAATTACGTCAGAGTCTTTTAGCACAGGCTTTAAGGCACTCAGAGTCCCTGGTGGTTAATAATAATAGACTATATGCAGGTTAAAATTGGGAAGTATAAATTAGGACTTTCAAATTTTAAAACGGCAAAGCAAATGAGTATAATGAAATACACATCTTGATATTGATATATTTATGTTTCATCTCTCACTTATTGCACTTTGATATGTCTTTCACTCTTTTAATACTCCATAGTGGTGTGTACTATTTGGCACCAAACATCTAAGGAAGATGCATAACAAGAAGATCAAGTTTTGAACAACAGATTTCAGTATCATGACTCTTAACTATACTAAACACTAAAGGGAAAAATCCTCTTGTAGGATGCATTTATTAGCATTACACATTCCTCTGATTAAAGAAAAATTGTGCTTAGATCAAGTCCAGGCAGCCTGATTATTTATGTGAAAGCTTTACTTTTCTTTTCGATTTTGTTTCTGTATTTTTTTTTTTTTCCCTGAAACATGAGCTCAGCAACATGCAAAACTGAATGCTCATAGCTAATTTCAGAAGAACTCAGAAAAGTCCCAGTACGTGTTTATACCTGGTACTGTTCTACCTGTCCCATCTGCAGAGATAATTTTGGTGGATTTCTCAAAGCAAGCTTTGGTAAGACCAACCTTTTCAAGCCGGTGTCTGTGCATGTTTTTCTAATCTTAGAGTTTCCTGCTGTCAAGCTCCAATTGGGTGTACTCAGTGGTTTTGCTCTTGGATCTTCACTGAGGAATCTGCAGCAGCATTTCAGAGGCTGAGCTCATCAGTGGATGTTTACAGCTTTCTTAAGGGTTGATCTTCCTGAATTACAGATTGTATTCACAGCTTTCTACTTAACATTTTATTTTATGCATGGGCTCCAAGAATACGACACATTTGTGGCAACGGTTCATGAGGGAACATTGCGTGAATTTCTTTTTATTTGAATGGATGAAGTTTATGTTGCAATATGCAAATATTTAGACTTCTGGTATTTTATACTTCACAGCTAAAGCCTAGACATGATACTAATTCAGTTCTTAGTAACACATCCTGACAGAGACCTCACTGTGGGGACCTAAGAGGCAAATTTGGCACCAGCTCAGCTCCAATCCCACTTACAGGAAGTTAGATGACTTCACATCACTCCTCCCCCAGCTCAGCACTTCTGTATGTTTCTTTTATAAGATAATCCATTGTCTTGTGAAGAACTGAGTCCTCTATGTGGCTTTTAATAATAATAAAAAAAATTGGAGTCAGGTAAGAGGAAAAGAAATGGGTAAAGTGGAGACAAGACATCCATCTCGCTCTCCACAACCCTCTGCTGTTAACATGTTTTCATAAACTGATTAATCATAAATTATTAATGTCAGCCTCACTGAGATAGAATGTATCTCCTTTATTGAAATCTGTCTCAGGCATTCTGGCAGTGGTTTTGACTGATAAGCCAATAGTACTGCTATTTGCATAATCATGCTGGCACCTAGCTGCACAGCTGACTTCCTATAGTGTTGACACAATGGCATATGATATATTTGTGCCTGGCATAATCTTGATGATCCACAAACAGTACTTCTGGATGAGAAGATTATAAATAAGTCACCGTTTTAAGTTACGATTTTTTGGGGTTGTTAATGCTTAGTTTGCAGGGGATGCCACCTAGAAGAAACGAAGTTCATTTTGGTGTATATGAAACAGTTGCAGAATGTGTCATGCTAGGAAAGTAGCTGCAGAGAAGAATAAATACAGAAAAACAAACCATTCTGGTTTTATCACATTGGGATATTACTGGTTTTTAAGCTGCTTTCATAGATACAAGCACTATTTAAATTCTTAGCAACACTGAATCTTTATTATTTGACTTCTGTCTGAAGGTTGTTACTTCATTTTGCCTAAGTTTTCACACAAATGAAGATGTTCTTGCAGTAACCACAACTTTACTGAAGATAGATCCTTCCTATTTCTTATATAAACAGTCTGTCTTACATTAGGAAGAGATTCTTAAAAATGAAGCAGTAAGGCCAGTCAGAACTATTTTTGACCAGAAAGTCAGATTTTAATGAAAATTTTTTTAAAAAATCTATTAGGTGGTAGAAATTGTGACAAAAATCCTTGCAAAAGTTAAGAATTACTCAGAATCAGTATAGTTTTTGGCATCAACATTTTGAATTTTTTATCTCAAGTACTTTTTTTCCAGAGAAACAACTGCACGGATATACAGAATGTCCTGTCTATAGACCCTGTCTCCAATTCTGTTGGAGAGTTTTGAAGACCACATTAAAATCAGTTGTCAAAATATTCTAGTAAAGTAGAAAGAAGTGATACAATATTTGAAGTTCGTTTGCTATTGGTGAAAAACGCTTTCAAAAAGCAGCTCTCAGACATTCTAACACTAATTGAAAATGAGCAAGAGGTCAGTCTGCACCATTTTTATGTCTTTCCAAGCTATTGTTTAGCACTGAGAAGACATGATATTTGGGGATCATTTGTAATCTTAAAAAAAGCAGAGTTATTAATGGGTACTGATTTTCCTGTGGTAGATTAACTTTAAACGAAGAACTGTACATACATTATTTACTCTTGTAAATTAAATTAATTTAGGAACATGCGACACATTTGAAGAAAGTGTTGGCCTACTATAAATTCCATAAATATTTTTTTGCTGTAACCATTTAATATTATATAAAGAGGCAATATTGTTCCCCTAGTAACTATTTAAATGCATATTAGTCCTTTCTCTCCTTTGTGTCAGCAGTGATGAGGGATGAACGCAGCTACAGAAAGGCTGGACAACAAAAGTGAATGATTTTAAACAAATAAGGTTTATTAGATACCTCATAAACTGATTTTTTCAGGCTATACACTTTAAATATGTATATGTAAATATATACATGCATTTCAATTTTTATATATGAATTGCATAAAGAGAGAATTATTTGTTTATAATATTTAATTTAAATATATACTATTATTTTGATCTCAGATTCTCAGAAAGTACCAGCTGTTAGTGGAGATCATATATCTTGGGGTTATGAAGACACTCAAAGGTGATGTCTCTTGTCTTTTCAGTGTGTAGCTAACAAGTTATATTCTTTACCTTTTGGGAGTTTTTTTTTAAACATATAGGAAGGGTGATTGAAATTGGGAATGTGGCATCATTTGGGCTGAATTCCTCATATCAAAAGGTATCAAGTAAGATTTTTGTGTGTCAATTTGCTGCTGTAATGCTAAGTAGGTAAACTTGTTCTTTGTTGGGAACTTGTTCGTTTTTTTACAGAGAATTCTACCAAAACCTGTCATATTCATGATGCAGATCTCTGTCTACCAGAAAGTGCTCTGACATTTATTTACTTTCTGCAAGACCATAAGAACAGACTTTTGCAGAATGAAAAAACCAATATCAACTTGTGATACTTATAGTTCCTTATAGAGAGAAGAAGAAAGGGTAAACTGAAAAAGAATTTGAAATAATTTAACAATTTAAGAACAACCGCAGTGAAGTTAATGTGCTTAAATCTCAGAGCTGAATAAATCACATTCCTGTCTTTTTAGTGTCTGAGAGGTTATGGTCATTTTTAATCTTTTGCAGCAATATTACAGGAGAATGGATAACTCAGCACCTAATTTATGCTTAAATCCAACTCAGATTAACAAACCAGGTCCTGGCCAGTACCTAAGACTGAAGAACCTGTGTGAAAGATGTATAGTTTGAGCATAGCCAATATATGCTGTCAGCACCAACCAGCAGAAAGGTTTAGATGGAGGTCATAGCGGTATCTCCTTAACCAGCTATAAACACATGCTCAGGAAATGGGAAACCTTTGCATTGAGTGTCTTTTTCAGCCTGAAGAAATGCATTCCGTATCTTCAGCGCTTCAAAAAGTTGCCCTAACCATCACCATAGAGCTAAGGCTGTGGTGAGACTACTGTCTACCATTCTGTTTCAAGCAGATCCCTGCACAGCTCTAACGGACTGATTCACAAGACCAGAAACAACCTGAATTTTAATACTCATTCAGCTGGTTTTAAAGGTCAACGATTGCTTATGCATAGTTTTTTGAGGTTGTTATATGACCATATGTATCATATAATGATAGAAAATAAGGCTTCAAAACCACTTTTCTGTGACTGTGTGCTTTACTGCAAGTAAAAGGTAAAGCACTGTTACCTTATATTATGCTGAACAGCGTCTTATGAGAAATCAATGACATCAATTCACATGAAGTTAATGTTATTTTACTTCATGTTTAAAAATATTTTCATTATCAACACTTTCAATCTGTAAATGACAGAACTTTAGGAACTCATATAAAGTGAGTGTCAAAATCTGCTAAACATGCATTTCTGATACTCACTCTTCAATTTACTGAAACACTGAGACAAAGCCAATATATTCTACGTGAAGCTGTTTTGAATCAGAGTTGAGGTTGAGGGCTTTTAGGAATTTTTTTCAGAAGGAAAGAAATCGCTCTAAAACATATATTGTTAGCACAGTTTACAAAATTACTACAGAGATAGCAACAGTTGAACACTTTCCTTTGGGACATTTGGGAGTCTGATGAGAAATGACATGGCATTCATTTGCCATTTCAGATGCAGATGTAAGGTAACAGGATAGTAGGGTCATCAGAGAACAGACCACAAAATTAAGAGTCTAGAAGTTTCATGACGTAGAGTTTTGTTTGTTCTACTTGCCACTCTTGTTACAATTGCATTTCAAAAATAAATTCACATGATGATCATTTACCAGCAGTTCTGGCTGACCGGGGAGGTCCCGACTGATTGGAAATTGGCCAATGTGACACCCAAATATAGGAACGGTCAGAAGGATGATCCAGGAAATTACAGGCCTGTCAGCTTGACGTCAGTGCCCGGGAAGCTGATGGAGCAGCTCATCCTGAGTACCATCATACAACACATGCGGGACAACCAGATGATCAGGCCCAGTCAGCATGGGTTTATGAAAGGCAAGTCCTGTTTGACAAACCTGATCTCCTTCTATGACAGGGCAACCTGCTTATTGGATGAGGGAAAGGCTGTGGATGTAGTTTACCTTGTATGTTTATCAGTCCTCACCCTAAAATTGTAGAAAACAACTTGGAAAGGATGTTTTAGAAAAACAAGATGAATCAAACTGAAGATCTTAGAGTCAAGTGTTGATATTAAAATCTTTACTCTAAGCAAAGGGTCTACTTAAGCAGGAGAAGAAGATTAATTTTAAACAGGAGTTTGATAGAACATCTCAAATTTTATTTGAAAATGTAGAGGTTATGAGGCAAGCATGTCTTCCTTTGAAACAGAAGATCAAAAGTAACTCAATATCATGTTCAACCATGGTCATCCAACCTACAAAATAGATGCTGCAGTGTGTCTCAGGATACCCTGAAAAATGAAACCGTTGAGTGGGGTAATCTAGCAATGTCTACATTTAATGAATGAAAACAGATAATTAGGTTTGTTCCTATAATGTAAAAAAATAGCATTTGTCAGTAATGATTTTTAAATAGTAGAGGATATTAAAATAGAAAAATATGTTCTACGTGTCTGGTTTGAAGAGCTTTACTGCAAAATGGGATTGAAAGTATAGGTTAAAATAGATATATGTAAAGAAGCAGATAATAATCTAAAGGGAATTGTCAAAAAACTACATTTCAAAAAGGTAAAGAATTTTGCCCATTGCATTTTATCACTGAATTCCTTGAGCCTTCGTTTTCAAAAATCAGGTACTATTTGTGCTATATTGTTTTATAGGATCAGAAGAAATACAAGTTTGAAGTATTTGCTTCTTGCATGCTGGATTTGGACTGTGATTAAAAAAAAAATAGTGGAATTACTCAGGAAATAAGTAGTGCACCATATTAAAGGTCATAAGAATATGAGGGCTGATAGCACTGCATAGAGGGAGAAAAAACTTGATCTATAATAAACTTGCTCAATAGGATAAGCAAAAAACACAACATGCTTGTATGCCATCAAAACTTCATAGGAGATTTGAAACTAATCGAAAGTACTTTGATCAAGCATTAAATATTCACTTTAATCACTACAAATCTAATATTTGAGCAATAGCTTTGTCTTTGTTTGAATGTATGATATCCCTTTAAAAGAATCCCAACGCATATAATTAGTCTACTTTTCAGCCTAGCTTTTAAAACCCTTTTCAGAAAAACAAAAAATATCCAACTGAGCTGCACAAAAACGTAATGTCAAAAAAAAAAAAAGCGGCAGCCTATTCATATCGTAACTAGTTTGAATCTCACTTTTAATGGGTACACTGAGCCACAGCACATAATCTAAAGAATTGATTACAAAATGACCCTCAACATGCTTGGTTTTTTTAGACAGCTATTTTCAAAGTCATAGTGAAAAGAGAATGGGAGCATTTACATACGAGAAAATAAGGCATGGACAGGGTGAATGCTGGGTCCTGTATCATGTAGTGCATAAGAATGAAATAGAATAATACAAACATTAAAATGTTCTTCATGTCCTCCTTTGTGTGCTCTGACCAGGGTCAACCAGAAATTTAGGCATTAAAATCTCATTATGAGACAAGAATTCAGAATTTAGCTATTGTTTGGTTAAAAGAAATCAATAAAAAAAAATGACTAGGCTTGATGGATAGAAAGAATTTTTTTTTTAATTATAAATTAACTTCATCAGACATGCTGCCACTGCAGGAAGGGCAATATCAAGGTCAGAATGGCAACAAAATAAGTGTGTAGTAGCAGATCATCTGTCAGTATCAAACTCAACAGGATACAAATTTGGCTATCATGTTAAAGAGAAAAGATAGGACTTTGCACTAATGAATCTATTCCTTCAAACCATGGATCACCTGTTGTCTATACCACTCTTATGAATCAAAATTAATGGGATAAAATTCCTAATGGAATGCAATACAACGGAAGCCAGTTCGTTTGGTCACTTCATGTATATGCTTTGTCCTTGGTGGCGTTTCCTGACTGTCTCTTATCCCTAAGCAAGCTTTTATAATTTCTTTGGATTTTGCTTTTCCTGTGAATTCTAATATATTTTCCAGCTGAACTAAAGTGGCAGCTGCATTAAACTGAGAAGGAATTTAAAATAAATGCCTTATTTGAAACAATGTTTGAGTTAACAGTTAAAACCCACTGTAATGTGGTTCTATTTGTAGCAGGATTTTTTTCAAGACAGAAAAGGTGGCATTTCATTTTTGTTTTCCTTTAATACTGAGTGCATAGGTTTTCATGGTACTGGTGCATTTTCCTAATGTGGCACTGATGAGGCAAAGTTTGCAAATAGATCTCAGTGAGATTAAAATTTATGCCACTTGTGTCTCTCAAAAAACATTTCGTATTTTACATTAGCAACGGACATGGTATGGGGAGCCGCCTGACCTTTCAAGTGACAAGGGAGTGGTGCACGCACACCCTTTCACTATCAAAGAAATAAGACCCTCAACTCAGCCATGCCTGGTGCAAGCTGCAAGAAACAGATTTTTTGCACATATACAAGTCCCGTGTGCTGATGGGTTATGATGGTGCAACATGATGGGGGAAAAAGTTAAGGAATTCCAGAAAAGCTGATCCCATTGCAATAATAAACCTATTTTCTAGGGGTTCTTAAATTACTTCAAAAAGGAGGACCTTCAGGATCCAACCTATGCCAGATGAACTATTCTGATACACTACAAGCAATCACAGGTTAATTCACCTTTGCTTTTCAGGAAGTATTTGGATATAAAGTAGTCATGGTGGAAGTTTTCAGTTGCCTTACCCCCAGTCATTTAAAAAAAACCCAAAACCAAAATAACCTCAAGCACCTCCAGAATGTTCTTCAGTCTCAAAGAATTTTCTCCCGGTCTTTAGTATAACAAGGAGATGGTAGGAGTACTAAACAGTTATTTGGACCTTGAAGCTAAAATCTTGTGCCCAAAGTTTAAGCTGGTTGAGGAAATAGTCAGAACTAACCTGGGAGGTTTTGTCTACTTCTATTTCCTATTCTGTAAAATGGGGTTTGTTACAGATTTTACAACAGAGAAGAGTTAATTTTTTTTCCATTAACTATCAATATTTCTATAAACAGCAGATGTATGGGGACACAGCCCTGATTTTATTGTGGATTTTTGCATGGGAAAATATTCCTTAGAAGCTGGCATGCTACAAACAACCTCTTTTGATCAGGAGTTTCTCTCCAAATGAAGAGTCTTTCTCTTAAGGTATTTAAAGGGACTGGTTTGAAACATCTTCCAACCCATTTAATAAAAGTACCAGAACTATCTTATTGTCTCATAAGTGAGACAGTATCACGCACAGTGCTCAGAAAGTTCTTCTTCATCTCAAGCAAGATTTTTTTGCCTGAGATTTTTTCATGGACACTTCTTTTCCAGCCTATTGTCATGGATGGAGTGGCATTCTTCACTTGTAAGAGAGAAGTAGAAATATGTTTATTGATATAAACCACTGATTTAACAAAGTCTGATAGTAAAGGTGACAGTGGTTTAACAAGATTCAATGGCAAGGTTCACTTGATATTTACTGCATAGAAGATAAGGTCAGACAAAACTGTCAGGGAGACCCTCCTGTTGCATCACCAGGTTTGGAAAGGACCCCCTCGCTTTCTAAACTCCTTGAAGAGTCTAGGTGTGGCTGGATCTACCCCTAGTCCCAGACTAGGTCAACATATATTATATGTGCTTAGCTAATCCTTTATATCACTTAGCTAAGATTTCAAAGTGTAGCATGCTACTAATCACTTACCAAGAATCTGTTGCAACAAGGAATCTCTCAAGCTTGAGGAGTAACCTTGAGAGATGTCCATACCCAAGGGGCAATCCTAGCACGCAACCCACTGCCATGCAGAAGAGCCCAATGAGCCCTGAGCTGTCCACTATTTATGGAGTGAGATGATTGACTTATAGTCATATTTACATACTGACTACAGATGTTAGCTTCTTCCAAATTTGGTTTGAGTTGGACATTGAGCAGTACCATAGTCAGGTGGACCTATTGTTCAAATTATCCCTTGGCTATTGTGTTGTTATCTGTCTCCCCTGAATCCAATCTGAGCCAGATGCAACCATCACAACCAGACGTGGCCATTACAATCACCACTGATTGTTGTCACTTGAATGGAATTATGGAAAATACAGGTCAGGTGGGGAGGGGCAGAGCACATCACCACACCTATTACTTAAACAGCTAAACAATAACAACCAAGCATGGTAACTGGCAGATTTGACAAAATAAATCATACAGACAGCATATTTTATCTGTCTTCCCTTAGCCCTACTTAGGCTGCAAAGCCAAACCAATTTCCATGTGCAGCTAATAATTAAGTAAAGACTTCTGCTGTGGTTGTGTGGATCTCTTTTCTTCCCAGTTTTGCAACCTTACGTAAACTACAGGAAGCTATATATACAATTATACATGTATATACTTAGAGGAAACATCATTTTGTCTCTGCTTTAAAACTACAGTGAGTCCTTTTATGCACACTGATACTCACGTAGCACATCACAGGTGTGTTGTTAGAAGCCAGCACACAGGGAAAAATATACATCCACACAGAAAAATATTTTCTCTCAATTTCAGTGGTAAGAATTAGTAGTTTTTCTTCTTTCTTGGAGTCAAATTGTCATTTAAAATTGCCTGATATTTTAAATTGCACACTAATATTCTACGTGCAGCAGTATGAACTTTTATACTGAGAAAGAACAAGGGCAAACATTTATGTAATGCTATTCTATATTGAAAATCTGAAGTTTATTTTAATATTACTGTACTTGATTTTATTGTAATCAGCTGTACTATTTGTATTATTGTAAAGATTTCTGTTCTTAATGTGTTAGACTTTTCGTCTTACGTCTTTGTGAAGCAAAGAAGAATATGTTTCAAGGACATAAAATACGTAATTCTCCTTTCGGTTCTATATTGGTGCCTTCTGAAAGGAAAAGATTAATATATTTCCTGAGATAAGGTGTTTAGCAGGAGTAGTATACTGAACAGCTCGGTGTAAATGAATTATCAAGAACTTTCAATATCTGAATGAAACTACCTCATAAAAATAAGGGAAACGCTCAAAAATTATAAAAAGCAGCAGATCGTGGTACAGAACTTGGTATGAAGAGCAGAGATACCTTGACAAAAATTGGCTACCCGACACTGAGAAAGGTGGATTGGATATTGATATAATAATAATAAAGTTGTGGGGACAATACTAGTACTAACAGAGTTCAATGCTATGCGCTCTGTGTATGGGTCACAGTGAAGGTAGATGGGGTTAGATACCTTGAGCTGTTCTGCATGCCCACAGTTGAAGACTGACTACACCTGGGTACATTTTGGTTGCTCTACTGTGTTAGTAATGTTGTGTGTAAAGTTGGTGATATATCATCTGAGCAGCTCGGGCTTAGGGTTTGCTTGGGATGGATTCATCTTTATGCCTTTGCAATACAGAACTTTTAAAGTTCTCTGTTAGTTTATGGTGTTAATAAAGCTATTTTTATATTACCCCTCTACCTATGCTCTCCTTCTTGCTCTTTTGAACACATATCATCCTCTATATTTTCTTGAAGCTGATGTAATTCTGATGCAGTAAATGTCAATTTCTACAAAATTCTTTTACCCCAAACAAGCTCCAGTTTCATCTACTCAGTAAAATTAGGCACAGAAATTTTCTTGTAGAAAATGACCTTTTTTTTTGAAGCTAAAACCCTGTAAGTTGCAGTGCTGTTTGTTGAATGTGAAGTCTGGGTTTTTACCTATTGTTCTCAGAGATGTTGCAGAACATAGAGAGTTTTAAAAACATATTTATGTGGTCTTATTTGGTGCAATAAAATTATGTCAGAAGAATATTTTGGAAAAAAAAAAAAATGCCTCTATCTTGAGCTCTTTTCCAATATTCTTACTGAGATTTATATAGTATTGAGCCAGGACTCTTTCATCTACAAAGACACTACTTGTTCTTAGATTACATTAGAAGTAAAGCTGTGATTTTAAGATATCTGTTTCCTCCTGACTTTTTCAGGGAGAGATTTCTTATTTCTGAGGGTTTGCATATTTGACAAGAAATGAAAAATGTCTTTATGAGTGACATGTAACATTTCTATTTAAATAGTTCCTGCACATGTCACTTTGAGGACAAAAAGTCTTCATACACACATTCTATCTGAACCTCATCTAAAATAGCAAAAAAAAAAAAAAAAAAAGGTTAAACTCTTGGAAGACACTGACATGGGTTAACAAGATGTAGTGAAAACCTGATGCATTCCTGTTTTAGCTAATTCTCTATGATAGATTTAATTGTTTATATTTATACTCAGGACACATGGAAAATAAGAATTACCAAACCGAAAATGGGTTTTCAGGGTATATAAATAAATAACAGAACGATCTGTTGTTATTTAATCCAGAGCAAGCAGGTATTACTGAAGGAGATAAAAAGGTTTGGTACAGAACCTGGGAGCTATTTTTCCTTTGTTCTTAAAATGAAAATTGAAGTTATGTGAGGAGCAGCTTGTGACATTATTTTCTTAAAAATTAATTATTTACAAGGCACTTTTAATTATAGATATAGAACAACTGAAAGAAAATTGGGATTCCACAATACTCAGGTGTTAATGTGATTTTGAGATGGTTTTATTCTGCTTTTTTAAAACCAACTTGTATTCTAAACCCCAAGCATATGGTTGTGGAAGGAAAAGAGTAAGAAGGGTATGCAGAAGTTTTCAAAATATTCCATTATCTTAGTTTCTGTTTTTATTTCAACTAATTCTTTGCTACTATACTCTTTCTAGACACTTTTAAGTCCCTGTTCTATTTAAGTTAGAGGCATGAGAGAAAGAATGAAAAGAGAGGTATTCATATAGTCTGATGACTCTGAAGATGTTTTAGCAAGAAATTTCACACATTTTTTATTTGACACAGTTACTACGTAAAACTATTTACTATGTAAAAGAACTGCTCCTCTGCAAAACTTTGTTGTG
Source organism: Strix uralensis (assembly GCF_047716275.1). Classification (NCBI taxonomy): domain Eukaryota; kingdom Metazoa; phylum Chordata; class Aves; order Strigiformes; family Strigidae; genus Strix; species Strix uralensis. Next base: position 5,374,423 of record NC_134000.1, on the reverse strand, counting down.
TGAAGGAAAACATTGCATCATATGCTGCTCCAGTCTGTAAATCAAAAATTCTGAACTTCTGCTTTTTCTAGTTCTAGTGGAATGAACAAAGGACAGGCGTGTTGGGGTACTCCGTACCACATTTTTTTAATGTGAAGTATAGAGTGAAAATGCTCGAATCAGAAAAAAAATATATAGAACAAGTCAGCTACAAAATCCTAATTTAAATAGCTTTGAGTTGGATTTTCAGCATAACAGCTGATCTGAGGCTGAGTGCAGAAGCTGCTTGAGAGCTAGTTAGCTCTGTGGGTTTTTTCTTGTTGTTCTTGGTTTTGTGGTTTGTTTGGGTTTTTTTTTTTAATCTTATACCAAACATTTCATCTGATCAATACTAAGTCTAGGTGTGAGATGCATACTGATTAGAAAAATAACCATAATTAAGAGACATTGTGGTGAATGCTCTACAGCAGGAATTTTCAGCATTTAAAATTAAGGATTTACTTTATCTTTTGAAAAAAATTCTTGAGCTATATATTGGTCCTACATTTGGTTTCATTTACAACAGAACAATGTAGAAGTTTAGCTAAACTTCCTTTTATTTCTATTGCTTCCTCTTTTTCTCCTTTTTGGCATTTTTTCTTTCTTGCATATGTAAAAATATTCCTTTTTTGCAGATTACATGTCAAATTCTTGTGGACCATAGTCTGAGAAACCCTGCTCTAGATATGCTAACTAGAGAGAGTATCTAGCTGATACTTTTACAAGAGAATCGCAAGGGCAGTTCTGTAATCTTCATAAGAAAAATACGTTCATTTAAAAATTCTGGAAAGAGAAGGAAAGAGTCCTAAAAATGTCACTGAATTTGGACTAAAATATTTGAGATGAAAAGCTGCTACATCAATAAAGTTGAGATGACAATCTTTTAAATGATATAAAAAGAAAGTGTTTTTGTCCCAATAAACCTCAGTTTTTCATCTTGGGCGTACTGTGAAGGTCAATGGAAGCACTGTGACTTAAAAACACATATAGACTAGAGTTCCAAAGGACATTATTTGCTCAGATATCTTTCAGAAATAATGTCTCTTATGTCTCATGCTATATTCTCCTACTAGTAGACGTGAATGAAAGTTATGTGCATTGGAAATAACCAACACTCCATACTTCTTCTGGATGATGGACTTTGTATGTCTAAGTGGTAATGTATTGATAATTATCAAAAGAGGAAATACCTGCAACAGGATCAATCCCTAATTTTGACAGTAGTTCTAGAATGAATATTCTGTTTCCTAAGATAATATGATATGAACAGAAGGGGATAAACCTAGCTGTCAATAGATCCAGTATTACTTAGGAGGATTTGCTTTGAACAACTTTCTGGCAGATAAGGAGAAAAGTACAACACAGAAACCATACTTTACAAACACATTTGTCCTGCTGACTCTGTTAGTATGTGTAAAAACAGATAAAACATAAAACTTTATCATTGTATTAAGAAACAGATAGTAATTAAGTATCTTTTCTAACATCTCCTTTTTAATTTGAGATCACTTTCCAAAGTATTCTAAGCTTCTAAATTTCTTTGGAGGATCAGGGTGTATTCTTATAATAATTTTCAGAAGCTTCTCTAAAGGAGTCTCTTACATTTTAAACAATTTTACTCTCTCACACCTAATAAATGGTTAAACCTTGAAAAGTCAGCCTGGACATAATCTGCAAATGCAAAAATGAAGAGACAATACAGTAAGAGTGGAGTAATTCCTCCTTATCTGTCACAGACTGTTCATAAACAAGGAACTGTTCATAAAGAGGATGCCTCAAACAACTCGAGTGGGATGCCCTGTGGGAGAAGCGGAGCAAGCTCTGTGTAGTGGGGCAGTGGGCTGTTTCTCTTCCCCTCCCTCCTGTGGCTGCCCAGAGACAGAACTTGCCTAACTGAGCAGGTACAGGCCAGAGAAAATGAGAACCTTCTGGAACAACCTATTGTGCATATATAAGAAAGACAATATAAAGGCAACACCCCACGTGTGTCTTTGTCGACCCACCACCTACGGATCAGGCTGGGTACTCTGCGACAACGCGGGATCCAAGGGTGGTGATTCCCCTTTTTGTATCCCCTCCTCCTCTCTTTTCTCTTCCCTCTTTCTGTTCTCTCTCTTTCTTACATATATGCATGTATCTAAGTTTTGTATGAATTGAACGGTGGTCAGTTGATCGTTGATGGGTTATTAGGAAAATAGTTTCATCGACAAAGGGCCTTTATTTGTTTCCCGGATGGTTATTGGTTGATTGTTGCCAAATTGTCTCCATTCACTTACTAAAGTGGTCAGTTAATAAAGTCACCAGCACAATTGTTCCTCTGAGTCATTGTGGTGACTCGGCCTGCCCTGTGGCTCTGCCGAGCAGAGACTGGTTCTTCTACTGTCACGAAGAGTATCGGAGAATTCAAAAGGTTCACCCTCCTCATAACCTACCGTGTGGGATGAGACATTAGCTGTTCAGTAACTTCTCAGTATTCATATCACACAAACCCAACAATTTTTGACAATCTTCTGTAAATGGAAATGCAGATGAGAAAGGGAAATTAACCTCTCAGCCACAATACGTGGGCTTTGAAGGGAGTCACTAGGAGTGTCATTGCATTGGTAAATGTTTGAGTATTACCTTAACCACTATGGACTTTCAGAAATGTAGTGTAGGGTTTACAAACTAGGTGCAAACACATAAGGACATACAGACAGAAGACACCAGAGAAACCTACAAGCCATAAATACAACATTTATATTTTCACACCTGATGTAAACTTTTTTCTTCTATGTTCAAACAATATTCTATATGAATTATTATATAAACATCCTGTGATCAGACAAGGAAATAGCTAGTCTCTTTTCATCCCTAAAAGACCTTTTTGCATTTACAGATGTTCATATTCAAGAAGTGGAAAAAGCTTCTTCACTGCCACTCTTTGAGAGACTATAGCGGCTGAAAGCTGAAGAGAGGTTACAATTCCTAGCTTCTTACACACACACCTAAATTTTTCACAAAAGCAGTCCAAAAAAACTGAGAAATGTAGACCTGTTTATTTCTAATAGCTCATAATCATGTTATCCTTACACTATAATTTTATTAAAATGGCAAAGCTAACTTTATTTTCTGCTTTGCGATCATTTAAGGACTGATTTGTTAGCAATTGCCTTAGAGTTCTCTACGTTGTTATTTTTTTGGGCACTGCAATGGGAAAGGTACTGAAACTAAATAAAAAAACCTGTGGTGTGAAAGTAATTCAGAAAAAACCACTCTTCGTACCAATACTATTCTACTGAACAGTATTTTGCATCTCTGTTTTCTAGACATCGTATCTTCCTTCTGGTCTATATAACCCCAGCAGTTCATAGGGATCTTCAGGTAAACGCACAATTAGTAACAGCAGGGATTTAATTAAGATTAGAAGATACAGTGACGATTTAGTTTTATACGAATGACAAACCCAATAAGTGCAAGTCTAAAAGAAACTTTAGGCTTGCCCTTAGTCAAATTACATATTCCCCCTCGCCAGTTCACATAGAAGACACTTTCATTACTGGTCAAAGGACACATGATGCACAGCTTGTTGGAGACAAAAATTCACAGTGCACTGCGTACAAAACCCACGATTTCTTGATATCATACAATACTACTTTTCACACATATATTAACTTGTTCCACCTTGCAAATCATGGCGTGAGGGAAATGAAACCGTCTTTCCATGCTTTTCACATTTTGCTTACTCATTATCTGTCTACGTTTGTTGATAGATCTTGTCTTCTAGGAATGTGATTCTTAAGAGTGTGCTTTTTCTATATGTGATAGATTTAGAGCAATAGCACCATGAATTTGATTAGGGATTTAAAAAACTCCTACAAAGATAGTAATTGTTATTATTGAAATCTTCCCATACATGATTACAAGAGGAGAACATCAATAACTGTTCTGAAGTCAAAAACATTGGGTTAGAAAAAGTAATTCTAAAAATTTTCGAAATCAGTTAAAACTATGAGGAAGGAACATGCAGAAATTAAAAAAATAGACGTCAGTCTGCCTGAAATATCTTTAACTGTAAGTTTCCATTAACTAATTGCTTTTGAACTTGCTGAAAAAAAGCAAAAAAAGGGTTTAACTGGGGAGATCTAAGTTTTCTCAGCATGAATGATAGAAAGCTAGAGGAAGTACTTATCCACCTAGAGAGGAAAGGTTACCAGCACTGTAAGAAAACACAAAACCCCAAAGGAAACAAATATCAAAAACGGAAGTTATCCTGATCTTTAAAGAGCCTTTACTTTGAATATACTGAGATCATTAAGCTGTCCCCAAAATATTTGAAAAAATTACATGCAGAGATGTCTGTTTCAAGGAAAATGTTCTTAGGGAAATAAGATGACCTGATTTCCATCTCAACGAGTTTACCCTTGTCTGTGTTCAATACTTTAAAGCTTTTTTGAGCTTGTTAAAGATGCAGTGAACCATCCAGGGTTCTCATTCAGGATGCATTTCAAAAAGCTACATATAAAAGATACAGGTCTAACTTGCATCTTTAAAGCATTTAACTTAGACTGAGATGCTCTATCAATAGATCACCCTTTGAAAGCCCAGAAAAATCACCATTTTAGATCAGAATTAAGTAGAAGTGACCTATGGTTTTCTTGATTCCTCCTCCAGGCACATTACTTCACTGAACTTGTCATAATGGAATCTTTGCTATACACGTTTTATTATAATCCAAATAAATTTATATAATCATTTTAGAATTTTCTTTTGTCTTCAGTCACAAATGCCTACAAAGATTAGGACCTATCCCACCCATGTTGCAAACATAATGGTATAAGCAATTTGAGGTGGCATATCACATAGAATAGGGTTAATCTCTTCTAACCTTTTACTCCATACATTTTAGGATTAAAAAGTCCCCACCTAGAAGTACCTATTTGTCTTCATTGACTAATGAAGCTAGATGACTAGTTTTGGGCAGCTAATATTGCTTATGGTTTATAGGAGTCCTGAATCATATTTTTTGATATCTTTATATGTGAGAAAACGAAACTGAAACAGAGATTTAACTGGCCAACAACTATCATTTATTTAATGCTTGTTCTGAGCTTTGATTTTATGGTAATAAACATTTAAGATTATGGCTATGTTGGCTACATTGTTGCAACTTTTACGTTATAAAATGGGTGAAATGAAAGAAGCTAGTATGAGCCTTAAAAAAAATTAAGAAAAATCATCAAACCTTTTAAGAAATACAACATAACCTGATTTTTGTATCAGTTTTCATACATTTGTGATTTGCCTGCTCTCAGCTGACACCAGAAGCCCAAGCAGCTAATAACATGTCCTATTGAAGTGTCCAAATGGGACACGTATTGAAACACTGAATTTGGTGCAGCAAGAGAAAATTTGGTGCTTGAGAGAGAAAAGCAAAACTTTTTTTTTTTTTTTTTTCCCATTCCTTCATTTTAAGAAGGCTGTGGACCCTTGACAAATACTTTGAAATCCTGTGTTACAGAGCACCACTATGTGGAGCATCACAGCATTCTGACCTGCCTTTGATGAACACACAGGCATTTAATGGTGAAGGTTAAAGAGACAATCTTATCTGTCTGTGCTTAACATCAACAAGAGGTAACCGAGTAACCCTCAGTCTGTCTAGCAGAAGGCAGAAAACACATCTCATAAATCAAGATTGCTAACTTTGCTTCAGCTTCCTCAGTTTTAGTGTCTTCCCACATGCCACAGTGGCCGTACATTTCCTTTCTCAAGTCTTTTTAACCATAAGTTTACCCCAAAAGTCTTAATTTTATTGTGTATCCTGACGTATCCGTCTGTGATCAGATGCATTTCATTTCGGTTGAGATATGAAATAAATAACAATAAAAATGCACTTTACCTTTTGAAAGTGCTGCTCAGACATCAGCTAATTAAAATCAGTGATCATTTTACCCCCACAGAACTTTCTGCAAGTGTCAGAACATTAGCCCTGGTATCTTGGTTGAGTGCAAATTGTATATTTATGTACCATGTATCTAAGTTTCCTTGAACGTTGCGATAATACGCACTTATATGCCCAGTTTTTCTTCCCCTTAAGTAGTACTCTTTAAAGACTGTCAATGTACATAGCATTTTGGTAATGTAAGAAGTTGTCCTTTTCAGATAGCATTGGCTGATGTGAAATCTGAAGATTTTGTGTTTATAAGTTTTGAAAGTAAATCAGCTAATAAACAATTTTAAGAAAAAGGCATGGGCTTTTTTTTTACCCTGAGTCTATAGATCACCCAGTAGCACGTGCCAAAAAGGAAATCCCTCTTTCTTTTTTTCTTTTTTTTTTTAAATTTATTTTTTCTTAACTCATTTTAGTGTAATCATCTGGGCAGGTCAGATTATAATAGTGTGAGTAAGAGCACAGAGGAAAGAATTGATCAGTTCATTAAGAAGATGGGTTAAGTGAATTATTTAGCAGACCAAGGGATTTCTTTTGATGTAAACAATTATTTTTTAAGCTGTTCACACTCCAGAGATGCTGCTTTGCAACAAATACATGCAATAAAATTACTCAAAACACATTAAATTTTTAAACCATTTTTTTAATGAAAAACATTTCAGAACTACAGATTAGACTTACAGGTTTAATTAAGATTCCAAATAGGAGGTGAAATTTAAAATGTGAGTGCACATTAGCATTATATTTTGGTGAAGGAATGGGCTTTTGAAGTGAGTCTCCAATCAACTCCATTTGCCATGCTTCAGTTCACATTGTGGAGAAATCTTGGAGTGCATGAACAGTTTCATTCAGGAAAAAATGAACTGAAAAATGCAGTCCCAGAGCATATGAACTGCGTTCCAACTGCTAACAAGCGTTCAGTGTCCTGTGTTCTTCTCACAGCAAAAGGGTTAGCATGTTTTGTAATACTTGAGGAACATACAGCATGCTATAGTCATATAGTTTAATAACAGCAGAGATAAAAGTATATTGGATCCTAGTAGTTGCAAGAGGACTCCAGATACTACTGCAAGGCTTTTGCTCTTGCTGCAAACCTTTGCAGTGCTCTCTCATACCCATGGACTATTTGCTACTCAGAAAAAAAACCCTGCAAATCTTCATCTTAGTATTTACAGGATTAAAGTGTCCAGGAGCAATATAGTTATATTTTCCTGGCTGTGGTTTGAAACACTATGAACATCTGGGAAGCTTCTACCTTCATTCCAGGATACTCTGGCATGGACACTAATAGCTCCCCTGCTTCTTGTGGGTCACTGCACAGTTGGCTGAGCTAAAATGTCAGGTAAATAGTAGAAAGTGATGCTCAACCCTAAATGATGACTAATACTTTCTTAACACTCTAGATAGATGGCAGAACCTTGACTGCCTCAGGTTTTTTGATGGGCTACTTGCCATCCAGATGTGGTACAAAAATTTCAGTGGGACGAGGAGAGAGGGTGAGATACAAGACAAGTTAGTGGGAATACCAGTTCCTTGGGCTCTTTATTCAAAATAATGAAAAATGAAGAAAATGGATGATGGCAGATCCACAGCATGAAAAGAGAGGGATGACTGAAATAGCTGCAACCTTGGGAAGGTGCTGCAGAAAACAAGACGCAGCAAACACCTGCTAAAGAGCTGCTTGGCACCATCTGCACTGTCTATATTAACACAGCATCACTGGGACACGAATGAGCTTTTCAGTCTCACAAAATACACGTATATTGCAGTAGGACACAAGGTTGTTCTCCCTGGGTTCCCTGTGTCATATTAGAGGTTTAATCTGTACATTTGGGCACTGAAAGTCTGAATTGTGCATTTTTACAGACAGAAATAGCCCACTGTAGACAGAGAGATACTGTTCTATGAAATGTAGTACCTGTAATTAAAGATTAACCCTTGACTTGCTGAGGAGTTTTACAGTCAAACGCAAGCAATATGGGATTCAAAAGTGCTTTCTGCTTACATAGATATCCTGTAAAAGAGAAATCTGAAAGAGAAACTAGTAGCTTTGTAGACCTCTATGATAGAAATAACTTTAAAGAACAAACCGGAAAGGATCCATTCTCTTAACTGAAAGCAAGATTAATCATGCCTGTGTCATTTCTGCTTAATAATTGTCCAAACTCTTCTTAAAAGTCTTCAATGATTGAGACTCCATCAATGGTGGCTCCACAGTCTCACTGGAAAACTCTTCAACATTTTAGTAGTTTCATGGGTAGGAATATTTAAAATGTTCTTTAACCAAGTCTCTTTTGTTGTAATTTAAGCCACTTTCCTCCTATCCTGGAAACATTCCTTTCTTCCATAAACTACTTTTTATATATTTGGAAAATGTTTCTTCTTTCAATCTTTCCATTTAGGTCGTATAATTGTTCCAGCTTTCTAATATAATTTCTGGAATCATTTTCAATCAATCCACAACCTTCTAAACTGGAGAATGTAGACACAGTATTCAATTTAGGGGTTCACTAAGTATGTTGTAGAGAAAAGTTACCTCATTTATGTGACAATTTTCCTGCTTGTTACTTGGATCATTTCCTGCAAAGTTAAAGCTCGTAAATGAGGTGAAAGCAAAACAGTATGTTTATCTGGATCAAGTAGTATGGAAATAATAAGTTATCTTCTGATGAAACAGAAAACAAGGAGAAACTTTTGCATTTGCTTCATTTTAGGAGTATGGCTAAATATTTTGTACTCTATTTGACACAATAGTTTTTCATTCTGTGTGGCGACACAGGCTTACATCCCTGCTGGTCTGCTCCTGGAGTCTCGCTCTAGGAATACAAGGTCTCCCACTATGTTCATGAATGCACAGTACTCACCCTCTTCCAGATGATACCTGCACCCGAGCATATAATCAAGTCTTATTTTGTGTGTGCAGATCAAAGTAGGTCTGTACTGTTAGTGGTAATTTGCTGTTTATTTTCTTATATAATATTTCACGTATAGTCGCTGTTTATTTCATAGGTAATCATACATCATATTTCTTTCTTATTTCCCATATAGTGATTGGCATCAACATTTTTACCCAAGCTACAGTAGTAGCTTTGGTATATCTTTCCTTTTTTCTATTAAGCATAAAAAATTTTCATTCCTACAATAAAAATAAATGTTATTTAATCTTAAGATTCAATGAACAAGCTAGATTTAGGAAGAGATCATTTATTCTGATAAAGGGAAACTAAAAGTACAGAGAACATTGGCTGACAATATATAGACAACAAAGAAACAAGGGCCTTGATACTGCAAAGTCTGTATTTTGTAAGAGATTATTATTGTGTTTATGGCATGAAAGCAGATTGTAATTCTTAACAACAGATGAAAACTGCCAAAAATGCATTAGATGATTTCCATGGCAACAGGAGAGACTAACACAAAAAGCTGCTCTACAAACACCAAGTTCCATGCCCTGAGCTTCATCCTGGAAGCATAATGCAGAAAAAAGATGGATAAAGGACTTAAGTCACATGAATCTTCAGTCTTTCTGTACAGGCCTAAATTAGAAGACCTTTCTTTTCTTGAGATCATTCCAGTAGATGGGGCTTGTACAGAAGAAACTGGGACAACACTACCAATCAGAAATAAAGACCAAAGCAGCACGTAGGAAAGCTTACCAACTCTGTCTAGCATTAGGCATCGCTTCACTAAAATGTTGTTTTAGCCCTTCTCTTTCATGTGCAATCGTATTTAAAATCTAGATGTTCCTGAGGGCTCAGAATTGTAATATTTTTGGATAAGATACCAATGCTGTGAGAATACACTGCATAAAATAATTGTCCATCATTCTTCTTGCCAGTAATAAATCTTGAAATAACAGCAATATTCTGTAGAGCTCAATGAGATTTTTTTTCATGTTATTATTGAGGAGTTCTGATCTTGCCCTGGCATAGAGACAGGCTACTGTCAATCCAGGTTGGACGGGCATGGAACAGGAATCACTGAAACGATTGGCAGCGTTGTTTGCTGTGATGTGCTTAGCTGTGCTTTCTCTGTCACATGCCACTGCCACTTCCCTTGTCTTGCTTTGGTGATGTTTTCTACTCCTAATAACAGACAGTAGAAGCTAAGAAGCCAAGCAGTTGGGGAGAAATATTTTTTTTTAATCAGTTCCAATAATCTCATTATATTTTTGAACATAACTCTGTTACAAGGCAAAAATCTTGTCACAAACACAGAGAGGCAGTTTTGCACCTAGCAGGAATGTTGCTTAGTGACAGCTTTAGAGAAATATTCCACTTTTAAAAGACTTGAAAATTTGGGTATTTCTGAGATGAAACATTAAATTTTAAATGTTAATTTACATTAATTTCAATTAATTTAAGATTAAATTTTAAATTGATGTAGATTTTAATAAATAAAACTTATTTTAAAAAAGCATGCAATATTTATCTGAATTATTTCAGCAAATTTAATAAATGAGAGAATAATGTTCTCATCCCACTAGCTCACCCTTAAATTTTTAAATATATTTGTTGCTTGTTGGAAAAATGTTATGCTTTATTAATAAATTTTATTAATAACCTTCCACTGTAGTAAATAGAATGGTTTTACATTTTTTAAAATGTCCTTGACTTAGATACCAAAATTTCTCTAGACCAAAAGCAGCCAATCTTATGGAAGTTCACTTTAGTCATGTTTTGCTGACTTAATATTTGTATTTACATCAAATTTATGGAATTTTCTGATCTAGAAATTTAGCACATTAACCTCTCCAGATCAATCTATTATGACAGAATATTCAAGCCGTACTATACTCATATTCAGTAGTGTAATTATAAATCTTTGTTATGAACACCAGAAATATTAATGTTCTATATGTCTGAAATTTGGGATTTTAATTTAGGGTTCCAAATAATGTAGTTAATTTCAGCCAAAGTCAAGAATAATTTCTCAAATCTTGAGTGAAACAGAATTTCTCAGAGGCAATAGCCTGTAACAAATATTCCGTCTGAAACTTTTGGCTGTTCTATATTTTGTCATACATAGATGAGAGGCAACTAATTCTTTCTGTCATATCATGTCAAAAAATGGAGAGGGCTATTGATAGGTACCAGGAAATTATAGACATTCAAGACTCAGCTGATCCGATCTAGTTAAAATTATAATTTCACTGTGAGGGAAAGTGGGATTAGATTAGATTTCCTTCCGAACAATTTTTCTGTGATTTTATTATCAGCTGAACCACTGACATACTTGTTGCTTATTGTTAATGTACTTCCAGCCCTGCAAATCTAGTCTGCTTTCCTTCCTGTTCTTCTTTCCTTCCTATTTCCAATCACTATTCTATTTCACTGCAGAAATTGGATAACATATTTGTACTTTTGCATTTGTAAGACTTTGTATTTTTAGACAATGAGTGTTCTGCTCCAAAGTCTCTCACTAAGTTGATCTCAATTTCTGAATCTTTTGTATGAATGAAAACTCTCCCTATCTCCATGCCCTAAATGTCCTTTCTGTATAGCTTATTACCACATAGTACAGTAACCCATTGATTTCTGCCAAACCACTTTGCTATCAGTAATGTCTATTACGTAATCAATGAATAATAGCATTGTCAAGGATTATGAATTATGACCGAAAGCCTTACCTGTTGCAGAAAAGCAAGGCTTGCATTGGCATGTGCTCTTACTGTTTACATTTTCCATTAATTGCATGTATATTTATTTATTTCTTTTCTATTGCACAGTATCTTAAAGACTCAATTTCTTCCAGAGTAAGAAACAGAACACAGTAGACAACTAAATGAATCAAAACATTCTAGGAAACACCTTGTTCTCTGTTTTTTTCTTCATCAGTTCAGTCACGCTACTCTTTCTAATCACTTCTAGCTCATATTTGCATACTTTCTCACAACTCCTTTCCTGTGTGAGTGTCCCCTTTACCACTTCATTGTGCACTAAACAACCTTCTTTCCACTATGTATCCTTACTTTCAGTATTTTCTTATTTTCCTAAATTCTTTCAGTAGGGATACCTCTATCCCTGTCTGTTATATCTAACATAGCAGATAATAAGATCTTTATCCTAGAAATAACATTCAACTTTTTGACTGTATAGCAAGAAGCACAAAGACTCTTTGGGGTTTTTATTGTTTGGTTTTGGGGTTTTTTACCAGTACTTGTTAGGCTAGAAGATAGAAGCACCCAGTTCATTGTTCTTCCTAACTATGAGCTGAAAGAGGCCCCTTTGTAGAGGTAAATTATCTGTAATAAAGGATACATTAAGATCTTTTCACTTGGCACTGAATCAATTCACCCCGAGGAAGACAAGTGAAAAGTTTCTTGTTAATTCTGAAGGGTTTGGATGTCTTGGAGAGAAAAATCCTCTTTACTTCCCTATTTAGTTCTGCTCACTATCATAACACTCATCAAAGCAAACAGCTACCTGAACTTTTTAGTTAGTGTATGGGGGCAGAATAAAAATCCTCGAAAACATATGTAGGACTGCTGGATAACAATTAAGCTGATATTTAAGTATATAAGCTTCTAGGCACTTCTCTAGACATGAATGTGGGTTGCTAGTAATTGCTAATAATTTTAAAATAAAAAAAGACAGTTGCAACTCAATTTTTTTAAGCTAAGAAAGCTGGTATATATTTTAAAATTAATTACCACAGCAACTGATGACTCTCTAAACTAAATATGTATTTGTGTTGTCAGAGGAAGAGATTTTGAAAAACATAGAATTAAACTATTCAGACTGTTATTGTACATATAATTTTAAATTACTTGGTGGAATTGCTACAAGGAATTATTTTGTGCTGAAATAAATGGTAATCCTTAGGCTTCAAGAATCACTGTTGCTCTTCACTATCTAATACAGGAATCACTAATCTTTCAAAACAATTAGGAAAACCCATTCCATACTTGTATTAACTTTTAGAATTCTCCAGTCTTGAAAAACATTTCAAAATACTTAATCTAGATTATTTTGTATCTGGAGCGGCTGAGGGAACTGGGGTTGTTTAGTTTGGAGAAGAGGAGGCTGAGGGGAGAACTCATCGCCCTCTACAACTACCTGAAAGGAGGGTGCAGAGAGGGGGGATGAGTCTCTTTAACCAAGTAATGAGTGATAAGACAAGAGGGAATGGCCTCAAGTTGCGCCAGGGAAGGTTTAGACTGGATATTAGGAAGTATTTCTTTGCAGAAGGGGTTGTTGGGCGTTGGAACGGGCTGCCCAGGGAGGTGGTGGAGTCCCCATCCCTGGAGGTGTTTAAGAGTCAGGTCGACATAGCGCTGAGGGATCTGGTGTAGCTGGGAACTGCCAACGCTTGGTTAAAGGTTGGACTGAATGATCTTCAAGGTCCTTTCCAACCTAGACGATTCTGTGATTCTGTGATTCTGTGGATGGCTTAAGACTTGTTAATAATAAACACCATAATAAAATCAGTGAGCAAATCTCTAATAGTTTGTAAGAACACAAATGACAGTCTATATTGTGCCCTTTGGAAGAAAGGGAATTAGACCTGTCTTAATTTTCAATTATGTGCATGTGCATATACTTAGTACTAGATTTAGATTGGCTACAGACATGGCAAATGAACTGAATTTCACCGAGGTGGCCCTGCAGGAGAGGAAGAAAAGAAATTTTCCAAACCGCATGGCAGATGCTATTGCGGGGCTGCTGCAACAAACTTTACCTCTCTACATATTCACTTTTACAGTTTCAGGCCCCATCTCTCCTTTGAACTTAGGCAGTTTATTTGCACGGTTACTCAAGGACCTTGACTCCATCGCAGAATGCAGCTGTGGACTCAAGATAAGGATTCTACCTCATCCATCATAAAACAAAATAGTGGTTCTGGTGTGACGTCCCTAGAGGAAGAAGACAGGGAGTGAATGCCTCACAGCAGCTTCTGACCCTCCAGGTATAGTCCTGTGTATCACAGAGAACTGTGATGGGGCCACTCTTGGTGGATGCTCAAGGGTAGAGGGACTCCTTGTCTTATTAGTTGCATTTCTCCAGATGTAGATTTAGGTCTGTGTAGGAGTAGGACCGGATTTATTTATCCTATCATGACCTTTCAGATAAGCTTACCCTGATCCCTAAGCCACTCAGGTGACTTGTCTTCAAACAGAAGGTATACAGAGACAGAGATGAAAGAACAGAAAGAGACATCCGAAGTAGCTTCTGTCAAATGTTAGCCAAAAATACATCTAAAACTGCAGCTACAGACTGGTATTTGTGAGTAGAAGCAGCCAGTTTCCCGTCAGTTTTAAAACCCACAGCGTATATGAACTATACATAGTCAAGAACTTTTTCGTCTTTTTTTTTTTTTTTTTTTTTTTTATACAGGATTTTACAAGTGTCTGACCCTACTAACAAGATATTCAAGGTTTCTGTGCTAGAAATCCAAGAATAGATTCAAAGAACAGCATTAGGCAGAAAGGAACATGACACATCACTACACATTAATTTTTTTTTCCTTTTTCAACAGTAAACATTAGTCAGACAACACCAAAAGGGTAAGAAAACATAGTCAGTTTGCTTAGGGAAAAAGAAACTAAGGCTGTTCTGCTCTCTTCCATGTTGTCTATTGCAAATATATATATATATGTAACTCCTCTGATCTTGTTTTCTGCATATGGAACCTCTGAAATATCTGCAGGTTTGTCTTGTCGATAAGGCAGCTGACCTTTTGAGAGGCAGAAATATCTGCATAAAAAGTCCTGTTTGTTCTTGCCCTTATCTTAAATGCAAAAGTCACCAAGATAATAAATAAGTCTGTTCTTCATGTAATAATGAAATATTCTTTGCAAAAAAGAAAGGTATGTAAAAAAAAAAATAATTGGGAGAATTTAAAAGAGGAGCACCATGACAAGATGTGGGGTTTAAAAAAGAAAGAGGTTAAATAGTTTTGGAAATAATAGACGTTGTTTGAGTAAATGAAAAAAGGGGAATGTTTGTGATCATATTGTTTGATATATAAGATGACAAAAAAAAATGGAGATTTTACATTATTTACTTTCTCCTTGTGTTTGTTCTGAACCTTGTGTTTCATTTAACACAGCCTAATTCTTATATTAGAAGATACAATTAACAAAAACTCCTTACACTTTTTCACTCTGGATGTTATAGACTTCCAGCAGCATATTTCCCTTCAGTTATCTTTTTCCCAGCCTGAAGTCTTAGTCTGTGCAATTGCTCCTTGTATACAGGTTGTTCCTCAACTTCAACCATCTTTATTGATTTTTCTGAATCTTTTCTGCTTTATCCGTTTTGAGATGGGGTAGTCAGTACTGCACATAGTATCCAAATTGTGGGCACAATAAGGATTTATAGAGTCCTAATGATATTGTCTGTATTTGTCACCTTTCCTAATATTTTCCACATTTGATTTGCTTACTGACCAATACTGATCACCAACCTAACGTCTTCCTACCATTATGTGTTACAGCTCCTACATTTCATTCTTCATTGAAAATATTGCGCTTTTTTTTTTTTTTTTTCTTCCATCTGTGTTAATCACCTTTTGAATTCCACCTACAATTTTAGACCTTAGCTACTCAGTCTTGTTTGGACCTCCTGAAGTTCTTTGTATTTGGATTTCATCTTCACTATCCTGAATGTCTTGGTAATACTTCTCGCATCTATTTGGCACTCCTTTTCCAGATTCCCTCAGGAATTTCTACTGATGTCTGTCTTTTAACGATGAAAACTCTTTACTTCTACTCTTTATTTACTAACTTTCAACCAATATTTCATAAAAAAATAGAGCTTTCCTTCTTACCCCATAATTTTTTAATGAGCCTTCAGTTACAAATTTTGTAAAAGACATTTTGGAAATTCAGGTGAACATTTTATTTCAATCATAAAGGGTTTTGGGGACCTGATTCTTTGACTATAGCTTCTGCTAGTAGCTCCGTACAACACAGATGAAGATTTTCAAGCAGCAGGTTCTGTCTCTTCTACCAGATTTTCACAGTAATTGATCCCAACTACTACATAATTATCATTGATGTTCTTCTGCCTGAAACATTGCACAATCCTGACATGAAAAATACGGTATAAGCAATCCAAATAAGGCTGGGGTGGTCCACCAGTGACAAAAAGTTCTATGACAAGGTGAGAGAAGTTCTGTTAGAGCTGGGGACTTTTTTTTGGAGGTAAGAAAAGAGGCAGAAGTAGGGAAAAATCAAAAGATCAGTTTTACTTCCCATAGAATTCTATTCACACAGAGAGTATTCAAAATAATTCTATTGAAAAAAAAAAATCTATGTACTTAAGGGAGTCTCTTAAAACACAGCCAATTTAGCAATAGAACAGAGTATACCAAAGAATTTTAAATTGCATCAAGGAAGGAAAACATAATTTCCCAACTGAAATTAGAACATAACACTGAGAAGCAATGCCCTTTTCAAATATAAATGCCAAGGGAATGTGAAGATAGGTAATTGTCAGGACTGCAATTTTACTGTTTATGCTTGCCATTTTATCTCTATCTTTTAAAAGTACTTTCTTCCCCATGTATCTTCTCTGTGATGTCCTGTAAAGAATGTACGTTAACGTATTCCCGAAGAAGTAATTGAGAATCATGAATCTTCACTAGACAAAAAAGAGCTGCTCCACACACTTTATTGTAATATTGGCTAAATGACAAAGTTTCGGTTGTGAATTGTGCTCATAATCAGACAAGAAGTTAAATCAAGACTGCTGTCAGCTACTTAATCATAGCCTTAAAAAGCACCATACTGGTGCAATCCCCAAATACCATCAAGGTCTGTGTATTCTGACAAAGAGAAGACTATGGCAAAACAAAACACAGACGGTGTGTTTTCTGCTTTTATTTGTGTTGGGCTAAGTGTTCTCCCACTTGTTCATAAATGCTGAAGTTGCTAATACAATAACAAACTCTCAAGGCAAGGCTAATGCATCTGCTGAACTTGGATGTCTTTTTCTCTTTGAGCGATACAGTTTAATGCTATTATACTGCACAAGAAAATTTAAATGAGCAAACTGAGTTTCCTACACCACAAAAATATCTGAAACATTCTAACCGAATGAAATGAAGCTATACGTATGAAGATCTTAGGAGATGGAGTGCATGGAGCTCTGGGAATCTATGAGTAGCCGGCTGAGAGCTTATGGGTCAGGATTAAAGGGAGGGCAGGGACAGGAGATATTATAGTGGGGTCTGCTACAGGCCACCCGACCAGGAAGACTGAGCAGATGAGGTCCTCTATGGACAGATAGGAGCAGCCTCACGTTCACAGTCCCTGATCCTCATGGGGGACTTCAACCACCCTGATGTCTGTTGGAGGGACAATACAACAGGGCATAAGCAATCCAGGAGGATCCTGGAATACATTGATGATAACTTCCTTCTCCAAGTGATAGAGAAGCCAATGAGGAGAGGTGCTGTGCTGGACCTTGTTCTCATCAACAAGGAAGGACGGGTGGGGAGTATGAAGCTCAAGGGCAGCCTTAGCTGCAGTGATCCTGAAATGTTGGAGTTCAAGATCCTTAGGGCAGTGAGGAGGGAGCACAGCAAGTTTGCTACCCTGGACTTCAGGAGAGCAGACTTTGGCCTCTTCAGGGACCTGCTTGGCAGAGTAACATGGGATAAAGTCCTGGAGGGAAGAGGGGACCAAGGAAGCTGGTTGATCTTCAAGGATCACCTCCTCCAAGCTCAGGAGCGATACATCCCGACAAAGAGGAAGTCAGGTAAGAATGCCAGGAGGCATACGTAGATGAGCAAGGAGCTCCTGGACAAGTTTAAAGACAAAATGGAAGGCTGCAGAGGGTGGAAGTAAAGACAGATAGCCTGGGAGGAATACAGAGAAATTGTCTGAGCAGCCAGGGATCAGATTAGGAAGGCCAAAACCCAGCTACAATTAACTGCCCAGGAACATCAAGAGCAACAAGAAAAGCTTCTGTAGGTACATTGGTGATAAAAGGAAGACTAGGAACAATGTAGACCCTCACCAGAAGGAAACAGGAGACCTGGTTACCCTGGATATGAAGAAGGCTGAGGTACTCAACAAGTTTTTGCCTCAATCTTCACTGGCAAGGGGTCCAGCCACACCGCCCAAGACGCAGAGGCAAAGGCGGGAACTGGGAGATTGAAGAGCCACCCACTATAGGAGAATAAAAATAACCCCCAATTTTAAAAAAGGAAATAAAGGGGACCTGGGGAACTACAGGCCAGTCAGAATCAACCTCTGTGCCCAGCAAGATCATGGAGTGGATCTTCCTGGAAATTATGCTAGGGCACATGGAAAATAAGGAGGTGACTGGTGACAGCCAACATGGTGTCGTCATTTGAGCCCAGAGGGCAACTGAACAGTATGCAGTTGTTCACTCACCCCTTCCCCCCCAAGCACTGAGGAGAAAAATAGATCAAAAGGCTCGGGAATTGAGATAAGGATAGGGAGGGGTGGCTCACCTGTTATGGTCCCAGGTAAAAGACATGCTTGTTAAGGAAAGAAAAAGTACTTCACTTTAATCTAAAACTCTAATGATAACAACACTTAACAGACAGAATGGGACAGTAAGAAGTGTTACCATATCTTAAAACCACCTCCCCCTACCCCTCCCTTCCTCCTGGGCTCAGTTTTGTTCCTGATATCTCTACTTCCTCCCGCAGTACTGCAGAGGCAGAGGACAGGGTATGCACTCAGTCCGCCACTTCTTCCTGCAAGGGGGGAAAAGCACTTTTCTGCATTATTCCTCCTGCTCCACTTGGTGTCCCTCTCATGGGAGACAGTCCTCCACAAACTTTCTCCATTGTGAGTCTTCCCCATGGGATGCATTCTTCTCAAGATGTTCCAGCATGGGTCACCTCCATGTGTTGCAGCACCAAACTACACCATAGGGGGCTGCTTCTTCCCATAGAATTCCTGGGGGTTCTCCACAGGCTGCAGGTGAATCTCTGCTTCCCGATGACCTCCATGGGTGGCAGGGGGGGCGGCCCTGCTGTTTCAACACCAGATACCGTGGGGATCTCTGCTCCAGTGCACCCCTTCCTCCTCCTTCCTTCCACTGACCTCATAGGTGTTCACATAGGTGTCCTCCTCATAACACCTCCTCACAAGTAACTCCAACCCCCTCTCAGGTTTCCCTTCTTAAATACATTATTGCAGAGGTGCAGCCACCACTGTTAATTGGTTCGGCCTTGACCAGGGGTGGATCTGACTTGGAGCTGAGGGAGCTTTTGAGAAGCTTCTCGCAGGGGCCACCACTGTAACCCCCTCCCCTGCTACCAAAAAACCCTGCCACACACAAACCCAGCACTCATGGCTTTACTAAGGGCAAATCATGTCTGACAAATCTGGTGGCTTTCTGTGATGGGCTTACAGTGTTGGTGGATAAGGGAAGAGCAACTAATGTAATCTACCTTGACTTGTGCAAGGCTTTTGACACTGTCTCACACAACATCCTTGTCTCTAAATTGGAGAGACATGGATCTGATGGATGAATCACTCAATGGATAAGGCACTGGCTGGATGGTTGCACTCAAAGAGTTGTGGTCAACAGCTCAATGTCCAAGTGGAGAGCAGTGATGAGTGGTGCTCCTCAGGGGTTGGTGTTGGTGACATGAATAGTGGGATCAAGTGCACCCTCAGCAAGTTCACCAGTGACACCAGGCTGTGTGGTGCGGTCGACATGCTGGAGGGAAGGGATGTGCCATCCAGAGGGACCTGGACAGGCTGGAGAGGTGGACCCATGCGAACCTCATGGATAGCCTCAAGGTCAAGTGCAAGGTCCTGCACATGGATTGAGACAAGCCCAAGCACAAATACAGGCTGGGTGATGAGTGAATTGAAAGCAGCCCTTACGGGGAAGGACTTGGGAGTAGTAGTGGATGGAAAACTGACCATGAGCCAACAATGTGCACTCACAGCCCAGAAAGCCATCTGTGTCCTGGGCTGCATCAAGAGAAGTGTGGCCAGCAGGTCAAGGGAGGGAATTCTCCCCCTTTGTTCTGCTCTCATGAGACCCCCCCTGCAGCTCTGTGTCCAGCTCTGGGGCCCCAACATAAAAGGACACGGACCTGCTCGAGCGGGGCCAGAGGAGGCCACGAAGATGATCAAGGGACTGGGGCACCTCCCTTATGAGGACAGGTTGAGAGACTTGGGGTTGTTCAGCTGGAGAAGAGAAGGTTCTGGGGAGACCTTCTAGCAGCCTTCCAGTACTTAAAGGGGGCTACAGGAAAGATGGAGAGGGACACTTTATCAGGGAGTGTAGTGATAGGACAACGGGTAATGGTTTTAAACTGCAAGAGGATAGATTTAGACTAGATCTAAGGAAGAAATTCTGTGAGACACTGGCATAGGTTGTTCAGAGAATCTGTGGCTGCCTCCTCCTTGGAAGTTTTCAAGGCCAGGTTGGACGGGGCTTTGGGCAACCTGGGCTAGTGGAAGGTGTCCCTCCCCATGGCAGAGGGGTTGGAACTAGATGATCTTTAAGGTCCCTTCCAACCAAAATAATTCTATGATTCTAGGGTGGTTCTATGATTTCTGAAGCAACTCAAAGCAGCTCTTTCTGAAGAAACCTAAGTTTGAGATAAAGTTCCTCTTGTATTTATGACATTACATGAATTGCAGCCTTGGAAGAAAGCTGCCTTAATGATCCATTTTTTCATCTGTATTTGTGACTTCTAGCACATCTCACAGTTTTCACAGGTGAGATGAGCTTGCAATAATTATAAGTTCAGTCTTACTTTCTTGGTTTTAGCCCGGAAACAGAAGAGCCTGGACCAATGTGAAGGTTCTGGGCTATCTTCATTGTCTCTGAAGCATCTGCCAGCCTGTCTGCCTTCCAGCTTAAGAACATACTTGCAATTTCACTGAGTGGGTGGTAGATAAATCCAGACTTAACTGAGATGTGTTCCCTGTAAATATAATAATAACATTTTTGATATCAGATGGTGAATATTCACCGGTTTATAAAAATCAGGTTATTCTAATTAATTTAGATGGGAACTGGTTTGGAAATCTCTAAAATGAATAATCTTTCTGGACAAACTTAGCTAACACTGTAACTACTACATTATAAGACAGCCCATTAAGCTTTGAAGAGACGGACTAGTTCTGATTCTGAAGCCTCCCCAGGATGTTTTAGGTAAATTACTCCTGTTCAATATTGTGTCTCTGAACTACTGTTTTAATTATCAAGTACAACAAGGAGCTCAGGTCTGCTATATATTTTGTTGAAACTCATAAAAATGTGGCAAGACCTTTATAGTGTTTATACTTGCAATTCCTCATTCTGATTTTAAGAATATGTTCCTGCTATTTCAGGTGGGAATTATGTAAACAGCATCTCTGGATCTGAAGGGTATCTTTTGGATGTTCAGATCATTCCAAAAGGCTCTGTAAACCACAGTGATTGAAACCTGCTTTACCAGCACTTTCTTTTTATATTCAAGTAGTTTTGTCTGTTCATTCAGGTGTTACAGATAGGCAAGCAGAGGCATCAGAAAACCCAGAAGGTATTCAGCCGAGATCAGTATCATAGCTGGAAAATGATTTCAAGAGTTTTACTTCTGCAGTACAGGAACATTCTATCCCTTCTATATTCCTAGTGCTTTCAAGATAGATATTTGGAAGCAAAATCCATGCTTCATCCTCTCTATTTGAAAATTAGTCTTCAGATAGTAAATAGGACTAGAAAAAACAACAAAAAAATGGATGTAGCAAGCTACAGCTATATTCGTATTTGATACCTTTGAATTAAGAGTCTATGGACTTATGTTTGTTATATTTTTTTATACACAGGGTAATTGAATGAACTGCAACAGCCAATATTATGCAGGGATGAGACAGGATTTTGGCATGACCCTTTCTGGCTCCGTGCACAGTGAAATCCACAACAGTTTATAAAACATGGACAAAGGTAGGAGAAGTTCAGGGTAATGAAACTGTGGTGAGCATCCTCTCATAGCAATATAGAAAAAAATCTTCCAGGATTGCTGTCCTCAGATACACTCAAAGAAAATCAAATTTCTTTTATGTCAGAGTTTGGAGGGTGGGTCTTTGTTGCTGACAGCCCAGGACATGGCATGAAATCGGTACTTACATAAGAAGCATCTATTTCCAACCTGAAAAGGCCAAGATAACTGTTCAGTGAGCAGCAGTGAACCCACTTGCCATTATAAATTGTGATGGACTAGAAGGTGAGGAACAAAATGCATGAATATGAAAAGCACCTACATGTTTTGAACATCTGGAGAATGAAGTACATATCCTTCAGCAGGAGATAAAACTATCTGATGCAATTATAATTTTGGCATTATTGTACTGTGGCAAACTTGACACAACTGAAAGTCAATGATAACAAGAAGCTTAATGAAGCATCTGAAAAACATTCTTGGAATTACTGACATTATCGCAGAAATAGTGATAAAATGTGAAAGAATACTGGACAAATATCTATTGCTTCCAAACTTAGAGGAAGATAACTTAAAATGAGCTTGGCATAGCCTTATGCTGATCTGTGAATCAATCCTCCAGAAAAGCAAGGAAGAGGGCAGCTGGAAAACAGAGAAGGAAAACACTGAGTCAAACTTACATTATGTTCCAGCATAGGTATGTTAACTGGCTAGTAGGACTTGGTTCTACTCACACTGAAAGGGCAAGAGGATACCCAAGACAAAGCAATGTTCTGTAATATATGGGGATGATCCACCACCAAGATATATAAGTTGTTGAATGTGTCCTGAATGGCTTATTTGGGAAAAAAAGATGCTTAGGGAACATTTAATGACTTTTGGCAATGCTTATTCAAGCAGACAATCTCTCATTAAAACTTCATGTGCCAAGGGAATGAAAAATAACTGTCTTTGACTATATGACAGAGGAAACTAATTAATATGAGTTCCAATTTAAAGGAATGCTGTCAATTTATACACGAATCTTACTGAAGCTTGCATTTATTTTCTATTTTCAAGCGTCAAATATTACTGACATGATGGTAACTAAAAGATCAGAGCGAACATAATTTTGTTTCCTTTCAAATATTTCATCAACATTTTTCCTCGTTATTTCTTCTACTTGTGTGTTTCACATAAAAACAGGAGAAAAAGGAGGTTTTGAAAACAGGGACAAAAAGTTGTATGCACACACGAGGGATCCCAAGAGACAGATATGGAATCTGAAATGGAATTTAACATTAATTTGGAATCAACTAATTTCCTGTCTGATGTTGTGATTTGAACCTGTAAAATATTGGCCATATGCTACACTTCAGTCCTATACATCAAACTTACCTTGGAGGAACATTGCAATTGATGGATGAATGGGCTCTGAAAAATTATTTACTAATCCGTATTACGAATGACAAAGAAAACCCCATGGTTTTCTTATTTGTATCACTAGTTTTTGTCTTGCTACACTACCATCATCTTAATTTTAGTTTGTCTTTCATAGATATGCATAAACCTGGAGGATTTAGAACAATAGACAAAACTAAATGGGAAAAAAACCAACCAGCTTGGTTCTGAGACAGGCGTTTTCAAAATTCCTTCTTTGCGAAATCACAGTAGTTACACTGTTGTGTGAAGTTTGGAAATGATTCATTATAAAGAATTACATAATTGCATGTGCAATATGCAGTAGGTCAATACTCTTAAGAGCAAATTTATTGCTTGATGGAAGACCTTGTCTATCAAAAAGCTAATGTTAAATATCTGGAATCAGAACTGAGTATTCAATATCTTGTTTAAAAATGTTAGTTTAAAATCATATTGTATATTGACCTTTCTGACATATGTACCATTTGTGGTGCATTTGTGAATATGGACATATGCCCCATTTGTTTGTATTACAGGATAATGAGAAACACATATGCTTAATTTATACTTTAATTACATATAGTATGATATAATCCGCCAATTACTCTAGTTTCTAAGTGTAGGAGCTTCTGAATACAAGCATATTCTTCAGTTAAATTTAAAATCAAGTTGAAGTATCTTTTTCTTTGTTTTCAACTAAATAAACATGTTTTTCCTTTTTTGCATTTAGATTGTTGCATGTCCTTGCTGAGAGAAAGAGGACACGATATGTATTATCAATATGAAAGAAAGGTCCAAAGTTGATAGTGCTTTAATATGCAGCTTGAAAGTTGATTTCATTCCAGAGATAGATTTATACCATTACCAGCTTCCTAAGGAGGAGTCCATTTTTATTCAAATAAAACCAAATTAGATTTTTGTAGGTGAACTTTTTCACACTCTATACTCTAATGCATTTTCTAGAAATGTGTCCAACTACACTCTTTGTATCAATAACTTGAGGTATCAGGGTTGTAAGTAGATAACCTAAATTGTTAGGACTAGTCCCTATTTAAATCTGTAACACAAATTCCAAGGTGAATAAAATATTCCTGGATAAAATATAACTAACATGAGAATGGAAATAGCTGCTTTTCTTAAGAGACTGGATGTCACTTGTATTTCAGGCCAATGAAAATCCACATAATCATGGATGACATAGATTAGTATGGTAGGAGACCTATCTGAGCTAGAAAAACTGAACTGAACACAGAACAGGAGTGAGAGAAGAAAATCTTCTTTCCCATCTGACATTTTAAATAAAGTATTCCTTGGATAATGAAAGAAAGTCCACTTTTCCAGTTTAGAAAAAGTTAGTCGTATAATTTTCTTGCATCCAAACTAGAATAGATGACACATAAAATTAGCAGAAGTAAGGTCTAAACAAGTTAAAATGAAAATCACTGGATCACTGAGATTTGGAATTCAATAAAACTATTGTATGAAAACTTAACTAGCCAAGGATACTGTACAAAATTTCAGAAATACTTATAAGAACACCAAAATCATTATGAGTAACGCTGTGTACTATCAAGATGGATGTTAACTGAAACAAGAATCTTGAAATTAAGGTTAAAGCAGAAGGTAAAGTGAGTAACAGAACAAGTGGTAACACTTGTCTGGGTGAAAAGCATGCATCTTCATGGGTCCTGCTATACTAAAACCAAAATCTCTCCATTTCAAGAGGTAGAATTACCTAACCTGTCCAGTTTCTCAACTGATATGTTTAGTTTAAAGGTTAATATAGCACTGTACAGTGAAACAGCAGAGTGCAAAGGTGAAAGTGAATCCTAATGCAAGAAATATCTACTGGGCAAGCATTGCATGTTTTAATACAAAGAGTACTCAGATAGCGTAGTGATTTATGTGTCCCTTTATCTGCTTCCACCCTAAAAATGAGAAGTGATTGTTTTCATCATAAACTCAAACTGTAAATTTATAATCAGTGTCTGCTTATGTATCACTTTCTGATCTCCTTATCAGGACTCAGAATAACCAGGGGAGCTTCATGCGGTCTCACCTCTGCCATCTGTCCTGAGGATATAAAGCAGGGAATTTGTCTTCTCCAAGAACAGAATAGGCTTCTCCCTGCAGTAGTTATTTGATGGGGTGTAAATCTATGTAAATCCACTGGTATCTGGCAAAAAAAATCCACACCAAACTAAAACACACAAAAAAACCCCCACAACACGAATGTAAAATACTAAATACTTTGTGTCCACAAATATTTTAACACATCTAGGTCCCAACAGTGACAGAAATAACTACTATATTTGATTTTCAGGTCTTCTCTGTCTCAATCTGTCTCAGTGGTAGAAGATGTGGGAGCACAGGAGGGTGCATTAGCTCATAAGAATGAATACTGCTTGTAAACATTTTATTCTATAGTATTTTTCATTGCAAGGAACACCAACTACATTGCTGACACTGCATACAACAGAGGTATTTTAATTGCACTGAAAATTCATTGACACCATGTTTGCCATCAAAATAACAACATGTCACAACCTGCAGGACTGGTAGAGTTGTTTTGTTACATAGTTGTTGTGTTTTGGTGGTGTTTTGGTGGTGTTTTGGTTTTTTTGTTTTTTTTTTTTTTTTTTGGTTTTGTTTTGTTTTGTTTTGTTTTAAATCAAGGAACTATCCATGTGTTTGGGTCTTTTTTCAGATATTTCAGGGCTCATAAAGGAATCACACCTCCTTACTAGGAGCTCACCTAATCTGATGTGAAGTCTCAGTGTCTTTCTTAAAAAAGACAGCGCTTGCTATGAATTATCAAACAGTGCTATCTTCCCTTTCCTCTTTCTCCCTTATTCCCTCCTTTTCTTTTAAGTGTATGTGAGATCCTTTCAGTGGGACTTTGAGTAAGTACTTAATGTTATAGACAGAGTTTCATGATCAAAAGACAATCCTTAAAAAGAAGTTTAGGAAGAAATCTGGCCATAAAACATCTGGCGAAGAGGCACAGGATAAATACATGGTATCATTAGGAAAAACAAAAAATAAAAAACCCTCACAACAGAGTTGTGGCAGTATAATGAAAGAATAATGCATTAGTTTTTTATTTTGCATTGTAATGACTAAAACACAAAACACCTCCTAGCTGAAAGACTGGAATGATACTATCACTGTTAAATCAAGGACTTCTTAATTAGAAGTCATGGGGATCTGCATTTTTGGTGCTGTTAGAGAAGATTCTAAATTAAAAAGTAGCAAAATGAAAAAAAACCTATCTTGTTTTCTCTGAATATGGGAGAACTAAATGCAATTAGATACCTAGGTCTAAGAAAAAAGGAGAAAGAAAACAAAGCTCTCGAGTCAGCTCTCTACCACTAGAGGCAACTGCATTGGAGAAACACCTTTCATAAACAGAGAAAGCCCTGTATTAATGTAAGGGTTGTTTTGTTAACTTGACTTCTATTGGAAAACTATTTCATTACCTCATTATTGATGGCTGGAAATTTTCTTTTAATTTCAAGTCTTTGATTGTTCTTGAACCTTTTTTAACCTGTTCGTACTTTCATTTTATAACATTGAATTTGCGATGGGATCTTATATTCATCCTAAATTCTGCATGCTGTATGCAAATGGAAGAACTGAAATGGCATAGGGATGCAACGATTTCACTAAATAAAATGCCACTCGGAAGAAAACATAAGAATAGATCCCCTGATCATCCTTAACCTTTCTGCAGACAGATACTACCAGCTCCCTTTATGACAAAACCCTTTAGGGTAGCTTTAGGGAAAGATCACTTAAGAGTCCATGTCCTATAACCACTATGGTCAAGCAACAGGCAAGTTTCTTCTGCACCAAGCACAGCCCTCAAAAAATACACCCGTGGTGTTTATGTCCTTCTACTCCTCTGTGGTGCTGGCTGGGGTTAAAACTTGACAACTCCTCTGTGTGTCCTCACATTATGTTCCTAGACATTACAGTTACATTACAGTTCCAGCACTACACTTAAAAACTACCATTGCCAAGAGTTTTAAGGCAATATCACTTTTTTTCTAATACATCATGTGTCAACCACAGGGGATTATAAAGTCCAGGACAAAGAGATCAGGAACAGAGACATGAAATGGCCTGGAAGTGAAGAAGCTTTACCTCTACCTTGGTCAGCCTGGATGCATATGCAGAAGTGAGAAAGCAGTAACAGCATTAGCTCAAAAATCACCATGCCTTTGATGGCAATAGACTCCTGGAACCATTCAAGCAGTCTTTGCCGTCTCAAGCTGCACGTGATCTTGGGAGCACTTGGGAGAACCCTAGCAGTTCACAGCTTCCAAACCCGTATGTCCAGGCCTCTCTGTTTTCTGGGATGAATTTATCAGGGAAGCATTCACCTTGACTGCCCCACCTGTTCTGCCCTGTCTTCAGGAATAGGGATGCAGGGAGGGCCCCTTCTGCCCAGCCCCCTAACAGCCCCCTCTCTCTCCAAGTGGAGTCAGCTCTGCAGAGCGATAGAACTCATGCTGAGAAACAGGAGGGAAAGAAATTCAGTAATAAATCTGGACCTGAAGAACATTGAAAACTATCTCAAGATCTTTTAAACAAATGTATGGAACACTATCACTTGATGATCTCTTAGAGACCAATCACATTGTCTCGTTCCATGTGGTGGGTTACAAGGGGGGTGAGTTTTTTGAATTCCCTGAGAGCTGAGAGCCTGTGTGCTGGTGGAAGAACCAGTCTCTGCTCGGCAGAGCCACAGGGCAGGGCGAGTCACCACAATGACTCAGAGGAACAATTGTGCTGGTGACTTTATTAACTGACCACTTTAGTAAGTGAATGGAGACAATTTGGCAACAATCAACCAATAACCATCCGGGAAACAAATAAAGGCACTTTGGTGATGAGACTATTTTCCTAATAACCCATCAATGAACAACCAATCCCAATCCTACAAAACTTATACACATGAAGAGAGAGAAAGAACAGAAAGAGGGAAGAGAAAAGAGAGGAGGAGGGGATAGAAAAAGGGGAATCACCACGCCTGGATCCCGTGTTGTCGCAGAGTACCCAGCTTGGTCCGTAGGTGGTGGGTCGACAAAGACACACGTGGGGTGTTGCCTTTATATTGTCTTTCTTATGCATGTGCAATAGGTTGTTCCAGAAGGTTCTCATTTTTTCTGGGTTGTAC
This sequence comes from Strix uralensis, assembly GCF_047716275.1. NCBI lineage: Eukaryota > Metazoa > Chordata > Aves > Strigiformes > Strigidae > Strix > Strix uralensis. The sequence goes on along the minus strand of NC_134000.1, from coordinate 5,346,017 downwards.
CCGCTCAGATAGACAAGTTCTGTCTCTGGGCAACCACAGGAGGGAGGGGGAGAGAAACGGCCCTCTGCCCCACTACGCAGAGCTTGCTCCGCTTCTCCCACAGGGCATCCCACTCGAGTTGTTTGAGACATCCTGTTTGCAAACAGTTTTTTGTTTATGAACAATTTGTGACACACATCAGGCCCATTTTTCTAGGAACTTGCCTGCTTCCTGTGTACAATAGTGAATACAGGGGTGCAAAGTTCTAAATTACAGGAAGATCAACTATTTTGAAGGTAGGCTATGAGTGGAATACACTAAGAACTTTTAAAAACCCTTCCTTTATCCCCAGATACTCCTTCCATTCCCTTACTGTGTAGTAGCAGGAAATCTCTTTCCACAACTTTAGCTGTTCAGCTCATGCGAAGTTGTTTGTAGCAATGGTCTTCAGTCAGCCACAGCTCAATGTTGATCAAAAGAGCTTATGGCCACTGAGGTGATAAGAATTTATAATGCAGCACTAAACACCCCGTACAAACAAATGGAAGGAAAAACATATAAAGAATCATATCCATATTTTTTTTCCCCATTTTCAATGTGACATCCAAAATTCCATTAAAAGTAGCTGTTTCATGAAAACAATCTGCTGTAGACTGCATTGAGTTACGACGCAGTTTATGCAAGAACTTTTTATGTGCAAGGATAGATCTAATGTAGAAGAAAACATAAATACTACAGTCACTGAACAATTATAGAACAATTATGATGTAATAAACTACAAAGTATGTACATGTGTAAATGTAATAAACAATTTTTTCATGTTTATGAATGTTTTTTAAAGTTATTGAATATGCCAAAATTGAATAATTCACTTCAAGAATCTATTTACTGTCATAAATTGCTCATACATCATCTATTTGTTTCTCACAATTATTCATCATGTGAATGAGATTTAAAGATTAAGTAATCTACGTGAACAGCTGATGCAATCTAAGTTCTGCTGTGAGAAATGGGGCGTAATATTAAGGCCAGAGGTTTTCATTACACAATTATTATCGATTGATTGGACTCATGATTTTACCCCACAGGGATAGAAGGTCAAGAGTTACAATATGTAAATCTTCATTCAAAGAATTCATGAAATTTAGAAGCATAGATCTTTAAACTGTATGTGTTAAGTACTACCCAGCAATAAACTCATTTATAGAGAACTGTTTGAATGTATTTACACAATGAGACAACAGCTTGATAATAAATTTACAAGTAAGGTGGATGAAGTGTGAAATATATATATAATATATAATAGAATTTCACTCTCTATTGAAAGTGTGCAATCAGATTTTAAAACATATGTATAACTGTCTGTAATACCTCTTGTTAAGTGGAAGAACTCATTCATTTATCTGGAAAAATATTTCCCTTTTTTACAACAGCACAATACTGGGAGCCACTATGTTTCTGCCCTTTCCCATTCCTTAAGCAGCATTTCCCTTATCTTGTATTTGTGCAAACCACTGTTTTTTCCTCAGTGTAAAACCTTGCACTTGTTAAATTCCATTCTGCTTTTTCCAGTTGTTTTTTAACTGTATTAGTGTATTTTTTATTCCAGTCCTGTACAAGAGTCTTACAGATCTTAATAGTTTAATGCCATTCACATCTGTACCAAATAGAGGTCATCCATCCTCTCTATTTCATCATCCAGAAATTACTGAATAGCACTGAATCCACAGCCATCTGCAAAACTTACCTGAAACTATCTCTTTTGATAGCTTCTCTCCAATCCTGCATTATGACAAACTTTTCAAGAACTACAATGAAGACCAGTTCTTAAATAATTTTATCACTGAGTCAACACTCTACCTAAGATTTATAGATGACATCTTATCTGGATTGGAAATTTGGCCTCTCTTATTGATTTTTACCACAAATTCAGTAATCACCACTCTCAATCAAACTGTCACTGCAACACCTGTATGCTAGCACCAGTTTCCTACAACAACATCAGCAGTGGTAACTTACAGGTGTGATAAATGGAAAACTAAAGGCCAGCACATCTGCCGGTATTAAAAATTGCTCCCCAAAACCCGTTGTATACAGTTGAGGCCTGCGCCTCAACTACTAGAAGAGTACTCATGGTGCTCACCTTATCAATAAAGGTTTTTATCCATCAGGAATGCTTGCGCAGACAAGCGTTTTGAAAGAGATGAAACACTAAGTAAAGAATTGTTTAGGTACACGATGACACTTCCACCCATCACTGAACGTACATCTTCTATTGTTACATCCCATCCTATCCCAGAACCTATACAAAGTGTCATTAAATAATTACAACCTGTAATACAAGAAATATCTTGCTCTTCAAACATCCCTGCAGCCTCACTAAATTCATTTTGAAAGGAAACTCCTTATGTTCTCAAGCACACTAAATTAATATAGGTTTTGCTTGAGTAAAGAATAGAAAATGTACCAATATATCTCTACTGGACTACAATACATATTCTCAACTGCAGAAGAATTAGTACCCAACATGTATTACACCTGCACATTTCATCCAGTACTCCATACTCTCATGGTAACTGTGGAGGTGAAATTAAGAAACTTTCCTACGCAAGAATAATAATTCACACAGAAAATCTTCATAGGACCACACACTTCTAATGGAGGAACTCATCCTACAAAATTCACATTCCATCATATTTTTAGTCTTGAACCCAAAGGGGAACCTGCAAAACTTCCAAAAAGAAGATCCTGCAGATTAAATTAATAATTAATTTCTGTGGGTTTTTTTTGTTTTTTTTTTTTTATATCTAGAAAAATTAGAATTTAGGAGTTTGGTACATTATAGTCTCCTATCCTCTCCTACCCTTTCCATTTTGCATGTTATAAACTGTCGCCTACTTTCCCTTACATAATTTATTAATAATTTATTCTCTTTTCACTCTTGTTCTGCTCCCTACTGTGCTGGTTTTGACTGGGACAGAGTTAATTTTCTTCACAGTAGCTAGTACCAGCCTATGTTTTGGATTTGTGCTGGAAACAGTGTTGATAACACAGGGCTGATTTCATTACTGCTGAGCCGTGCTTACACAGAGCCAAGGCTCTGTGCTCTTTCCTGCTCCTCACCCCACCCCACCAGTGAGTGGGCTGGAGGGGGGCACAATGAGCTGGGAGGGGACACAGCCAAGACAGCTGACTCCAACAGACCAAAGGGATATTCCAGCCCATATGGCGTCATGCTCAGCACATAGAGCTGGGGGAGAAGGAGGAAAAGGGGGATGTTGGGAGCGATGGCGTTTGTCTTCCCAAGTCACCGTTAGGTGTGATGGAGCCCGGCTGTGCTGGGGATGGCTGAGCACCTGCCTGCCCCTGGCAAGGGCTGAATGGATTCCTTGGGTTGCTTTGCCTGCCTGCACAGCTTTAGCTTTACCTATTAAACTGTCTTTATCTCAACCCACAGATTTTCTCACTTTTACCCTTCCGATTGTCTCCCCCATCCCACTGGATGGGGAATGAGTGAGTGGCTGTGTGGTGCTTAGTTGCCAGCTGGGGTTAAGCCATGACAATCCTTTTTGGTAGCCATTGTGGAGATCAAAGTGTTTAAGATAATGACAGGTTTGATTGGAATGTGCTAGATCAAATTTATAGCTGTTATTACTGTTTAGTTATTAATGGGCAGGCTTCCGTGCTTGCCATGGGGCTTGCTTGCCTTACTGTATATTAGAATCTAGAGCTCATTAGTGGCTGATTTTTGCTGTCACTGCTTGCTCTGCATCTTACTCTCCTGTGCCTGGGAATATTTTGGTATCAACAATGGCAATGTGTATGGGCTGGCAGATGACCAGGGCATTGTTGCTGTTTCTCTGCTCTGCACTGGACAGGCTGGAACTCCAACGTGAACTTGAGTCAAAGGGACTGTGACCTGTGGATGCGTCCACATGGGACAAGATACTCCAAAGCATCTGTGGCCATGGGTAAAGCCCACACCAAAGCAAGGACATCTTGAAACATCCATGGCCATGGTTATGTCTCTGCCACAGCAGGTATACCTCTGAAGGGACTGTGGCCCAACACACAGGAGCAGAGGAGGAGTACGAGGAGTGTTTCCCTGAGGAGGAAGGAGCAGCAGAAACAATGGGTGATGAACTGACCACAGCCCCATTCCCCATCCCCCAGCACCACTGGCAGGGAGGAGATAGAGAAATCGGGAATGAAGTTGAACCTGAGAAGAAGTTCAAGGAAGTGGGGAGGGGAAGGTATTTTAAGATTTTTTTTTTTTTTTTTTTATTTCTCATTATCCTACTCTGATTTGATTGGCAATATATTAATTTTCCCAAGCTGAGTCTGTTTTGCCAGTGATGGTAATCGGTGAATGATCTCTCCCTGTCCTTATATCAACCAACGAGCCTTTCATTATATTTGCTCTCTCCTGTCCAGTTGAGGAGGGGAGTGATAGAGTGGCTTTGGTGGGCACCTGGTGTCCAGCCAGGTCAATCCACCACATTCGGGTTCAGACCTAAAGAATCCATGTTTGCCTAAAAAGTTGTCTAATTGTTCTAAGTATATAAATCAGTCTACAAAGAGATACCAACTCTACAAAACAGACACTTGTCTGTCTGTCCTTAGACCCTCATACCTTCAATAAAACACCATTTCTCTTCAGCAATTTGGCATCTGAATAGTATTACTTTCACCAAGAACATATTTTCCCTCTCTGGCTTAGTTTTGAGACTGTGCTGAGACAGTTTCATAACCTTAGTAAATTCAAAGTATTAGCCAACATAGAAGAAAAGTCAACTTGCTTGACAAGATTTGCTCATGGCATATCCTCACTGTCACCCATGACCTTGTTATCTTCCAGATGCTTACAGCGTGCTTGATTATTCATTCCCAAATTACCTGGGAATTGGAGGTAATATAGCACATATAATGTATCCTTGGAGAAGACAGAGGGTAAAATGTTGCCCTGAAAGCCTAGCTAGCAGTTACACTGCAGGACTTCACTGACAGTTGTGTTAAAGTGACAAGAGAAAACCAAAAATGTAACCATTCTAATATGGTCAGAATTCATTACTATGTAAAATATTTTTAGGATTAAAGAGGAATTCTTAAGACTCTTCACTGTTGGAAGCTTTTTTCTACAAAGCATTTGTTATAACAGCACATTACTGGGTATTTGGTTCCTTCCATTTAGATAAGTTTCCTTCCAAGATTTTGGAAGGAGAATTTTGCATCTGAGTTTGACATGAGGAAACTATTTTTCCTAGAACTTCACAGATTTCCTGTTTCTTAACAAAAATTCATCTCACTGAAAATCTAGTTCTGATTCTTATTCCATTTCTAGAGTGAACAAATTTTGTACTGCTAGCTATGGAGATAGAATAAGATGTAACATAAATCAACCCATCAGATAATTCTGCAAAACACACAGTTTCTTTTAGAATCTGATCTTATTCTCTTTCACGTGTCAGATTTCAATGACATTCCGTGGGGTTTGAAATTTAACTGATTTCTTTTTTGAAATACTATAACTAAAAAAACTTAAATCATTCCAGATCATTGGGAAGTGAAGCTTACCATCTTATTTTTGCTAAATATGTTTGTGATTATGTTGTGTTTTGATAAACAGTAACATTATTAAAAGATCACAGTCATATAATGCATATATTACTCAAAACAATGGAAAAAATAGATGCAGAAAAACTCCTTTGAGATTTTCTTTATACTTTAGTCTAAGATATTTGATACAGATGAAGTGAATAGGTGTTGAGAGCACCTGGATCTGGGAGAAAATATAGTCACATAGGATGTTTTCTAGAATTTCTTGTATATTTTTCTGTACTACACACAGATACCAATATGGCAGCTCATCTCTATAGTCAAAGCTATCATTACGTAGTAGTTTACAACAGTATTCCCTAGAGCTCTTCTGTAGGAGATGAAAGTCAAATTGCACTGAAAACTGCTCAGGGGATGAGGGGAGTGACTAAACCTATCAGCTAGCTTGTGAAAGGAAACACAGCTCCTGCACTCAGAATTTAAGTGGCATGTGAAAGGAAAGTGTATCAGCTTTACTGATACACTTCTTTCAGAAGTAAATTCATTTGAGCTAAGGGCTGCAGAAAAAATGCTTAACATAGATGAAATAAGTCTGGAGATCCAGACCAACTTGAGCAGAAATGACAATGATGATCAAAGACTTTGCAAATAGCTGGTTTTAACATTGCAGAAGAGAGAGATGTCCTGCACCTTTCAGATTCTATCAGCTGGAGAGACATAAATATTCTGGAAATAAGGCATATGTACATTTCTCTCCTTGATACCATTTCTTGCCTTAACTAAATTGTTTTATTCTTGAACCCAAGTATTTGATTTTTTCCTTGTTCTCAGAGGAAGATGTTGTGGCCAGTGCAAGCTAGGTTGCCTCAGATATAAGTTAAAACTTATGTTTCACCAATAACACTTGAAAGTCCCCTTCCTGAAGCTTTAAATTAAGCTCTGCACCTTCTGGGGCTCATGTATTGCATTTAATCCTATCCACTTCTTAAATATTCACTAGTATGCAGCATGTGGATGTCAGCAATAGTGTGAATAGTGCTCTGGATTTTGTAGGTCACATTCAATTTGTTTCACACAAATAGACTCTTGCTTTCTTTGTAGCCAGCTTTTATAAATCAGTCTTTTGGATTCCCTGTCCTGGGTATCTGTCTGACAGAGGATTACATATTATGTAAATTTGCTGTGGAAGCAAAAAAATATTACTGCATCTTTGGACTGAGCTTTCAACCTTTGTTGCCTTATACTCTTCTCTAACACAACACCAGAATCTTCATGCAAAATCTACACACATAAATTCCTATGTTTTCATAAATTAAGCTTTTGAGATATGCTGCTTTCCATTTGAACAGTGTTTGTGTTCTAGCTGAACAGAATATGAGAAAGATACCTTAAGAAGAGACCCTGCATCTTGACTTTCACCTCTGTTATCATTCCAAAGGATTCTACCTTCTTTCTGTTTTTATTTCAAGGTTTTCTTGACAAGTGAGTACAGAAATGAAGAGATAAAGCCTGACTGACTCAATTTCTCTCAGGCCCATAGCCTACAGTCACAGTGAAGAGATTAATACACTACAGTAAATCACCTCCTGGGCATCCAAATCCAAGTTGGGGGCATATTTTCTTTTTTTTTTTTTTTTTTTTACAACAAACATGAAAAGAAAATGAAAATATACAGCCAATGTCTTTTCTCCCTCACCCTTCCCAAATTGTATCCATGCTTTGATTTTCAAGGTAATGAGTTACAAAAGAGTGAGCTTGCTAGCAGTGGTATCTTCACAGTCATTCATTATGAAACATATGCTCCTCAGAGGTGAAGTGAAGGTATTTTAATAAACATTTTAGTAGTGCACCTCTACTCTGAATAACATTGTGGCCAGTTTCTAAGAGTAATCTGCACAGACTTTTGTGTCATTTGCACTGTGGAAATCTATGGTACACACCACATTTTTAATACGAGACATACGCCAAACCATTAGGTTGTTTCCTGTTGGGTTTCTAAAAATAGTAGATATAATTATGTATGATAACAAGATATTGTTCAGGAGTCAAAAGCAAAATCTCTTTAATATATTCAACAGTGTATTGAGAATGAAAAGCGTCAAATAATTTGTTTCCAGAACACAAGCACAGGCTCAGTTCCTTAGGCTATAAACTTTATTGATGTGAGTTTCCACTAAATTTTTCCCTACAAACTTCTGGTTTCTTGTTATACATATAATATATATTTCAGAAGCCATTTTAAGTGCTGCCCCACGTAACCTAAGAAATACAATCTTGAAAAAACAGTGAAACACTCAGACAGATATTTCCTAGTAAGTGACTCAATAAGATATGGTAATATGTTTCAAACCAAGGTTTTTAAATTAGAAGTCAGAGGTGCCATTCAAAGTGCTTCATCCTGGCATTTTTCTCAATTTACCAAGGCATCTTTCCTGAAGGACAGCGTGTACTGCCCTCCTGCTCTGTACCCTCATGTTTATGTTATCCTTTGTAACCCCCCCAAGTTTCATAAATTACCTGTATTCAGTAAATAATGCATTGCTGCATCAGAGAGAGAAGAAAATTCTGTTTCTCTGAAAATCACAAGATATTAAGTTGCTGTTGGAGATGTATTCTACTGCCTTGTCCCAACACATGCATTAAAATCTGATTTCAGTAACTTTCCCACAAATGTATAGAAGTAGTTATTCCGACAAAGTTAAAGCTTCCATTAGAAGACAAGGGCCTTCACCCCTAGGCTCAGAGACTGTTTCAAAGGCAGTAAAGACAGACCTTGAAAGAGTCAAAATTACATAAAATAACTTATGCCATCTACTTGAGGGTGAATTTGAACTCAAGTAAAGCATTCTTTGGGTACAGAATGGCTTCAAGGATAATATGAAACAGTTTTATAGTGGTAGAGGAGACTGAAGAACAAATTGTAAAAAGACAAAGACCTACTGACAGAAAAGTAAAGGACAATCCCTTCAAGCTATGTGAAAGAAGAGACAGCTGCATATCAAAGGTTAGTAATGCAGTTCACTCCATCTGCACTATTGAACCACCTCATTCTCACCCTTTCCCATAAACCTTTAGCACATATGTTCAGTTCTACAAGGAGAGGCAATGGCAGAGGGAAAACCAAGGAAACAGGATAGCCTGTAGTGACCGTAGAATGGTTTGTGTTGGAAGGGATCTTAAAGATCATCTAGTTCCAACCCCCCTGACAGTTTTTCAAACCCCCCCTTGTGGTTTGTCTTTATTACTGGACTGTAGGGCAATCAGCACTGCTTTGCCTTTGATAGATATGCTTATGCAGCACCCAAACAGTAATTACGACAAATGTCAACTGTGTAGACTTGAGAGGTTTTAGATAGACTTCATTGTACAGATCTGCCTCAGGTATTCCTAGAAATGTTTCAAGAGGGGCTAGGTGATGTGAGGTTTTTATTTTGTTACAGAATAATTTTGTAACGCATTTACTACATAATGGAAATAAATCTGGACACTTTATTGTACTAAGTGAAAAACCTGGTTGACATTTAACTGAGAGTTTCTGAACGGTATTCTTTACTCCCTGATGTAGCTGCATTTCACACCTAACCCCTCCTAAACTAACAAAATAAAGATTTGTTCTTTTTAAGGTACAAATGTCACTCGGAACTCAGTATTAGATTACTTGGACATCTTGAACACTACTCAGCTGTTTTTCCAGCTGAGCAGTCAGGTGGAGTAAACAGACTGACCTGAATTTCACCCAGGGTGCAGGGCAAAACAATCAGCTGGCACCAAACAGGAGATTTTAGAACATCTGATGCTCTTAACTGCCAGTAAGGGAATTTCAGAGGCAGAAATAGAGAGAAGACATCAGGCTTATAACTTTCCCCCCTTTCCCATCCTGTTTTGAGTTCTGTTTAGATTCTCAGGCTTTATAACGTGATTACTGTATTACAAATCCTGTAATTTGTAATATGGAAATGAGAAGACAGTTATTGTAAGTCAACCCCAACAACTAAGAGGTGTGACAAATTACCCAGATAGTCTCTCTTTACTGTGGGTGTTCAGGACATGTATAGCACATTTGAAACGTATATGAAAGGTGTTGTCTTCAACAAAAGCATTTGGTTTCTTAAATTGATGCGTATGAAAGGTTGGTTTGAAAACACTAGTATTTACTGTTTAATAGCAAGTTGGCATGAGGAATCAAGTGTAACATGTTCCAGTAATCAACTTTGTTAATATAAGGACAAATAAGAAGCTGGTGAAAAATTTTGCTGAATTTATAGATTTCATAGAGTTTAAGACAAGTATAAACTGACTCAATTAACTAGTTATGATTTGCAGAGGATACAGTTTCGTCTGTTCACTTCCTTTAGAGGTAACCAAATTTTAAGTGAAAAGAAAATCAGTCCTTGAATAACTGTTGCTTCAGACAGTGAAGAAAATTATGACACTTAAAAATACCTAAAAATGAAAAAGCTATGAATGGGTTAGATGAGATACTAGGATTTTCTTTGTGTAGGTAAAGCAATTCTATGTAGAAATACGCAGGGCAGATGCACTGACATTTTTTAATTGGAAATGCCTTCCTTTTCAGATCTGGAGATCAGTATGTCTCTGTATAAGTTAGTAAGATGTACCATTAGATAGCCAAAAGATTACTGTGTCCTCCTCTAAACTTGATTTATTGCATCTAACAACCCATGGACGGTCATCAGATTTTTGGGGAAAAAGAAGCAACCAATTCCCAGAATATACTTGCACAGGTCTACATCATAAACGTAGACCATCTGGATTATCTTGGGGCTGACTGAAACCCTGAAGCAAACTCCACAGAACTTTAACTGTGTGAACATACTGAAATAAATACCTTCACTGTACCTACCTATATTTTACTTTCACCTTCTCTTACTGGTTGCTTAAATAGAAATTAATCTAAAAATTTAGATTTAAAAAATATTTGTTCAAACCTCCTGACTCTTCACATGAACTTTGAAGTAAACATCAGGGCTAATGTGTTTATCAGCACAGATTTTAGTGCTTTGGAAAAAATACCATCCCTCCAGGATGTTTACTAAGTCATAAAAGCATATTTCTATAAATCATATAGCTGTTATTATTTAATTTAAGCTAACTTCTCCCAAATATTACTGACAAAAATACAGAACAATCTTGATTCTGATAAGCAGTTTTCAATAGAAATAGTGAACTCTGAGTTACCTTGAAGTCATGACTAATAAAACAGAGTATCTTGTTGCAAAAGCCATGGCACTTCATAGACTCACGGGATGATTGAAGTTGTAAGTGACCTCTGGAGAACATTTGGTCCAACTTGGTTCAAAGCAGAGCTTGTGTAGAGCTGGCTCCCACTTATATCACAACACGCAGAGAAGTGTTGCTCAAGGATTACTTCCTTGCAAAATGCTTTGAGATGAAAGATTTTACCCCAAAGTACAGCTGTTACTGAAAGCCACTTTAAAGCAGAGAAATGTGCAATTGCTTGGAATTGTTTTATTGTTGGTTTGTTTTGGCTTTACCTTATTTTCTTTGGAGAAGGAATCCATTTTTAGTTTTAAACATTAAACCATATTTGAATTATATATGCTAATTATATTACACTGCCTGTAAAATATTAACTATCATGATTTCCTCACCTAATGTTATAGAATGCTTTTTACTTGCAAGATACCTGGTAGACATCCACTGGCCTTGTAAGAACCCAATTGACATTGTTTGAAATATTTTTGGGGAGTAATGTTATTAATCATAATGCAATCTGACCTATTACACATTAAAACTAAAGGTATAGTCACGGTAGCTTCCTCTTATACTCCATGAATTTTATATGACCTCCGAATCTAACTGTTAAGAAGAATATAAGGGTAATTTTCTTATTGATGCAGGAAATAAACAAGTGCATGGAAAAAATAAAAAAAACCCTGACAATAAACTGACTGAAGTCAGATTTCTATTGAGAGAAAGTTGCCAAGCTGCAATATTAGCTGATTTGGCATGCTTCAGATAGGCATAGCATTTGAGAACCGTTTATACTAAATCATTCTCTCCTTACAGTTCTGGCTTCTGTGTCATTCCTTTATAAGAGATAGGTCATTCTCATGTTGCAGAAATCAGATCTCAAATGAAAATTCATTAATTTTGAATAAATATGTGAAATTAAAATTAATTATAATTCCTCATTTAGAAGCTAAATTATAAATGACATAACTGACAGTGAGCAAAGATGAAAAACCTTGTTTCGTATGTATGTAGGTTATTGTACCACACTTGTCATATTCTATCTTTTGCTGTTGACATTGTTTTATTAATCCACTCAGGTTTCCAGATAGAATTAATAAAAATAATCCCCCCCAAATCCTCCTTTCCTGCATTTTCTTCCTATTTATAATTTCAAAGTGGATTAAGTATTGCATTAAAGGGTCAAGATGTAATATAATTTAATGATGTGCATATGTAATACTTTAACAAACATCAGTTGAAGTAATGTACCAAAGCAAATTTGTGTAAAGCATCTGATACACAATATGGAATAACATTCTATTAAATGTGCTAATACCTAGTTGCCTTGTTATCTTACAGCTCTGACCATAGGATGAGGTTTTGCATATTTTCTAGCTCTACTTTTTTGTTGGCTAAGTTCCATGTACTTTGATTGAGGGTCAAATTTTTATGTACTCAAAATTATAATCTCTAAAAAAACCTGTATGTTCCCTTTAAATGCAAATTCAAGTATATGTTGAAGACAGATTTCACCTAAAGAATCAGTAAACTCATTAACCAGCTGTGATGTCTCTGCTCTATAGGGCCATTAAAGCTATATAGAACTCTTCCACATAACAATGCTACTACTGAAAAAGTTACTACCAAAATGTCTTTACTTCCTACAAAATTAAATGGTATTCTGATCTGCACATGCAAGTGGTGTGACATTAAGCCATTTGGTTGGTGATCATACACACAGAAGGTTGGTATCTCTCAAGTCAGGTGTCAGAATCCCATTCTAATGAAACTTGTTTCCAAATCTTGACGTTTCGGAATATTGTCCAAATATAGCCAGTTTAGTCAGGTCAGATTTCATTCACAAGTAACCCAAAACAATAGTTCCCATGTATTTTTACCTTAAGGAAGTGTTCGGTCTGAAATCAACCAGTGTAAATCCAGGAGAATCCTGAGAAGGTCCTCACTTTACCATTTCACTGTAGCTTCGCCAGCCAAATACTGGTATGTCTCCACAGGATCTGAGTGAGTGAAAACTACAGCTTCCTCCTTTAACTTGCAGCACTGTAGAAAGAACAACAGTGCCAAATGCAGCTCCTTACAATTCCTATAACCTTCAAGAAAATTCAGGGCCATGCCACAAGGGAAGAGACCTGGTACAGTTCTGTAACAGACCTATGGACCCTCAAAGATTTAAATCAGGATGCATATGCATTACACAGAATACAAGCCTTGACTTTAACAGATGTCAAGGAATCATTTCTACAGGTTAAATTTGGTGCTCCTGAGTGATTTACTTGACGAGCTGGAGTATGCTACTTAAAGTAGTACTGTGACTTCATACATCTCATTTGTAGCCAAGTAGATTCTTACTGTATGTATGCTAAGACTAAATGGACACAACCTGAGAAATCTTTAGTGTCAAGAACAGTTCCCCAAACATAAAGCTATATGAATATACATCCTTATAGAATGTTTTAGAGGACTTATGCAGTAGTTTGTAATTTTCTTCTGGAGTTTCATTAGATAAGCATAAAATTACACTGACAAAAATATCCTGCAAGTGGCTTTATGGAAGCAAAATAAATCCGGCTACACAAAGAGCCAAATAAAAGTCTAATACAGATAATATCTATAACTACTGTTCATTTTATTGTCACAACTTCCAGCATTTTTTACTGTGTAATTCCCTTCTCCAAACAAAGACCATGGAAGATCTTGTTTAATGAAATAAGAGTTTGCATAAACATCTAGAATAATGCGGCAGATCATCTAGGAGTAAACAGACACACTATTTCTTCACAGAAAGATTTCTTCTTTGTGTATTCAGATGAAAAGTCAGCATATGTTTTGTACTCTGTTTATTATTTGCTGAGTACAAAGGGAACGGATTCAGAGCTGGATAAGTGAAAGCCCTTTGTCTAAGAGACAAAAATAGTTAATTGGACAATAAAGTAGCCTTTAACTCCTTATTCAGCTCTTCAAAATTTATCTGTCCTGTACAGCTAGGCTTTGAAGGTAGTAGCTAATGTTGCTATAGCAATTCTCTGTAGGCAGGTTTCCAAATTGGAGGGTAAGGACTTATTCTCCTCCATCTTTTAGCCCTGCCTAAACTAGGTCCTAAATCCTCCCTACCAGGTAAAATTTTAAGACATGGGATGCTGGAACAAAATCCATGAATAGCTGTTAATTTTAAAAATAAACCCAACACTAAACTCAAAGTAACACACTACATCTGCTGAGTCATGACATGTTTCACCCACTCAACTGCACCTTGAAACCTGGCAGACACTGAGCAGCTCCAATTTCAAAGGAGGAGAGATCACTTAATCTTAGAGTGGTTTGGGTTCAAAGGGACCTTAAAGATCATCTAGTTCTGACCCCCCTGCCATGGACAGGGACACCTTCCACTAGACCAGGTTGCCCAAAGCCCCGTCCAACCTGGCCTTGAACCCTTCCAGGGAGGGGGCAGCCACAGCTTCTCTGGGCAACCTGTGCCAGGGCCTCACCACCCTCACAGGGAAGAATTTCTTCCTTACATCTAATCTAAATCTCCCCTCTTTCAGTTTAAAACGGTTACCCCTCATCCTATCCCTACACCCCCTGATCAAGAGTCCCTCCCCATCTTTCCTGTAGCCCCTTTAAGTACTGGGAGGCTGCTAGAAGGTCTCCCCAGAGCCTTCTCTTCTCTAGGTTACATTTCTACATGTACTTAGTGTTGTAAACTTTTATGGGAAAGTTAAGCACCTTTCTCTCCCTTCCAAGACTTACACTATAATTAGTAGTAATGTGATACAGTAAAGAATTTTTCTGAACAAAACCGAAGGTATTTTGGTGGGATGGAAGAAAAATATTTACCAAAACCAGCTAAATAGCTATGCAAAGTTAAAGGTTGTGCTTCTGCTCATGCTGATTCAGTGTGCCAGAATTCCTTCTTCCTGAATTGTGTATCTTTCAGCAGACTAAAATAAGGCAAGAAAGGGACTTGGGGACAATTTAACAGCATGTGATTCTGATCTGCAGCTTGCACTACTAGCCATGCTCTGCAGACTAATTTTCCAGCTCCATCTGCCCTTTTGCTATGCAGACCACTTTCTTCAGACATAAGCAAACTGAGCAGAAAAGCACAAAAAATAAAGTAAATTTGCTTTCCTGTAATTTTGTGCTTGGTAAAGTATTAACAATAACACACAAGTGAGTATACCTTTCTTATGTGCATTTTGTTTACTGTTATAGATAGCAAGTAATGACTGAAATATAGTCTGAGGAGTTGTACGTATTGTACATGTTCTACCAAAAAACCCACTGTTTGAGCCAAAAGGGTTTTTTTCTTTCTATTGTTGTATATAGGTGCTCAGAAATGAAAATGTTAGATGTTAAGGTATAATCAACACATTATTTAAATCTCACTTCTGATCCCCAAGATAGATGTAGTTATAAACTCTGATAAACTGGAGAAAACTGAATTCAGACTATCCACAAAACCTTACAGAAGCTTTAACTTGTAGAGAAAAAAAAAAAAAAAAGAAATCTCTGGAAAAGATTTGAATACCTATGGTTCATTCTGTACAATATCAAATCTTACTTGCTTCTTCATCTTCCATTTCAAACTCTGTTTTAATAGAGGAATACAGTACCAACAGTAAAAGGAATACTGGAGATCTTGCAGTTCATAGAAGAGACGGTACTAAACACACCATAACATCATGATGAACACGTATGTCTGCAGAGGTTTATTATTAGTTTGAAAGTCAAGAATTCTATAAGAAATGGAAATAGTTGTCTACCAAAGGAAAAGTACAAAGTCTAAGGGCTGCAATGTGGGTGAAGAACATGAGATATGAAAAAGCAACAAAAAGGAAAGCAGAAGAGTACTTTTTCTATCCGTGTTAGGTTATGGGCGTATGTATAACAAACAATATGAAGTTGAGCAGTTTCCTTTTGTAGTCTTCATAGAAATAATTAAAGTAGCCAGATAGTTAGAAAAATTTGTTTTAAAGGAGAAGAAAATGAAAGCTAAGACAGGGAAAGAACAATTCAGGAATATTTAGACAAGTTATATATATTTATATTGGTACGGCTTGACAAAATACAAGTTTAGATTGTCAACAAACTTTCTGAAGAAGTCTGAGCCATTATCAGCTCTTCACAAAAGCTCACACAAGGTAAGTTTCAAGAGAAAGAAGAGTGAGCATGGTTATATATAAAATTTGGCAAAGATACATCTTAAACTATAAGCCTGTCAGCTAACCTTCATGTCTGAAAAAATACTAAAGCAAATGATCAGGTGCTTCACTCAAACATAGTATCAAAAGTATACATTGTTTCTCGTGTGGAACAACACCCTAGAGATGCTCTGGTGTCTAGTAATATGTTGAGCACTCACTGAAACTTCTGAAGGTCATGGAGTTAGTAATACCTTACCTGGATGGATTCATGAGTGTCCCTGGATGAGTTGAATCTTCAGTCTTTCTCTTTAAAAGGCACTTTTCATTTACCTTGCTGCCTACTTCCCTGCAGTGCGCAGGGATTTAATTATGTTTGAGACTTCTATCCCTCTGGTCAATGTCAAATTTGGTTGAAAAGAGGTTATTAATCAGGAAAAACAGACACACAGAGTGTGACTGCAGAAGCCTAATTTCCTTAGGAAATTAAGCTAAAAAGTGAAAAAGATTCCTCAAGGACAAATCCCATCAAATCAATCTGATACTTGACATTGTCTCATAGACATTTTTCTAAGTGAAGGGGAGAAATATAGCTAGG
The DNA here is from genome assembly GCF_047716275.1 of Strix uralensis. Classification (NCBI taxonomy): domain Eukaryota; kingdom Metazoa; phylum Chordata; class Aves; order Strigiformes; family Strigidae; genus Strix; species Strix uralensis. Next base: position 5,329,505 of record NC_134000.1, on the reverse strand, counting down.
TGAAATAAAGTATTTGCAACTGGCTGGAAACCCAGATTCAAGCTGTAGTTGATAACTCAGGAAAGCTAGGAAGGCATTTCAAGTGGGATCCATTTCAGTTTTGTCCTTAGTCAGATTCTTTTATATTATCAATGGTTTTGCACAACAGAACAGAAAGACGTGAATATCATCCAGCTGACAAAATTTCAACACTTCCAAGAGAAATAATGGGAATTCAAAACGGACTTGATAAAATAGTCTGTAAAGAAAATGCAATATAATTAAGTGTATCTATTGAAAGACTACCCCAAAAGATAAATATAACTATCTGATCATATACATTGTTGAAGAAAAATCTCCAGATTTCAGTGGGTTGCAAAGCCGATTTAAATAATGAGTGGTTTTGTCCCAGAGAAAAGGTAAATTTAGTTCAGAGATGTGTCAAGTTTAAGATGTTTGAGGGACTTATTTTGCCTACTTAGCCCTAAAGGAGTGTCAGTCAATATACAATCCTCCAATTTTTCTATCACAGTAAGGCTTAAATAGATAAAACAGTTGGAAAAGCAACAAAAGGTACACAGGAAGTTTTGCTTTACGTAGAAAGGTGGGTGCTATGGAAGCAATCTGTACTACTCTACAATTACAAAATGGCAGTAAAACAAAACAAAAAAAAAATCACATTAAACTTGAAGGAGATTTAGGTATTAGGAAAGAGCTTTTTAACTGGAAAATTAGTTAATAATGCATCAACTGTAGATATTTGAACAATGTGCATTGTTAGAATTTCAGAACAATTTCAAAAACCAATAACCACGTGCCAGCATCAATGGTGTGGAGATCTAGCTAGATGATCTTCTTGTTCCTCCGATCTGAGCATTTATGGGACTTTACAGAAGAGGAAGGTACTGTAGATATCAATTAAAAGTTACAGCTAATAAATTCTTTGTAACTGTTGCACATCAGACTTCACCAGATGTTCATTCACCAGGGGAAGCTACAACTTGCATAGTAACTAACTTGGACAGCTCCTATTAAAATGTAACAAGTTGAACATTCTGATGTGCGAGTCAGTACATGGCACATTCTTCAGTCTAATTTGGTTCCAAGCTGTGCATTAGAAATTTTCTTTTTGTTGTGGTCAAAGATGCCAGCATTAATTATTCATTTATCCCGAATATAAAATCAGGATATGTAGCATCAAATACAATTTCCTTTATATCCCTGTCATCTGAGAATGTGAGGCTTTTTAAATCTTATGTAATTACAACTCTCTTGTCAGTTTGTATTATTGTATAATGCCTATTTTTGCTGAAACATGCTGGCTACTGCATCAAGAATCAAAACACAAGAATGGAGCAGCTAAAACAGGCCTTGCCTGTTTTTACTTTAACACTTCTCATATGCATGTCTTTTCCTGTAGATTCCATAAAAAGTAAACAAAAAATCCATTATGGTTTTGGACATTTAAAGAGAGGTACTAGGAAAATATTAACTCATCTGTAAAATACACTTCCATTTTTCCTGTTGAATTTGACTTCAGCTTTTATAATTCTTATTAATGTTGAAATAAGTATACTAAGAACATGTCTCAGGAGAACACAAATCATGTCTCATTAATCTATGGAGATTTATCCCCGTGATATTGTTTTACGGTTTCTACCACAGTAAGACACTAAGTAACAACCAGTTTCATTACTTTTCTCTCTATACATGTCATTCACAATCAGATGTGACTGATTCTTTAACCATTGCTAATTCTTCATATCTAAAAAGGTTTACTTACAGCAGTGAACATCATGTCTCTAGCCTTACGTGACAGTCAACTCCCATCGAGCACCTCATTTAATAACCAGCTAACTGGGATCCAATGAAATCCAATCAAGCTTCATTCTGTTTTTAAGATTATCAGCCGACTGTATACCACCTAAGGCTCTGCATTCATATCCAAAATAAAGATGGAAAGAACTCTTCCTTATCACTCAGTCTCCTTGATAAGTTTGCACAATTGTAATACTAAGAGAAACAAATTACTCTTTCCACTTTAGAATGTATATAAGAATTCTATGAATTTAGCTACAGAATTCAGTAAGAGTTTAAGGCTTTGGCAGATCATCATTGTGAGACTGATCAGAAAGCCAGGAAAAAAAAAAAAAAATCAAACAGAGTACATAATGAAGAAAACACTTAGTAGTTTGGACCAAAAACTAGGCTCTGTCTGACATAGGAGTAAAAAAATAAAACAGAGGCAGTGCAACTGAAGTGTACTGACATTTATGATTTTGTATAACTTTGAATCATAAGCTTTATGACTGCTAAAATTCAGATTTGTGCTTCAGAATGAAACTCAGTGACTACACTAAGTTTCAGGAAAACCCGTTTATTCTCAAAACACATTGAGAGTTTGCCAAGAACAGTCTTTTGTTTTTTAAATCTGTAGGAATTTGCTACCGATGTCTGGTAAAAGAGTGAACTTGTTGGACCAGAGTTCTACTGTGATTTGTCAAACTATTTTTATGAATGGTTTAGCATTTTCTTGTTCAGGAAATGTAAATTTTTGTGTATGCTCATCACGGAAAACAAATATAAGCTGTAATTGCAGCAGTAGGAAATTAATTTGGGATATTTAGGAATATATTTATTAGATGAGCAAGCATTCTAGTCTAGTAATATTTACAGGGAAATATTACTATTTTTACAACCTATACTTACATCTTAAATAATTATTTTAGGATCTCATTTTAATTCAGTAGTAATAAAAGCATAAGACAGCATCTGAAAGAACAATCTGCAGGTTTACCCATCGCCAAAATTAAGTTATTTCTCCAAGAATGTCTACGGAAAAGGGCATTATAAACACTAGAAAGGGTTTACAAGGTTGAGAATAAGAAGTACTAAAGAACATGCATCTTTGTCTCCAAACTTCATATGTATGTTTTTCATTTAAACTAACAGAAGGAGAAGAGATGGCAATCATTACAGGAAAAAACAGACAAGAGAAAAAAATCATCGTAGTTATGTAGATATTTGTCAGATAACACTCACTCTCCAGGAAGAGACTGATCAGAAGTGTCCCTGTACTCTGATTTTGCAGCACTTTTATGCTCCAGTAAGCAATTCCATTTTGTTTGACATTTAAAATAAAATACAACAAATCTAGTACAAAATACTTAAGTGAGGCAGAATCTTCAACCAAAACTAGGTTGTAGAGAGGCACCCAGCACAGTGGTTTTCCATCACTCATCAGTCTTAAGCTGATTGGCCCACTTGCACAAAGGCAAGATTGTTCTGAGTCCACAAAATCCATTTAGTAGTCTCCCTGATGCATCTATACTGATCTCTGCTCCTCAACTGTGACATCTTGCCTTTTATTTAAAATGAGTGAGTGTGTCTTGAAGAGTATTTTCTATGGGAGTTCAAATCCAGGACTGAACCTCGGTAAAGATGTTTACGCTTCATTTTAGCAGGTTTTGCAGGAGTGATGTGGTTATGAAGGCATCAAAAATGCCTTATGGATTGGAGAATGATTATTTTTATAATTTATATTTACGGCACATTTTCTGTATTGTTCTAAACAATCTCAGGCAGCAGAACTCCCTTCTGCGCCATTGTAGAACACTGAAACTGAAGACAAAAATGGTGTGTCATTACTACCAAAGATTTGAATTTTCCTTCAAGTTTGCATATACACACCAACGAATCAATATGCAGTAGCAGTATCAATCAACTTTGAAATAAGAAAGGTTCCAGACATGTGTTGTTGCCAAGTCTTTTTTCACTTTAACTTTTTCTACTCAAATTCTAATCACTGGAAGAGATGAACAAGCTGACTTATATATTTATTGTGTTCTTAAGTGCTAATAAAGCTCATTTCCAATGAAAGGAGGGAAAGGAAGGGAAATCTATTTTCTTGCTAAAGTCATGGTAAAGGTGGTACGAAAAAGCACTCCGGTAATTAGTGAGTTATACCAGTATTCTCTTTCAGTTCAAATGATATTGCTAATTTCATTGAAAAACAATTTTCAGCCAATAAACATAAACACAGTTTGCTAACTGGAAGCAGACAAAAACCCTCCTACCGTTGTCTTATTCTGACTGTAGTAGAAAATTTCTTTTTGTAACGTACAATCTGAAAATATTGCTACATCCTCAGAAAGGTTGGTGAACTGTTCTAAAATAAGAATTTGTAGCTTATTTAGTGGCTGATTCAGAGAAAAAAAAAAACCCAAAACATTACTAATAACCAGGGAGATAAGTGGTGCTAAAATATTTGATTCTGGTTTTCATTGTGTTATGCAAAGACTTAGAGTAAATATGTATTTTTCCTTTCTGCAAAATGGTCCTAACAGTTTTAAATACTGTTTTTTCCAAAAGTGAAAAAAAACCCCACCTTATAAATAGATGTACATAGGAACTATAGAGAGACTGTTCCACCTAGCTCGTTGAGATGCTTGTCACTTTAAGTAAGTCAATGCAGGGAATGTAGAGAAAAATACAGGCCAATTAAGTCTTCAGGTTAAAAGTTTAAATAAGCCTTCTGATACACTGCTTCTGAGCAGTAGAAGGTTGAAGAGATGAAAGTTCATGGCAGAGATTTTCTCATCCCTAACACGACAGCTTTATTAAGGGTCCAATTGTTTACGATTCAAAATGTAATGGAAGTTGTATCCACTTAGGAGAAAGACTACGCCTCCACAATGCAAATTTTTAAATTACAAAATCTAACCAGAGGCTAATGCAATACGTATTAGCAGCACACTTTTCTGTTTTAAAATTCATCATTATGCACAGAGGCTGGAAAGCCTTTTGTTTCCAGGGACAGCTGTTAATTCAAAAATATCAGTTACTAATGCCCTCCATTTCATAAATTAGAGAAGTAAATGCATGGATACTCGGAACAGCAGTCTTCGAAGATGTCTAGGTAGTTTTTAATGGGTCTGTACAGTCAGTGTTTGTCTGTATACAGAGCTGAGCAAGTGACTAGAGTCCATACCCTTGTCTTTTGGGAAGCATTACACATTGATTGCTTATAGACAAAGCATAACAACCCTGCTTTATCAGTGAGGTGAAGCACAACTGCTTGTTCAACTCATTTTCTGATAGCTGTTTTTTCCTCAAAGAGAAAGCCATAATCTCGGCGAATACACTAAAACTAGGGGAGGGGGAAAAGCAAGGCAGAGAAGATTTATTTCTGTTGAAACAATTTCAGCAAAACTATAATTACTGCTAAACACTAATACATTCAGGGTCCAGTTGCTATGCAACCATGAGGAAGTTACAGTACACCTGCTGTAGGCAAAATGAGTGGGAGAAAAAAGCTAACTGATTGACAGGAGAAATGCCTTTATTTTATCAAACAAAGGAATGACCTTTTCACCTTTCATTATATTCTGCCACAGAGAGTTTTTCTTTATATTTTTCAAGATGTTGCATCAACTCATCAGCCTATGATCCTTCAACAGTCCTACCCGTTTGGTACAGCACACATCGCTCTCCCAACTGTGAATCTGTGCTTGCAGTAACCAAACACCATCACATAGGCCATTTCCAGGACAGATAAACTCCATTTTGGAACTTCAAACTTCTGTTTTTTTCTAACTCCACATTCCCAAATCTCACTCGGGGTAACATATACAGTGAGTTGATTCACTAATAATTTTTATCTTTCTGTCTTACTATATTAGTGATGAAAATAAGCAAAAGTCCAGATTTACTGATTCTCAGTAAAATAAGTGTTCAGAAACAACGATGTACGTGCCTAATAGCAGAGACTGAAGAAATGGATCTATTTCCCATAGGCTTTACAAGCAAAAAACTTACCTGCTTTTACAGAGTATGGCTTCTGTGGTAAAGAACATATTCCTGGGTACATTCTTACAAAACAAAGCTACCCAACAGTAGCTTAGAAGGATGTGAAACAGCTTTCTACAAAGCCCAATAACTCACCCCCAAAGAAAGCTAGTTCACTCACTCAATCTTACCCCATCATCTCCTCATGCTCAGTTTATAAGGCCCCTTAATAAACACATTACTGTCAGCCTGCGCTATGTGCCTCACTTGGATGATTGTTGAAAAGGCCTGGCTGTGTGCAAAAAGCTCTGCAGAGGCTGGAAAAAATACTCATAAATCCTAAGAAGGGTTTGGGGTCCTGATTTGGAATCCTGCTTCCTAAAAGATCGCTGCTGACTACAGACACAAATGTACTACAGTATAAAGATATCTCCAGCATAGAAACAGCCATGAGCCCATCTTCTGAGAATTCATCTATGAATTATCAAAAGTTTCATACTCTGTTATAGTAGCATCCTACTGCACACTAAATGGCAGCAGCCTATTTCATAGTAAGTAGCAAAAACATCTTTGTAAATTTGAAGAAGTCTCTCACACATACATCTATCAGAAGTAAAGTTAAAAATAAAATAAAAGTACATCATGGTTGCCAAGTTTCTATCATTAAATGAGGTGGAAAAAGTAATTTCACAATAGAAAGGAGCAGTATTGATGTGAAGCTGGATTTTTTTAAACCTTAACTCATAATGACTTTATTCCACTACACCTAGTAGAATTCTTCACCCAAATGAAAAAGAAAAAAATAAGAGGGAGAGAATAGAAGAGCCAAACAATGTACTCAGGACCTCTGATTAATTTCAATTTGTTGAATAAGTTTGGGTTTGTTTTGTTTTGTTTTGTTTTTTTTTTTTTTCTCTGCAACAGAATATTGAATATATACTTAAAAAAATTAACATTAATGCAGACACTCAAAAATATAAATTCTGACATCAGCAGGGCATTTTTCCAGCAAGAATTGCCTTCACTAGAAATATGACACATATTAGAATTTAATTCTGAATTCAGGGAATACTAAATGCATAAAAAAGAGTTATAAGATTTAACATAGAATTAATGGACCTTAAGAGCTTCAGGACTACAACTTTATCACTACTTCTATAAAAATAATGCTTTGAAGATGGAGATCTTTTTATCAGTTACTGAAGAATACCATCATTGCATTTCAATACGATTCATTTCATGATAGAAAAATGTCTGTTGGACTTGTTTTGACATGTTTTTTCACTTTGCTTTGAGTCACTGTCAGACTGTTAAGAATGTACTTGATATTTTGAGCCTTGGCTACCTATACATGCAGTTAAGATAACCATATAAATACCCTCAGGATTTATGACCATGGGGAAAAAATTGCATAAAGATTATGAATGAATAGCAACTAGATAGTTTGTCATGTCATAGAATGTAAATAATGGCAATATTCTTGGGTTGGAGGAATTCTTATGTCACTTATAACTTTGATTCGGTGACTTTTCTATGACCATCAGTCATATCAGAAATAATTCATATAAAAAACACTCATGTTTGTTGTCATCAGCCTCAAGAATTTCAGCAGAATGGCCAAGTCTTAAGAGGATATGAAGACAAAATTACCATCTTCCTGTTTAAAAGCAGAAACTAAACACTCCTAGAACTCAAGGTTGAGTTACAGTGAAGGGGCATGAGGCAATAGTTGGTCGATAGGCTTTTTAATGCTCTTTTGTTTGGGAAGTCTGGTAAGAGACCTAATATTTGTATAGCTTTTGGAGGCAGTAGAATTCAATCTAAAAAAGAGAATGCATGTTAATTACGGTATGCAATAGACCGGAACAGCACTAAAAGTGTTCAGTACAGAATATGCGTTTAGGATACAAATCATGTATATTCGAAGAGGTAAAGTAAAATTACCATCCCTATATCACCTTGCAATTGTTGATTTTCCAAGACAACTATATTGCTCTCTATTTAAAAATACACAAATTAGGTGGAATTTGAAAAATTTTCCTCCTTTTCTTGTTTGTAGATTATTCATAGCAATTCAGTTTTCTGAAAATTAGGTTACAGAATGGTTCATACTCACTGCACATGATAATTCACAATTTGCATGCCATATGCATTAATATTTTCAACATTTTACCTTGTCATGAATGTACTTGCCAATCAATTCTTTATTTTCCAAATTGTTCATGAAGAGGGAAAAGGTAACAAACCTCATGAAAATAAACTCACATACTAATTTAATAGCTGAAGCCATTTGTTTAGGATTGGCCAGTTTTGATGTGCAGAAAACTTGCAGCTTTTTAAAGTTATTTTTACACTTCCACAAGGGCTAAAAAAACCCCAAGCAAAACGCCCCCCCAAAACCAAAACCAACGCAAACCTATTTATGGTTCTTGTCAAAACGTAGGGTACAATGGAAGTAGAATCTGTATGTATAAGAGCATTTTTCCTTTAATTCAACCTTTTGCTGATGGACCCCAGTGAGGTTCTCAATTTCCTCTTTGCTTTGTTTACACACAGGCTGTGAAGATACTGCAGAGATACTGGGTTTTTTTGGCCTTATGGCATTGGAGATATTAGGCCTTTGTCTAGGTAAGGATCTGTCTCTCCTGTCTTCTTCATGTTTCTTTAACACTAAGAAGCATCCTATTTCTTACATGGTTATTTCAATGTCAGCAGCAGCCTGAAGGATGGATTCCCTCCACCCTGCACCCACTGCATTGCACTTACCACCATTCCATACAGATCAGGAGAGCTTTAGTGAAGTTGTACAGATGTACAGGAGATGACTATCTGAGAAGTCCCTACATCACCAAAGAACAACGTCCAGTATATACATTTTGTTTTACTACATTTCTTTAACTGTCTCAAGCATTAAACAGGTCCTTTAAACCAACATATAACAGAGAGAGCAAAGTATTTCGGTTTAACGGGGGTAATTTTCCCCCACCTTACCCAGTCCTTTCAGCAAAAACATATTCCATACAGTATGCTGCTTAAGTCAAAGTGCATTCGTGTTGCAATTTATCTGCTGGATTTTTACAAACCATAAATTGTCACTTTGTCACTCTGCTGACTGACAGCCCATCCCACATTGAGCTGTAATATCCAGTTTTTTAAACTGACAGTATATTACTGTCTAGCATCAGCAAGTCCCAATTGATTTGAGTTGTAAATTAAATGCCCTGATGGTTGTAATATGGTGATTTATTACTAGAGTCAATGGAGGTTTTTCTCTGCAGTGGATGTGAGTGCGTGCACAAAAATACAAGTCCCCAGAGTCCCACTCAGAATGTGAATATTCCATAATTTTCAGGCAAACCACAGCATGAAACCTGGTCGACAGGGAGTTTCAGGAAATGAAGTTATGGAACGAGAGGACATCAGCTGTGAAAAGCAGATGCTGAGAACGCTCCTGGATGACAATTTTCATGTTTTTAAAAACTGAGACAAAAGTTCTCATGAACTAGCTAGTAACAAACCTTACAAACTTGTTCTGGATGAGTAGCTGAAACAGAAAACAGAAGGAAAACCAACAAATATTTTTTAATTTAAAGAGGCTGTTCAGTACTTAATTGTCATAAAAAAGCATGAATTCCTAGTCTCTAAGAATTATCAAAAATCCCCCATGAAATTAGTCCTTCATTTTTTTTAAAAAAAATAAGGAGAAAATGATAAATTAATTTTCACCATTTCTGTTGACCACTTCTTTTCTGTGATGGAGTTCTGTTTTGTAAAAATCAAAATCAATACATTTTGAATCTTGGACTTAGCAGAGGATTGTCTTGTTTCTTTTTTTCTGTTTGCTTACAGGAAGTATTCGTTTTGGGCCTCAGTGTACTTGGTATCATATTTTAAAGCACAAAAGTAAATTTTAACAGGGTGATACACATAACAAGAGTGCGTTTATCTCCTTTCTCTGCAAAGTTAAACAGTTCAGTTAGAGACTTTTCCAAACTTCTTGTGGCTCACACTTTCTTTGCCATCCTAAAGTTACAATATTATCAGTTTAGCTGGAAAGGATTCAGAGTGCAATGGTCCACAGAGTATTTCCCAGGACAACATCCTAATTTAGCTCTATTAATTCCCCCATAAGAAGCCCCTTTAAGTGTCGGTTGGATTGCTGGGAAAATGCAAGTGCCATTCACAGAAGAGAAGGAAGCCAGACAAGGAGTACAGAAATTCTTACTAATGACCTGATTTTGTGTTAATGATCACAGAATGATGCTCACAAAAATCATTAATCCTGATACCTGATGTTCACTTTGATTTGGCTAGAGATTCACACTATTTCATGCAGTTTTTGTGACTGTAAAATGTATAATATTTTACTAACATCTTGTTCAATGTCCACAGGGTTCTGCAAGTTTTCCTTTCTGTTCCTACAGTGCTTGGATGTATACCCATTGTGAAAGACAATTTGTTCTAACTATTCCCAGCAAAAAGAGACAGAGAAGACTTTTCATCTGGTTAGAGGAAAAGCTTTAAACAAATTTTAGAAGACTGTATGCAACTTCAACCCGTAGTATAGATACAATAGGAATGCTTACTTGCTCTCTATTAAAATAACTTTTTAGGACTGGGGTTCCAAAACATGAAATCTAGTTTTCTAGGAAAATTCCACTCTTCTTTTGCCTGGATCTCTCCAGTCAAATGCAGAGCATAAAGCAGCACTGTACACATCTTTAATAAAGGAAGTAAGAAAGGTCTGAAAACATGCTTAACCGTACAGAAAGCTGAGTACTTCAGCTGGCATTAATTACATTTAATATAAGGAATTCAAAGTTAGAAAACCATGCAGACTAACCATCTAGGTCTCTCCCCATCAGTGGAAGGAACAAGCCCACCAGGCAGTTTATTGTATCTTTTGTAGGATGGGACAAGTCACTGTGTGGAAATGCTCTTCTGCCATACTGACTGTAGTTGGAATAGACCCAATTAACTAAGATCAAAAGCCTACTTTTAGATGGATGAAAAATTTGAATTCTAGTGGTAGACTGTAATAAAGAATGATATTTAACAGATATGGTCCAGGAAAAAATCTTAATAGATTTGGGTTTTATTATGGAAAGATAATTAAAATATATATTTTTGAACACCGATCTGATTAATTAACTAAGAAAAAGCCTATAAACAGTCAAATATTCAATGTTCAAGGAAGTTATGGATGTTCAGGTAAGTCACTTAACAAAGTGAGGTAATTTAAACACTTAATAACTTTTCCTCAAGTAGATAAATAAGACCATTTTTTCTTAGCTGTATGTTAGTTCCTGCAGAATTTGTTTCAGTTTCTGTAAATATTGTGTGTTTATCCAAAAAAATCACTTCTAGTGAATATTCATGTTATTCATTCAAAATGAACTAAGCTGATCATAACCTTGTAAATCTGTTCACTCAGAGGTTCCCACACTGAGCCTACTAATAGCAATGACTCATTATGGTAATTCAAACTATTGCTACCACCCTTCATGATCAGCCCTGAGCCTCAGCTTCTATCTTAAAAGGCACATAAGAACTATGCGATACTAGAATTAAATTTAGTTACTTGAACCACACCTGAGCCTAGATTCAGCTCATGTGCACGACAATATTCCAGTTATCCAGAACTGCAGGATAATGCTGGAAATATTCCTGTATGAAGAGGTATCCTTCCCCAGAGAAAATGAGCATTAGCAGGAATTGGATGCCTTCTTTAGCACATCCATTCTGGTGGTGGCTTATCCAAATGTCAAATGTCCCTACTCAATCCTTTGCTAGGAGGTAGATTTTGACTCGACTAAGCACAGTAGGAGACAAGGTGGAGTCAGGCAAGCTGGCTTTTAGAGATTACAGAATTAATAAATGAATAAAGCCTTTTTGTTCCTTTTTTCAAAGTGTAATCATGATGGCTATCCCTGGACAAGTTAAGCTGGTCTGAACTAGGACTCTGATATACATTCACAGAATAGAGCAGTTGGTCAAAGAGTAAAACCATTGAGAAGTCTGTGTGGGACGCTCTCTATTTAGCACTTATGTCGCCTGCCTGCCCCAGTACGTCATAAAGGAAACAAAACAGACAGACCTACTGAAACAGATTCCTGGGTGATAAATGTCACTCACCCATGAACAACCTGGATCTCAAAATCATGAGAGCGTAAGGATTCTGTTAGAGGCAAGGCTGAAGCTGAAAAATGCCGAAACGTTCATAATTTCTAAAGGTTTGAATGACCGTAATTTCTGTTTCCATGGTGATTTTAATACTGATGTAATTTTTTTTTTCTTATGTAATATATTTTTTCTTGATAGCCTTGTTTAATCATCTCCAGTATTAATGTAAACTATATACATATGTGCTTTAGAAGATCTCTGAACCTCTGTAGGTAATGAAATCGTTCTAGCACATTAACAAAGGTAGCAACTACTTCTTACGACAGACAGAAGCTGAATTTTAAATATTGGAATTACATTAGCTGTAAGAAAGGTGACTTTCTCAAAATTAAACAATGCATATTTGATATGAAAACTAACAGACCTTATCTGCAGACATCCTGACAAGCGTGGGATTGTAGTACAGGATCGTCAGAACACGGTACATCTCACCACCAGAAAAACAAACACACTAACATACAACCCTGTATTCTGAATTAGGTTGTGCACGATTGCCCCTGTATTACTTATGTTTACCAAAAATGATTGTACATCATTGCAGGGGGGAAGAAAAGCATAAGGCAGTTTTTTAGTTTCTGTTACTATTCATTTTGGACTAATATGGGGTAATGACTGCTAATGTTCTATGGATTTATTTTTTCTTAATCAATGAACAAAGCATCCTGTTAACACGCATGACAGTACCACGAATGCCTAAGGGTAGAAAAGATCATGTATCGATTAGTGCCTCATCAACATTTCAACAGTTGATTATACGATCTTTTTCTTTTATTCCATGTGGCTTTGCATTCACAATAAACTCATCTGAAATTAATCTACTTCCATAAGACACAGAAGTTTTAGCTGCTGTAGTTCTGACTTCTGCAACAGGTGCAAACCTTTTTCCTTTGCAGCTTAAAATTAAGATAGAATAGCGCTGCATGTAGATTAATGTCGTATACTTATTTTCCAAGAAAGGGAACCTTTTCAGAGTTGAAAGACAGAAAATATTGAAACAATGAAACCATTTTCCTGGGATATTATACATGCGTATAATGAATTTACAGAGCATATTCAAGAGAAAACTGTGAATACCCTCAACTAGGATGCTAAGATTAGCAAGGAAAGAGGTGGACATTGTGGTGGGTTGACCCTGGCTGGACACCAGGTGCCCACCAAAGCCGCTCTATCACTCCCCTCCTCAGCTGGACAGGGGATAGAAAACATAATGAAAGGCTTGTGGGTTGAGATAAGGATGGGAAGACATCACTCACCAGTTACCATCATGGGCAGAAGAAACTCGACTTGGGAAAATTAGCTTAATTTATTGACAACAAATCAGAGTAAGATAATGAGGGAAAAAAAAAAATCTTCCCCCACCCTTCCCTTCTTCCCAGGCACAACTTCACTCCCAACTTTCTCTATCTCCTCTTCCTCCCCAGAGACACGGCGGGATGGGAGATAGGGGTTGTGGTCAGTAATGCACAGAAAGGCTTACAAAGTCTCTGATAGTTGTGTGCATAAAAAATATGTTTTGACTTTTCTGAAACAAAATCAGTAATACAAAAGAAACTGATTATGTCCTGAGAGCTGAGGCTCTGAGAATGATTTACCATACCATATTGTCATTAGAAGTTTCAAGAATGACAGACTCACCCAGTTAAGAGTGATATGCCATAGTATTGCTGAACCATTGCACAGGGCTTTGCATTGTCTCAGCTGGGACAAGGGCTTCTACCTCTTCCCTGAGAGTACCTGTTAGGGAGTGAGCCTGATTGGCTTTTTTCAGTTTGGGAAAGTCTTGCAGAATCTAACATCTATCACAAATTTCCTTTTATCGTTCCAAGTGCTTATGTGCTCCTTCTTGAAAAATGGCTATGACAGATATAATTGCTAAAACCCTGAAGAAGGGTATATTTGCCTCTTTTTTTTTTTTTTTTTCTTGTTTTTTTCTTCCCGAATACCTCTGTAAATGTAGTGAAATATTACCTCTCCCTAGGAACTTTGCCTTGTTAAAAGCAATATGCGGTTTAAATAGTAACAGCATTTGTGAAGGAACATGATCATGGGGGAGAGGCATGGAAACACATGAATTAGTGCCTTGAATAAACTGCCATTGTTCTTTAAGTGCACTGGGGGCTTTACTGGGACCTCTATGAACCCATTGCTTTGTGAACTGCCGTGACTGGAAACAATATGAGCAAATACAATGAAAAAAGAATTTTTAGGATTCAACAGTGTCATTATCACTATAGGTCATTTCTTGGGCAGTGCATCTGAGGAAAATAGACTTCATAGGCCAAGTAATAAGGGGTCAGGAAAGATCTTCAGACTTGCCCAGTTTAATATCAGACAAACATTTTTGGAGGTGATAAAAGCTATTCTTGTGAAACACAATGCACCTCTTTGTGCCAAGGGAATTTAGGAAAGGTTAATTATATTGGCTCACTTCTTACAGACATCATACAACATCACAGCTCTTGAGAGCACTGCAAACTGCTGTCTGCCAAACAGACTTTGGGAAAATTTTAGTTCCCACATACACAGCGATGAACAGCAAAAGCTTTTCATATCAATTAATCTTAGAAAAAAGGTAAACTTTTCCATGCTACCTATACGCTGAATGGCCCATGGGAAATCAGTCCTACTGAGAGTTCTAGACAAGGTGTTGATATTTTAGCTTGCTCCACTGGCCAGTTTTCAGCACCTTGTTCATCTGTGGCTAACAGTAATATCATGATCATATTTTACACATGCAGTCAATTCTTTGGCCATTCTTCACTTACCTGGCTTGGGCCTTGGTCTTCTTGACTTTTGGTTCCAAAATTGGATGAATTTCCTTAAACCTAATGGAGTAATTGATATTTGAAGCCTGAACTTGAAAACTTCATTTAATAAAAAAATTAACCAAGTTTCTTACATTATCTAGTTACTTATACATGGATTGCTCCTCTTACCAAAGCAAACATATGCATATTTCTCTCTATGACCAAAAAAAAATATTTAATTGTTAATGCAACATACTCCTTGCCAATGTAAAACTGTCCTAATGAAGGTATTTTCTATTGTAACCCCCACACATGCACATGCTTGTGCAAAAAATTGTCTGAATGCTGGTCATTTTTTTACATCTTTGAAATTATGTTTTTCTTTGAATATTTTTGTCTAAAAGAGGACACCGGGGTCACAAAGAAGAAAAGCAAGGTCTAAACGAGTTCTCAGTTGGTGCCTAAACATTATCATAACCTCTTAAGGAACAAACAGTAAAAGCAGATGCCAGCTGGCTACGGGCAGCATTGTATCCCATTAGTAGTAGCAGGCTTCTGTAAAGAGTAATGTTATAATTTGTCATATAATCTGATATATGTCATATGCAGTCATAAAACCATATCATTTACCAGCATTTGTCTGAAATGCCGTGTCCTCTACTAGAATTATTGTTATAGTAATATCATATCCCATTTTGATCCAAGGTAAATACATCTTTGTTTCATAGTCTTTGCTTACAATTCCAGATCTGGTTCCTTCATTATTATTACAGCTAAATTATGCTGACATTATAATTTTAATTATATTTTAATCACTTAAGATGAAGAGATAAATTTTTGCTTAAGAAACATTTTGCTAAATCATTGTTATTTAAGACAGAGACATGATATGTGGATTAGAGGTTTTTTGTTATGAGACAATTATTCATTTTCAGGCAGGGAATAGCATAAATAAGAGACGTGAATGGCCTGCTTCTTGTGCCATTTAGTCTAGCTTCCTCTTTCACTGAAGTTATTCCATACACCATATTCTTTAATATTCTTCCAGTCAATTGATTCAGATGATGGAGTTTCCAGAAATTCTGTCTGCATAACAGCATATATCTTGCTATATTTTCTTGATATTCATACTGAAATTTCTTGTTCCTAATTTCACCTTGTTACTACTATTTACAGCCCTGTGCATCGACTTATTAATATCAGTCCCCCAATCTATACCCATTTATTTATCCTGAGCCACACTAATGAAAGAATATTTACTTTGAAGGGAGTCGGTGACTGTGCTCTATATATTGTGCTTTGTTTTTTGTTTTTAACTCTACCAGAACATATCTCAAAATCTGGGGAAGGAAAGGTGATAAGTATAATCTTGTACGTAACAACTACAGGAGAGACAGTAAGAGTTTATGAGATCTGAAGGACAATAGTAAAATAAAAGGTTATGAATTATTTAAAATGATCTGTCTTAGGTGTAGAAATAATTGGATTAATTCAAGAGAGAGAACATTTGAGTATCAGGACAAATTTTCAAGACTTACAATAGTCTTCCTGTTGGGATAGAAGAACTTTTCTCTCCAGAAGCAGAAAGAGATCTGTTGCTTGGGGTGGTAGTTTTGTATGGGCAACAGGATTGAGTAAGGGTTATGCAGCAGTCCACTGACAGCGGGATGAATGTACATTCAAAGATGTAATTTCCTATCTCTTAACTTCTGTAGTTTGCAAAAAGTGTATGTGTCTACATGAAAACAAGTCTGTCTTTCAGTCATTCCTCAGTCAAAGACACAGTTTACCACCCTTACCTACTACTGCCTCCATTCAACCAAATACAGGTCGTCACTGCAACTCACAGACTACACATAACCTTGCCTGCAGCCCCACGTAATCCTAGCGGAACTGTTCAGTATTATTGCTGAATACTCCTCATTAGTGGTACGACTATATAATAACAGTTTTTCTCTTTAATTTCCCATGCTTCTGTACACACAGCTCTCTGCAAAAAATGATGATGATTCCCATTGGAGAAATGTCATCTCTCTCACTGATTGGAACTGTTATTAAGGACAGACCCACTGCATGCTAACATGATACCGATGACCTCACCTTAACTGGAAACTCATCTTTCCTGTTGTGTGACAATTTATTTATTCAGTTCTTGTAAAATTGGCAGAAGGTAACCAACAGAAAGTGAGATTCAGTTGAGAAATTGGATTACATTTTTCCTTCTTTTACTTTCATTTATTCAGGTACCCATATAATACCAAAATACTGTTTGTGAAGTTAAGAAATACTGTTGCAATTTCTATTATGCAAGTCATATCACCATTTTAACCAGGAACAGCATATAAATGGCATGTATTGATAAATACTTTGCTTGAGAAGAACAGAAGAGAGACTGAAAGAATTTTTCTCATGCAGATTTTCCCATTTCAGCTGCAAATAATTAACAATAGTAAGATTTGTTTCAGACTTTTAACAGTACAGTGCTAGTTTATTGTAAAGTATTAAAAATTATCTAAAGAAATAAGGAATGGTAGGGGGATTTTAACACATCTCTTGATAAATCTTCAAGATTTTGATGACTAGTTAGACAAAATAACTGCCACAAGAAAAAAACGTTCTCTATTATTCAAGAAATAAATCTAAAAATTTAAGTTAGAACACAATTTAAGTAATAATAATGACTGAAGTTTCATTCATTTTCTATCGTTCATTCAGGAAGCTGAACTCACATGTGTGAATGAGTTTAACTGTGGAGGTGCTATCTTTTTCAAATAAATAAGATCAAAATATTAGACAAAAATTGGAACAAAGCAGTGAAAAGACAGACAGAAGATAGCCAATGTTATCTTCAAGGCTATAATACCAACAACAGTAATAATAGTTCTGATTACATTAAAAAACAGGTTAATCACAAATTTGATGTAGATGAATTTTCTTTTAAGTTTTACAAGGTTAAAGAGTATTTGACCAAACATCAGAAGAGGCAATTCACATAATTTTATTAATAGCCACCATTTCAGCATTGAATGTTACCTTCATAGTTGGTGAAACTAAACTTTGAATCGCTTGAGTAAGTTATTTTCTTGAGACTGTTTCCATTACTAGAATTTAAGACTATGAAATACAAAAATATCTTTGGACTAATATTCTACCTTATGTGGTGTCCTCTGGGAAAAGTAAAAATAGGATGTTTCTTATTGGACATGACTGACCATTTAGGACATCAGGGAAAGTAAATCCACATTGCATATTGAGATGAGACAAAGGTTCATTCCAATTATGATGCAACCAAGAAGACAGCCAAAAGAGAAGTGGCTGCATTTATGAATCCCTAAGTCTGACTGAAAAATCTCTTCCTTTTAGTGAACATTCTGGGTAAAATGACACACCACATATTATTTTTACATGTCTGTTATAAAGGAAAGTGAAAGTACTTGACCCACAGGTACACTGCTATTAAATCTCTTAACAATTCCAATGTCATATATCTGATGTTGGCTTTTTTGTTATACTTGATCATTTTCCATTTATACTGTAAAAAGAGATATTAAGGTATGAAAACAAGCAAGTATTATTCTTCCTTTTGGAATATAGTATTAAAAAATTTGCTGTCACAATTTTTAAAAAAGTTAAGAAGGAAGACCCTCATAATTACAGGCCTGTCAGTCTCACTTCAGTGCCTGGTAAAATTATGGAGAAGATAATTTTGGGAGTTACTGAAAAACAACTGAGAGACAATGAAGTCATTGGTCATAGCCAGCATGGATTAATGATGGAAAAGTCCTGCTTAACTAATGTAATTTCCTTTTATGACAAGGTCACCCATCTAGCTGACCAAGGGAAGCCAGTAGATGTGGGGTTTTTGGATTTTAGCAAAGCTTTTGATACTGTGTCCTTCTGGACAAAATGTCCAGCACACAGCTAGACAAGTCCATAATATGTTGAGTGAGCAATCGGCTGATGGATCGGGCTCAAAGAGTTATAGTAAATAGGGTTACCTCAGGCTGGTGACCAGTCACCAGTGGGGTTCCCCAGGGTTCAACGTTAGGGCCAGTGTTCTTTAATATTTTTATTAATTATATGGACACAGGAATCAAATGTACATTTTTACATAAGTTTGCCAATGACACTAAACTAGGAGCAGCTGTGTATTCCCTCGAGTGTAGAGAGGCCTACAGTGAGATCTGGACAGGCTAGACAGCTGGGCAGTCACCAACCATATGAAATTTAACAAGAGCAAGTGCTGGATTCTCCACCTGGGTCGGGGTAATCCTGGTTATACATACAAACTGGGGGATGAGAGACTGGAGAGCAGCCCCACAGAAAGAGATCTGCGGATTTGGGTTGACGGCAAGTTGAATATGAGTCAACACTGTTCTTTGTCAGCCAAGAGGGCTAACCATGTCCTGGGGCACATCAAGCACAGCATAGCTAGCCCATCATGGGAGGTTATTGTCCCACTTTGCACTCGTGCAGTTCCACCTCAAGAACTGTGTGGAGTTTTGGGTGCCTCAATATAAGAAGGATTGGTGAAGGGTGTGGAACACGTGTCTTATGAGGAGCGGCTGAGGGAACTGGGATTGTTTAGTTTGGAGAAGAGGAGGCTGAGGGGAGACCTCATCGCCCTCTACAACTACCTGAAAAGAGGGTGCAGAGAGCTGGGGATGAGTCTCTTTAACCAAGCAATGAGCGATAAGACAAGAGGTAATGGCCTCAAGTTGCACCAGGGAAGGTTTAGACTAGATATTAGGAAGTATTTCTTTACAGAACGGGTAGTTAGGCGTTGGAATGGGCTGCCCAGGGAGGTGGTGGAGTCCCCATCCCTGGAGGGGTTTAAGAGTCAGATCGACATAGCACTGAGAGATCTGGTGTAGTTGGAAACTGTCAGTGCTAGGTTAAAGGTTGGACTAGATGATCTTCAAGGTCCTTTCCAACCTAGATGATTCTGTGATTCTGTGATAGAGCATGTCCAAAGGAAGGCAACCAAGATGATGAAAGGTCTCGAGGGCAAAACTTATGAGGAACAGCTGAGGTCACTGGGTTTGTTCAGCTTGGAGAAGAGAAGGCTGAGGGGTGACCTCATCGCAGTCTACAACTTCTTCAAGGGGGACAGCAGAGAGGGAGGTGCTGATCTCCTCTCTCTGGTGACCAGCGGTAGGACATGAGGGAATGGAATGAAGCTGCACCAGGGGAAGTTGAGGACATTAGGAAAAGGTTCGTCAATACACAGAGATCACTAGTGTATATTTGTGTTTTCTCTTATTATGCTATAACTCTTAGTTCAGGCCCAAACTTTCTTTGATTACAACGGGATAAGATCTATGTCCATAATTCTTACCTAAGGCATCTAGATAATGGTGTGTTCATATAATTAATTTTTCCTAAGCTTTATTTTACATTAAGCAAGTGATTCAGAAAATAGACAATATCACGTTAAAATCATAGGAGAAGCATTACTCACTCAGTGAGTCATCATATACTTTCAAAGATGAAAAAGAAAAAAAATATTCTATATTTGGAGGTCACAAGATAAGCAGAGAAGAAAGAAATAATTAAGAGCAAAAAATAATTTAAGAGCAGTGGCTTCCAATAAATATTTTGGTTTAAGAAGACACAAGACACTAAAACACAAGAGAATAACACAA
Source organism: Strix uralensis (assembly GCF_047716275.1). NCBI lineage: Eukaryota > Metazoa > Chordata > Aves > Strigiformes > Strigidae > Strix > Strix uralensis. The sequence continues at coordinate 5,309,164 of NC_134000.1, read as the reverse complement.
CTTCCCATTCCTTTGTTGAATACTGATGTGCAGGTAGGTAATCTGCTGTCTTATTTTCATGCCTCCTGCACAGTAAATTCATTATAATTGTTAAATATTGCAATTGCCATGATAGTAATTGTTAAAGCATGTATATAACATACAATTTCAAACAAGCAGTATGTACAGGTCATGACTCACACTCAGAGGGGACAGTATTGAACGCCTAAATTGCGAAAACTGAAAGCAAGGTAAAATGGTACTGTGATGATAGGAGAGATGTTTACCATAGAAAAAAAAAATGGGTGAATGTAAGACAAAACTCTCATATCACAGACATTATTCCCCTTTCTGCCTTAGAAAATCCTTCCAAAGCCTCAAAGACATTGCATAGCTCTAAAAAAGCTTTCCAAATAAAGCAAACACAGAATTAATAGGACACACAGTTGCATAAATCCATGGCATAAACATAAAAAACCACACAAGCAGTTCCTGACAATGAGCCCATCTAGGTCTTGACATGTGTCCCGATCCAATATCGGGGCGGGTTCTTAAACGATCCCAAGAGCGAGATTAAGACACAAACGAGGTCAGATGCTGTACAATCTTGTGAACTTTATTTTCTATAACAACTGATAGCAGCGATAGGACAGAGAGGAAAGGAAAGAGAAAGTCAGAATCCCTAAGCCAGAAAAACGGTAGAGATGCAACTAGTTACCGCCACCACCAGGGATCCAGCGTTGTTCCGCAGGCTCAGCCGTGATGCAGGTGAAGGAGCTCCAACCTCCGCCGGGGTCTCAGGTCCAAGTAACAGGTGCCAAAGACCAGGGTTCCCTGGAGAGGAGTACGCAATCCTTTTATAGCCCAGTTCTTGCCGTTTCCACGAAGGGTCCACCCGTTTTCACAGAACTCATTGTAATAAGTGCCACCCCGTGGTCTTGCCCAGGTGTCCATGGTGGTCGTGCTGGGGAGGGGGGGGGGTGTCGAGTCCTCCTCGTCTCGCACCCAGCTTGCGCGCAGGTACAGCGCGGCAGGCACGGCCAAGGCTGCTGTTGTTCTCGCTTTGGGCAGATGTCGTGGTTTTTGTCGGGGGCTCTGTGTCTCCTCCGAAGCGTACTCCTCTAGAAAAACAGGATGCTGGGGTGGGAAGTGGTGGTCTCGGAGCAGCAATGTAGAGACAAACAATGTCTAACACAGTTCCTTACAACATGCGAATATTTGAGAGTTACAGGTACAGTGTTCTCATGCTAACAGAAGTCCATTCATATCAGCTCCATGAATTTATACTATAATGCAGAAAATAATGGGTTTCTTTCTTTTGGGGGCACTGGAGTTCTTTCATGTGCCTCAAATATTTTTTTTTTCCAAGATGCTTATATCAGTATCTATCAGAAACAATAGAGTAATTTTGTGTAAATATTTGCGTACATAAAGCAGCTCTTAAGTTCTATCCACAACATTTGTAAAGACTTAGTGTGCATTGCAACAACAGGTTTTGCTTTTGCATTTATTGCAGGAATGTCAAATACTGTACTGACTGCCTCTTCTATGGAAGCTCATGTCAAAATTCATATTAACTTCACTGGGAGCAGGATCAGTTCCATTGGGTAATACTGTAACTCTTGCCTAGAGCATTAGGTTGCTAATGTGTTGAAGTAATTGGTTCCCCTGAGGGTTTATCTTAAATGATGGAGGAAAAATAAAGAATTATGAATATATACGGCTAATACATTTCTCCTTGGATATTTGCACTTTAGACTAATGTAGTCATGGATCGAACCAAGCTCTGGCTTCAGATGCTTCAGGGTTTGTACAGCTCTTACAGGTAAGAATATACAATGCTTTTCAGGTTTTTTGACATTTGACATCTGATTTAGTAATCCTTGAATCTTCTGGTGTCTAAAAATCATAAAGACAACCCCCCCACACAATGGGAAAATGTTGATCTTCACATACAGAGGTAAGTGGAAATTAAGAATGGGAACAGAGGAATGTCTGCTTCTATAACACTACTGAGGGGTTATGTAATGTGTTTTAGTTAAGTCCATTTTTTGTGAGATAATATTAACTAAAATAATTAAAATAATTTATTGTAATTAGGAACTTGCTTGTTCATCTACCTATCTTTGATCTTGTTCCCGGCAGACTCCCAAAGTGTCTCTACAGCTTACCAGTGGTGTTTGTTACATCTGCTGGAAAAAAAACCCAAAACAACCAAAACCAAACTCAAATCATTGTGAAGGAAGATAAACATCAAACAAACAAACAAACAAACCCCCCTAAAGAGTATTTAAATGAGTAACTTCATCCAATTATTAGTTATTTATGGGGTAAGTGACAGATATGCATCAAGCTTTAAGGCATGTGAGCTAATGCCTGCCATTGTCATCACTGGCTTTGAAAAAGTTTGTGATAGCTTTTAATTTCTCATGTCAGTGAGATTCTCTTGAGCGGAGATTGTGTTTGTAGGAAATTCTGCACGTGGTCTCACAAGCCGCTTTGAACACCCCCATTATTATATCCATAGTTCTGTAATTATCTTCCATAATAAACTCCATCCTGTGAATGACAGGTACACTCAGCTCTTCTTAAACTAAGAAATAGCCAGTAAATACTACAAGTTGTTGTAACAAGTCTGTGAAAATATCTCTCTAAACTACATTTGGTTGTTCCAGACTCCAAAATTATATAATTTTTCTGACAGAATCCTGTGTATCAACAGAGGTTACTTCTACAATGCATTTTGTTAATGCTGGGTTCAACTCCAGTTTCGTTGCCACTATGTACTTTGAGAAACTGTGTTCTACTGTAGGTTTATAGCTTACTCAGGTTAGCAGTAGTCCTTGTCATATGTCTAAGTATGACTGCATTTGCAGTGTGAATAAAAAGGGTGTATTATGCCTCGCTCAGTGACTGTAATCTAGTCTATTACAAATATCACTTTTTTTTTCTTTAATGTGAGCAGAGGATAAGCACACAAATTAGAACTGCATAAACTGTTTTCCCAAATTTTAGTTGTGGACCACCCAACAGCAAAGTGATGTCACCATCAGGACATTTGTAGAATGGTTCTGGAGTCAGCTGATACAAGAGAATATGGGATCTGAATCAGTGCAGCTGATGTACAGACATCCTCCAGATCGCAAAGTGGAAAAAATAAAGCCGTGTGTAAGTGCTAACCTGCCTAGAGTCCAATTCGCCATTGACTGTCCTTAAGTCAGTGTGCAATGTTTCTCATTCCTCATTGTTCTTTAATGCCAAATTCTGTTCTGCCGTCATCTGTTTTAAAAGAAATGCAAAATACGTAATTATTTTGTGAGCCATAGCTACCATGTCTTTAATATTTACCTCATTCTGATTGAATGATACTCCTGTTTTTCCACTATCTCTTACACACCTCTCGTTAGAACTTTACACAGTTTAACACATCATGGCTCTTTACAGAGTTTAACATGTCATGGCTTTTGCCATTTTTCACTTTATTCTTTTACTACTCATCTCTAAAATGCATTTTTCTTTCCAGATCAACAAAGTAATTTGAAATGTCTAAAACCTTAGTCAATTTTTCATTTAGTTAAAAAATAGAGAAAAATAAAAATTGATTTGTGATATCTCAACAAAAAGTAGTTTTGTAGGATCACTTTTTTTTTTTTTTTTTTTTTTTCCCAAAACCAATACCAAAAGTACTATCTTTTGTGGATTCAACAACTGCTTGACAAAGAAGCCTCTCTCAAACACTTGGCTAGCCTTTGTTAGTTGCATTCATTTCTGATATGGAAAGCAAAAATCTTTTATAGTTAGGCAATTCTTGGTGAAATTTATTTCCTAGAAATACAGAGCTCTTCAGTTATATACAATGCAGTTCCAACAAGGCCCAGAGAAAATTGAATCAGATCACAGTAGAATTTATTTTACCAGTCTTATTCAAAGCACCTAGGATCATATACATAACTCATCCAGAGATTTTTGACAGTCTTAGACATGATCACAACTATATCAAGAAAAAATCAAGAGAAGTTGTTTCACCACATTTACGGCAGTTCCTCCCTCTTCTGGTGGTATCAGCGGAGCATGAGTAAAAACCAGTGGAAGTGCCTCAGAGAAACTCGAGGGGGAGGAATGTAGATACCAAAGCATCCTACTACAGTTCTGTATGTCTTTGTTGTTTGGCTGCTTTTGCTGCATTATAGACCTGTTCCTCTTCAGCAACATCATAATTAAAACAGGATTAGTTTTACAATCAAAACTTAATTTGTCCAAAATTAGCAGCAACCATACAACGTATTTTGGAAGTTACCAATGTGGACTAAGTATTTTTGGTTTGGCTTTTTCATTCATTTCATCAATATACGGTGATAGAAAGGTCTCCAATCCACCCAAAAGAGACCACAAACGCCTCAGAAACATGAATGGCAAATACAAAATTGGGGATCTGCCGAGGTGACATCTGAGAGACTGCTGAGCTGGGGAAGAACTGGTGAGAAGAGGTCAGAGACAACAACATTCTCAGAATGGCAAGACTTTCACTATCAAGTATCATCAAATCACATATTAAGGAGGAGAATATTTGTCAGTTACGGCTCTTCTGGTGATGTTTCTCAGTCTATCAGTATCTTTCTGCACACTAGACTACACGATCCTGTTGACCTCTTCAACTGGGAATGAATCAAGTGATATGACATTTTTCTGAGCCCTGCCTTGCCATGTGTCCTTCTTTCCATCAAAAAGACACTTAATACATACAGAAAAGACTCAAAGAATATGTGAAATCTGAAATACTATACACTGCTTATGTAATATGCATTATGGGGGGGGGGGGGATTTATACAATACTTCTGAAAGTTTAAATGCTGTCTATTAGTATCTCAGCCAAAACAAAACTCATTGTTGTATGTATGAATATAATCTCATGGATTTTCCTTTATCTGCAAATGTCAAATTATTCTCTTCTCCCTTCATCCTACATATACTTTGTGCAAGCGATCTGCTTTTACACTCTCTCCATCAAGTTTCACCTTATCCAGGATTTATTAATCAGAAGAATTGCAAGACAATCAAATTAGGCCCAGCATGCTCCTGCTGTCAAAAAATCATCCAGCTGTGATTAATTAATAGAAAAATGCACCTGATTTTGTCGTGCAAGTCCTTCCCTCAAAAAATTTGCAGTTGTTTAACATGTTTCTGTCAGGAAACCTTCTCAGCTGACAATCTTTATGGAACAGCCATCTGTTTTTGAGGATTATAAATACCTTATCAAAATATTTATGACATGTTTCTCCTGAAAGATGATATCTTCTCCTTTTCAATATATTAATGTCTTAGGGGTAACTGCAAAAGATAAGTATACAGTCAGAAAATAAATTTTAAGATTTATCTAATTCACCAGCAAATGACATAACCCATAGCCTCAGTCTCTTTTTTACTGTCATAAGGTATATTAAACTAACATCAACACTTCCAGAGATGCTGTCATTTTATTAACAGACTTAAAGGTCATGCTAAATCAAAAATAAGTAGAATTTAAAATGGTTAATTTGAGGTTGCATCTTCCCTCTTATCCCTCCTCCTGATTTATCACCCATTTGTCTATTTCTTGTCTTGACATTTTTCTGTCGTTTCAAGAAGAATTAGAATTCAGATACTTTAGTCATCCATTTTATAGATGTGGGAGTATTTCAGACACTGTGAAGTCTTTTGCTTTGCTGTCCTGCAATTATCCATACAAATAAAACAACTTTTTTTTTTTTTTTTTTTTTTTTTTCAGTGACCAGAAGCATTATCTAGATCAGGACCCATTTTGCTACACACAATATAAAAAAAAAAATTCTTGGCTGTAGGCTCAAAGAAGAGACAGAACATGTAAATGGATAAGTAGTAATAGGGCCCGAGAAGAGGATGAAGGAAGAAGAAAGATTTTGCTTTTAACAATTGCATATACATTTTGAATCTTTTAGCAGATCAGGAGAAGCAATATTAGGCTGCCATCCATCCCCTGTCAGGTGGATACTTTTTGTAGGAAAAATTTTGAAGGCGAGGTCAGTCATCAAATTTTTTTAAAACAAGTCTTAGGTTAACTTTTTAAAAAGACTTTATTTGCTTCCAGCTGCTTTATACCTCAGTGACTTTGATTTTGTCCTCCTGTGTAATATATATTTCAAGAAATTAATATATTTAGGAGAAAGGACTTTTTTAGTTGTGACTAGGAGGCGTATAAAAATAATGCTGTTAAAGACTGAGAGCTACTCCGTCTTCCAGAAAGATCTTGTGGTTTTCACTGTTATTTCTAACTGACCACTATTTCTTAATTTCTTTGATTTTCTTTTTATCTTTTCCTCTCAACCCTTTCAGTACGGAATACGGAAGCCTTTCACACTGATCACATGCATTTACTGTTTTGTATATAAATACAAATAAAATGGTATCTGAAACTGATAGTGTTCCCTTTTCTTCCTAATCTTTCTAGATCTAGAGAATAAGATTTTTTCATTATTATCCACCCAGTAAATGCTGCCATTGTCTTTTAGAGACACTGTATTATGAACATACATATTTACTTAAAGAATAAAAACTCCATTCCATAACCTCCATGACAAGTAATTTTTGTCCTTTGTTAACAAGTATGACCCAAACCTGTGAATAAGACACCAATGTGCCTCACATTATTGACATAAATAAAACTTGGTGCGTACAGAAATATTTGCAAAGCTGAGATCTATAAATTAAGATTTTAAAAATAATGTATTGGGGGCATAACAGAGGACAAACTTTATTGTTATTTATATGGTGTTAGTTGCCTCCCAGGAATCTTGATGACATTATGGGATGTCAGTAGTTTCCTTAGACACAGCTCTGACCTACAGCTGATGGGCAGAAATTCAAACTATCTATGGTTAACCCTCAGAAGCACCAAGGGTTACCACTTGCCAATCCTTATTCTAAGGCTAACCTGAGGTTCTGGGGAATGGGATGAGAAATTTCTTGCAGCCCTTTGCAGAGATCGTATTACCTTATATTGAAAACAACTGTACAATGGATGCAGCTCTGCTGACAAAGGAAATATGTACGCCTGAAGAAGAACAAAAGTGCCTAATATTTCTTCTTTAAACTGTAATAAAAATACGAGTAAGAATAAACTATTGAAATAGAGTTTTGAAATTTATTACTTTTCTGAAAGGAAAGCCCCTATTATACCACTGTAAGTATAATTTTGGTTTCATGAAGTCAATGAAAAAAATCTATTAGATTGAATGAGGCCATGATTTCCACTCCCTTTTTTTAGTATCATAGGTACCAGCGCATGCTGCGTAACAACAAATCCTTCTGTTTAACTATGGCTGTAGAGCACCGCTGTACTGAGTGGTGAGCAAGTGTCACCCCACATCCCACAGCCTAATCCTCTGGTTGTTCTCTGTGGCCTTTAAGTGTGCAGTGTTCTGAATGCACTATATCCACACGTATTTCTATAACGGGATAGAAGCACAACTGAGCTTTTAAGTCTGTTCAGTTAGGCATAGCTTATGAGATTCAGTTTCTGATTGAACACCTTTTTCTTTCACTCACAGGCAGTGTTCCAGAGAGATGGAGATTTGCCAATGTTTCTTATATGTACCTAGGTTTGAATTTAATGTATCCCTGGGTTATCCAAGTGACATTTCAGAAACTGAGACAGCTTCCCTGTCACACATTGCTTTCTAAACTTCTAGCTTAGATCCAAACAGTGCCTTCCAAAATATCTGTGATCGAAATCTAGAAAAAAAATATGTTTCTTTTATGAAACTAAATTACATGCTTGCACACACAGGAAGCATCAAAGGAGTGAATTTTAAACTGTCATATTTTTCATATAGTCTTTGCAGATGAATCAGATAAGTAGTTTAGCACCATTAACAGGCAAAGTTTACAGCTTTTGTCATATGAGAGAAAAGGGCCAGAGGCAAATTTGTCCCTCCATTGTTTCAATCCAGCAGTGATGACTGACTGTTGTTATAGAAAAAATAAGATTAACTTCAGGGAAAAAAATGGCATAACACAGGGAATTCTTGGAAAGGTTACAGCAGATATTTATTTCAATAAATCTATCATATTTCAGCTCTGGCTTTGGTACGCATTCATAAAGCTGTATTATATCACTCATAAGAGAATGGCCGCAAATTTATGAAACAAATACATTTGTACCAATATGCATTACTAATGTTGAACTGTGCGTATACTCTGTGCATATGTTTAGTTTCCAAACCAGACAAATTCTAGCAAGATTGCAAGTTACCCAGTAACAAGCAATGGACAACAGGCAATGGAGACCAGAAAGGACTAAAGATATTTAATTTTCTTCCATGTAATTGACACCAGAGAAGTCAGAATCAGATTCTAGGAGTTTAAGCTAACTATATTTGTATTACAACTAAGATTTTAAAAAAAAGTTTGAGAAGGGTTTGGAATTGGACATAGAATCACACGACAGAAAAAATGAGAAAGCAAATCATTGGTTTAAGACTACTGAATTCAAGTTTAAATCAAAACTTATGTTGGACTTTGTGCTGGGAAGCTCAGGTGTTATTCTAAATGTAAAATTCTTAACAAAATATTTTTGATCTTATCTTTGATAGAAATAATTTTAAATAAGCAAGTACAATAAAGAGAATGAAGAAAACTAAAATTATAAATATGCAGTCTTACGAAAAATTGAACTAAAAATCACAACAGATGATATATTTCCTAAGTCTAAAAAGTGATTGTGGATGAAAAAAAAAGGAAAATGCTTTAATGAGTTATGGTAACAGTAACATCACTCACAAAATAAGCCACGTAATTACAGCCTTCTATGCGATACTGAGTAGGTCCTGTCTGAAATACTACAGTGAGCTTTGGGCTTTCCATTTCAAAAACTTTATCAATAAAATGGAGCAATTGTTTTGAGGAGATAAACAGGATTAAAATTTGATAAATGTAATCCATAAAGAAAGAGTAAATAGAAACAAGACTAGTACAAAGAAGAAAAAAGAAAGATGAGCTGACAGGAAACTAGTGTCCAGAACCTTCAACAAAGCATAAATTATGTTATGAGGAAGATAAATATTATCATGAGTGAAACATGGGAGAATAAAAGCAGAGAATTTAGTGCCTGAGCCATTGGAATGGAGATTTATGCAACAGAACTAAAAAAGAATATATTATGCAGCCTTTCTTCTTTACTCCTCATTGTACTGGAATTTGACAAGGCCAGACTTGCTGGGAAAGGCGGTTTCTATGACCTAACAAATCACTTTCTACACGGACATCACAAGGTTGCCCACAATGGAGTCCCAAACAGCTCCTAAATGTTCAAACATTTGGTGGTGTTTTGAGCAGGTCTCAAACACCAAAATTGTTTGTGACATTTTACCAAAAAGGTCACAAGGTAAAAAATAATCTTTTACTAACAGTACTAATGGCAGAAAAAAGGACAATCTCTAGAATATTATAAAACTCTAATCTAATCTTAATGGCTAAAATGGATCTCTGAGGTTTAGATTAAATTCTATGTTTTTTCTTATCATTAAGTACAACAGAATAAAGGACTATGAAATACAGTCTTATTTAAAAATACAGGTCTTAAGTGGCCGAGATATTTAACACAAAACTTGACGCTGATAAAATATTAATTAAATTATAACAATTGTAAGACAGGCTGACCTCATTTTAGTCTAACTGTTCATACAGGGAAATGCCTACCCAGTTAAATAGTCCTTAGAAACTGATACTTGATAAGAAATGTTCAAAAGTTAAATCTAGAATCACTGACCAAATTTATGAGAAATACCTGAAACAGCTTAGTATAATTTTATTTTCTAAAGCAAATACATCTAGAAATTACCAAACAGTAAGAGCAGTCAATTATGTTAGCTTAAGAATCAAAAAACGTTAGTAATATGTAAGGAAGTTTTTAAAATAATATATATCGTGTTGATACTTTAACATAATCTATAATAGAATTACAGTATTCCAAAAGATTAAGAAAAATGTCTAAATGCATGTAACAGGTTGAGAAGGTAATATTATTCATATACTTATCCATATAAATATTTATGTTTTTTCTCAACAATCAGCGATTATGTATTGCTGCTGACTGACTCAAGCCTTCAAAGTTTTCCAGCACTATGAAAGTAGAAAACAAAACTAAAGACAGTGAAAAGAAAACTAAATGTACAATCTCTGAGGACAGTAAAGCTTTAAGAAAGGATGAGAAGCTGTGAAAGGATGCATTATTCAAAAATATATACATAAAATTAAATCATTAAAATTTCTAGCTTCCTTTTTCATTTTCTAAAGCATGTGTCTTACTTTCCCCTTCTGCAATCTGTACATTTTAGATTGAAAGTCATCATCCTTCATAATTAATCTAAAAAGTTTTCAATTAAAATGTCATTATTTGTAATCAGCTGTACAGTAAAGAAAAGAGAAAGGTATCGGGCATTTGCTTTCTTAAGCAATTAGCATTTTGCCTTTAGAGTCAAGAGGAGAAACAAAAAAAAATCTTTCAACTATCCTTTATCACAAAATCAACTGACAAAGAGATAAAAAAAGTGAACGTTCCTCTGCGTAAAAAAATATTTTGTTGTGATAGCAGCAAAGAATAACCTGAAGAGATAACTATTGTGCTACATTTCCAACTAGACTTCACAGAATTGCAAGGCACAGGTTAACACATCAAATTTTTATATAAAAATGAAGCATCTATGCACCAGTTGGCCTACCTGAGGTTTGAAACAAATGATTACAATACAGTTGTTAAGAGCCAAAAGAACAAAATAATATATACTCTGGGGGTTAAATTTTGTCAGAAGGGGAAAGAAAAGATGATAGGATACCAGGGAAGGGAGTACAGGCCTTTAATGGAAGATTTTTGTTACTTTCTTTCTGAAAGCAAATTCATTCTTGTATAGAAAAGAAAAAAAAGGAAATAATTCACCAGTCAAATTCAGCAGTAGTTTTGAAAGTCTAAATTTTATCATGAGCAACGTAGGAAGAAGGCAATACATCTCTAGTGAAACATACAGAGTAGTAAAACAGGAGAGTAATTACGCACAGCAGTAAAATTTTCTCAGAGGGAGTAAGAACAGAGAACAGATACTGAGGAATAGTGTAAAGTGGTGGGAGAGAAGGGAAAAATTGCACTAAGTTTAATGTTATGACTTCCTTCTTCAATTCCTATCTATACTTTTTCTCATGTTTGTGATCTCTGTCTCGGGCAGGAAGATCAGGACCTGTTATATAAAATATATTTTTATCAAATAATAAATAAGATTGTTATAACCATGTAATATGAGTGTGCAGGCTGGAAGAAATATCAGGTGAACAGTTAACATTCACGCCCAGAGCAACCTTACAGATCAGTGTCCTACAGGCAGTAACACAGAGTATGGATTGTCTTGGATCCATCAGCCTCATCTCATGGATGTAATTTCTAGTTAAAAATATTGATTTCCAACCAATTTACCCAATTGTTTTCATTAACTCCATGTGATACAGCTTACCAGCTCAAATGTTGATATGTCTGCTCTTTTCCGTTCCTACTGTGGATGCATGTATTTCTGCTGTCAAAGAGCAAACCTTACTTCATTTATTCCTACTCAAACGCTCCTGGCCTTTAACTCAGACCTACACAACCATACAGGTACCTAATCTTAGAATTACCTCTAAGCCATGGAAAGCTATGGTGGTAATATGAATTAGAACATACCTCCCACTAGCTTGTATCTTTTTTAAAGGATTTACGATAGTTGTGTTACCTGTTATATACCTCTATTTTGACTCCTCATCAGGTGTGGCAGCATTTATAGCTTCCCTGATAGCCAATTTGACTAAATCAAAGGGGTTAAATTCATAGCTTCCTACTTCTAGCTCCCAGTTCGTTTTGTTAAGGAGTTTTGCTCATGCACATTTCTTAAAAATAACACCCCCTAGAAAGGTTAATATTTATAGAGTACTTCCACAGGAAAAAAAAAAAAAAGATTAATTAGCCATGAAAATAAAATAATGAAAGAATTAAAAAAGAAAGAGAAAAAAAGGAAAGAAAAGAGAAAAAGTGTTTCCAGTCATCAGTGAAAAAGACAAAATTCAAATAGGCAATATATTTTGTAGCAACATGAGGGACAATCCAACAGAAAACATTGCTGTTGTAGCAATGTTGGTGTCAGCTTTTATCAATGTGAGAGCCTATCAAGGTTATAAATTACACTCTGAAATAATAACAGCTGTAATAAGACCTGACGAGATATATCTATTAAGAATGGGTCCCTTTCAATGTTATGTTTTGTGGTCCTTTGAAAGGATATTATCTGAATTTTTGAAGTCTGATTTTTCTTTTTGCCCGTGTACTTGTAAATTCGCATCTTTGCTGCCTGCACCAGTAAAGCAAAGCAATCTGATGCTTTAAACATCTGTTTTTTCCCAGAAAGAAGAGAACTGTGAAAGTAGAATCAGTCACATACCACGTTTTTTCTCATTTGTCCCCTTCAGTCACTAAAAAGGCAACTATGAGATACACTTTGCTTTGTATCTTATTGCAGGAATGCCATCAATATTCCTAAGTAATTACTATGTAACATCTCAAATGACACTTTTTCTATAATTTTAACAAATTACTTACATTTTGTTATCATGTCTATAAGCCTTTGAACACTATTTACTCAATCACGTTTACTCAATGTAATTACTAGAGGCAAATTATGACATCTCCTTCTCTCACCGTCCAGGGCTCCTTGGCTCCATATATCACACATTTAGATGTTAAAAAAATCTGATCATGTTTATTCATATATAGTCATTGCTCTCTGCTGAACCAAAATGGCTTTTCTGAGACTGACAATAGTGCATTCTTCTTTTACCCTCTCATTTTTTCTTTTTGAAAAGGGATCATTTTTATGGCAATAAAAGCCAGTTACTAAGGCCATGTGTCTTCGTAATTCCATTAAATATTTTACTTCCTTGTCTCCCAATGTCTCAAAAGCCTTTCAAATGGAAGGAGCTGTTTCATTGCTTCCCCAGCATGAAACTAAAGGTTGATTCTAACACAATTCTTACCTGCAGGTATGTGCATGTGAGAGTGTCTCTGTGTACATGTTTCAAGTACAAAAACGCAGACATGCATGTACACACACGTGAACGTGATCTGAATTGAAGGTTTACATTTTAAAAAGAAGAAATTAGACTTTAGGGAGGATATTTCTGCTGTAGCTATCTTATTCAAAATATTTTTACCAAAACTGTCCAGAGAACTATTTAAAAATAAGCTCAAAGGTGCTAAACATGAACTAGGGCCAAAGTGCTACCACAGAGTCACGTTACTGCTTGTATTCTGCAAAATTCTCCAATCACAACAAGAATTGTTTGCAGTTCCAACAATATTTATCAAGGGAGCTAAGTTCACTAAAGTTATGTACAGTAGTATTGCTGCCTACAAAGGATTTTAAGAGTGACTTGAGCTTCCAGGACAAAGTTTCGTAAAGAAAACACCTGTCACAGAATATTATTGTAAAGCTGCTGCTAATCAGAGTGCAGAGCTGCTTTTCTTTATGCAATATTCTTCAACATATGCTCAAAATGATGTGGTGCCTTCTTGTCCACTGCATTTAGTGTGGCGTCTTGCTTTCTACAAATATAGCAAGAATGGATGTTTCTGTCTTATCCTAATTTTGTAAGTCTAAAATAAGGAAAGCTAGAAAGTCAGAATAAGGTAAACTGAATGTTTACAAAGTTTGAAAAACGTAGTACAGATTCCATCTCATAACTTCATTGATCTTTATCAAATCTTAATTTTTCCCATGTGCCTTATATTCTGGTTTGATCACTTAGTAAACCAAGGCATAATAAAACAGGAGAATGAGGAGAAGAAGGACAGTACAGATAGTATTGCTGAAAAGAAGAAGGAAATAATTGACATAATATTGGGGGTTTTGAGGAAGAATAGTAATAATTGTTGCAAACTGGAGTTTAGTGGTTGTAGTAGTGACAGACTGTAGTAAATAGCCAAAGACATTGCAGGCAAGATAGACTGTTGTCTTCTGATTAGGTTAGGCTTCTGTAGAGTTGGAAGACAGAAATATCATCAGTGACTTGCAACGAGTATGATGGAGAGAAGGAGAATAAGGAAGACCTGGAGATTTTTCCTTCCTGAGGGTTAAATTCTTTCCAATTTCAATCAGATGGGTTACTGCTCCAAAAATGGATTAAGCATGGGTAAAGAAACATAGTCTAGGAAAAGACAAGACCTCACTGATCTAAAAGTCACCTTTCAAGACATATTCCCACAGCCGTACACAGAATTCTGAGCTAAATACTTCACAGATCACCCGTGTTACATCAGCGCAGGCTCAAGCTCATCCAGTGTATGTAAAATTTCAGCTGCTGATATTTCAAGATCTGTTTTGCAGTTTTTCAGAAGAATCCTAGTGACTCCTACTTAACTGTCATTCCAAAGTAGTATAAGTAATTCAGTGCAATTAGCCTTTTCATGGCCATTTGATTCTCTCAAAAGTTAGAGTATTAAAGTACTTAAGGCAAGCTGATTCTTAAACTATCTTTCTATTTCTCTTCCTGTTGTCTTCCAGGTTAGTGATATGAACAGAAAGCGAACAGCTGTCATGTCAAAAGGAATTAATATTTGCTTCATTCTTATTTAAAGTTCAGAATATTCCTCATATTTTGATTGACAATCTATAGAAGAGAACAGAATGAAACAAAATTATGTTTTGCGCAAGTAGAATCTCTATTCTTAATTAATTTCTACCCTCTAAGAAATTTGAAGTTTAGAAATATATTAGATTACATTAAATCTATATTCCTTTCACTGAGTTCATTAGAGCACTTTATTAAAGGGTTTTTTCTGTTCTTTAGTATCACACTTGATGAAGTTTTCAGTACTTTTTTATAGACGCCACTTCATTCTTTAGCAGTTTTCATGAATAAGAGATGTTCTTCCATTAAAAGACTTCCCTTCTGCAATTCAGAGTACATTTGTTCCACTTCTTCTTACATTTTTCCCTCCTTTTACTGTTATTTTCATTCCCTAAAGTATTACACTGAAGAATTCCATGGTAGTTGCACACCTCAAATGCTCATGGACATTTATCTCATTTTCTTCTGTAGGTCCGTGCTTATAGTTGGTAAATATTAAACAACCTGTCGTCATTCAAGCTTCTTTATATTTTAAGAGACTACTTAATTTCTAGTGATCTGTTCTTGGCAAATGGTTCATAACAAGGTTATGGAAACAGCATAAAATGTGTGGTCTTAGAGAGATTTTCTTCCTAACTTCAACCTTTACTTTTTACCAACAGACAGTAAATTGTGGCAGCAAGCCAAAAGATTTTACTCCAGACATTCACTTTCATGTAGAGTGTAAATGGAGGCAATTGGTAATGGAACATTTGAAAAGATAAAGTGAACTTAGTGTTCAATACACAGCAATTACCATACGAAAAATCATGAAGACAATATGTAAGTTTTGTCACTAGATCTCCCTTAGAATATGATGGAATGCTAAAAAAAAAAAAGTCAATTAACACCATTGTGGCAAACGTTAAAATACTATATTGCCACAATTTAAAAATCTCTACATTTGCAGATCAGACTCTTCACTGCACAGCTAAATCGAGCCAAATCTTCATCTCATAACTAGCATTAGAGGAAGACCTAGTTATTTTTTGAGCAGTGATTTGTAATCCCCAACTACTAGGAAAACAGCATGATATGAATATGATATATAGACTTTATGTACATTTGCTTTCCTGGGCTTGGAATTCAGGGTTTCACTGGAAGTGTCAGTGAGCAGCAGAGCACAGCAATGCATGTCCTACTGGGAAAAAAGACATGGGGGAAGGGAATGCAAGAAAGCATTTTTATCCTGCAGAGATTTCATTTTTTTACTGTTTATAAAGTGAATTACAGAAGAAAAGCACTCGGCATTCTTACCTCTGAAAGCTACATGTGCTATGGACAGTTTGTAAAATTACTTGGGCTCCCAAAAGATGAGTTCTAAACTTTATACACTTAAAAAAAATTTTAAAAACACACAAGAAAATGGACATTAAAGAAGAACGTGTCCCACTGTGCTCTCTCTGAGATGACCTTACGGGTCACTGTGTCAAAAAGGTTTTTTGAATGACTATACTCAGCACTGGCTCCTTTTGGTTATATTGCATTACTTATTCTCCCAAGGCAGAGGAACGCATCTGTGCTCTCAAAGAAATACTGAGAATTATTGAGAAAATAAGTGTATTTTGTGGTTTTAAACACAAAAAAAATTAAGAATATTTTTAAAATTTTTTATATAGTACTTTCCCTTTCTTGTTTACCCACTTCAAAAGCAGGCTGTTACAATATCAAGCCTGTGGCTGCTAAATCTGCGCACGATATTTTCACTCCCACTCACAAAAGTTATGATCAAACCACCCTCCAGATTATTTAATTTCTCTGTGCAAGATCTCTAGCTAGGAGGGCTGTGAGCTCCTAGATGCAAAAAGTACATCTAAATATATACATCTGCTTTGTGTGAAGATTGTTATTTATTATTTATCTGACAGTAGTTGCCAAAAGACCCCAGAAGTAAAGAGGCTACTGTGCTATCCCCAATACATACAAATAACGATAGCCAGTTATTTCTTTATAAAGCTTCCAATCTAAATATAAAGGTAGACAAGAGTGAGGAATGATAATAATGATGTCAGACACTTAGGACAGCCAGGAATAGAGCCAGGTTCCCTGAAACTGATTCCTAACCCTGTTTGTAGTAACTCTTGGAGATACACGTTATGTTGGGTACAAAATATATTTACAGCTGCTTTCCTCACAAATTTTGCCACATATGGCAGACACACAATGATGTTATCTACTACTTATTTTTCATCTGCATTCAATCTCTAGGCATCTATTATTTGTCACATTTTCTTCAGTCACTATTACAAATAACGACTGTCAGGAGTGTTGAGGCACTATCCTAGATATCTACAGCATTCATCAAATTCCTGTCAGCTAAAGCCTTTAGCTACACACAAATTAACAGCCATTAGGTCTTTCATCTGAGGTCTTCCAATAAAAAAAACATCTAATTATTTGTTTATGAAAGCACACAAATGTTGTCTGAGTCTTTTCTAGTAGAAAATTAAAGGACCAGAGTAGCAATGAGTGGATCAAGTTTAAACACATTTAGGTCACAATTCAAAGCATTTCTCAACATATGACCAGATCTGTTGCTTCTGTCACATTTTTCACCTTATACCTTTTCTGCTGCAAGAAGCCTGCTTCTCTGATTCCAAAAGAACAGATCTTTCCCTGAGACTACCATTTACTGTTACGGTCCAACTTCAAGTAGAGTATGTTCTGGATTACTTCCTTTAAATCTTAAATGTATCTAGATTACTAGAGGAATAATGCAAATTATTTCCTCGGTAGTAGTGTAGTTCTTCCTCCAATGAAATCAAAGAAACATTCTCATGAGTGTCAGCAGAAGGAAAAATAAATCCTTCACTTTGGAATACTAGGGAAGCTGGGAAGAGTAAATTGACATAACGGAGAGCCGGACTCACCTTCTCTGGCCTGTCTCAGCAAGCCAGGTATGAGCATAACACTGAAGTTATCACATTAAAAAAAAAATAAATATATCTATATATATATATAAGAAGTTCCACATATGAATTAGATTTTTTTAAATACAGAATTTAAAAGTTACATCTAGAACTTTGCACTATATACCTGGAACTTTTCCAGTGCCTTTTGTCATTGAACAATGGCTTTGACAGTATCCACTCACAGTGTTTTCCTGGCTTTTGGTTACCAGGTGATAATGGGATTAAACCAGAAGTTTAGAAAATAACTAGGGCATTCATTTGTTTCATTGAGAAGGAGGGAAATAGAGTTACTAGTCAAACAATTAACTGGTGAGTTGCTATGCTGTCAGCAAAAACAAAGAAGAGAAATGCTGGGGACCATCGATCTTTGTGATTTCATCCTGAGGGCTAGGAGAAAATTCTTCTGTGCAGTTTCTTTCCATAACTGTAACAGAGTAGGGAAATTCAGCTGAGAATAGATGATACTCATTCTTCTCATTTTGGTGATTTAAGATTAGACTGAAATACAAATATGTGGGGGGGACCAGCTGGTACAAATACGACAATTACATTTTTTTTTTTTTCTCTGCTATTGTCTTTTCTGCTAGGTTTTATATCTTTCCTTTCCAACAGGAAGAATAAATGCATTTCAAGAGAGGAAATTATAGCTCAGTCTACTCTTGCTGAATGCAGATCCTTAGGCTGCTTGAATATTCACTGTGTGGAGAGGTGATGCTGGTTTTATATGTACCCTAGTGATGAAGTATGCCCAGAGCAGAAGACTTGAGAAGTTATAAGGAGACCCTTCCAGCTTCGTTTCTGGAACCATATTAGATCCCTGCACACATAGCTATTAAGGTTACTCTTTCTTCTTGCTCCTATCCCATAGTTCATATTTTTTACACCAAGCTGATACTTTGGACAGGAAAATTATTAATCCTTTATCTGTATACCATGAACTATAGTTTTGCTAAAGACTTATTTAGCCCGATAAATCAGCTTATTTCCTGAGTAAAGTAGAACAAATCTTTATTTTCTGAGAAATTGGTCTGATATTTTACCTTTGGGAATATTTTAGAAAGTAGTTTAAATATGATGGTGGTTTGGATCTTCTTTTTTACTTTTTTTGACCATTCTCAGAGAAGGAAAGAAAGTTGGCACATTATTGGTTACTTCCTTTTACTTTACAGTTTTGTTTTTCTAAGACAGTCCATTTCCTCTGTCTTTCAGGTAGAGGTTTTATATGTGGTGGATCTATTGCTTCCTTAGTTATAGCAAGAAATACAATGTTAAGCCAAGTTATGTATGGTGATGCAAATAGGAGTTTTTTAGTGAGAAATTTGATGTAATACTTAAGTTTATTTATATTATTAAGAAAAACACAAAAGACTTCATAACAGCTAATGCATGTTTATCCCTAATGAAATGAGGCTATATCAAGAGGAAGTACAGAGAAAATTGAAACAAATAAGAAAATGTCAAATATTCTATACATTATAAATGGAAAGGACAACAATTCTCTGCTGAAGAAACAGGAGGCCAAGCCAATGCCTACACTGAATAATTTCCCAATATAAAATGCAGTTGGATTAAGAAAGGCTCTGCTGGGAAAAAAAAAAAAAAAAAAACAGATGGAATCCTTCACAGAAGCTGCCAGATCTGGGCTTCCCAGCATGCTTTAAAAAATGAAAAAAGCAAGATACATAATTTCATTTCTGCTAAATGGAAAGTCAGAAATATATGGTTATAGTTGTTTGAAAATCTCTTCTATGTGTGAAATTGATTTAGTTTGTTCTATAAATTCCTGTTTTGACCTACTTAACAAAGGGGAAATAGAAGGAAAAAAGAAGAAATAAAATAAGGGAAGTGTTTAACCTAAACCATAGTATTCACCATGAGAGGTACCAGCTGTACTATGTTATACCAGTTGCTTGCTATAGAAACTTCAAGATAATGGACTTCCTGAAATAGACTAAAATAAACTAAATGAAAGGATAATTACTAGGGCTGCCTATGCACTTGTGCTCTGGAAGACTCAGTTATTAAGCCTGAACTTCATGACAGTGAAACAAAGATTGTGGCTGCAATCTTTGTTTTATCAATGCAAGCATCCATAGGAAACAGTTCAGAGGTTCTGCTCTCTTATTATCCAACCACAAATTATTTTTACAGGACTGTATTCACAGTTTTGTATATGTCCAAAACCATTATTGTGGTATTTAATCACCATAACCAACAGATGTATTTGAAAACTGTGAAGATTAAATTCTACTTTCCTATACCACCCAACTTTGAAGATTTGAGGGATGCAGACAAGCTCCAATAGAGGTTTTGGAATGCAAGTACCTTGCATAACAGAACTAATGGGGAGTCTGGAGGAAAGAACTCATGACAGGAGATCAAGAAAGACATGTGATGATGACCTTTGTTAAGAAATTCAACTGCTCAGATATTTTAGAGCTGTCTAAATTTTCTAAAAAGGATGCTGACAGTGTTTTTCATATTTTCTAAGATTGCTTTTTATATAAATCCTTTAGTGGTGATTTTAGTGTTGATTTTCTTTATATATTGACCATACTCCTTCTCCATATACAGTTCTGACAAGTTTTCTTGACAGTGTAAGGCTAGATCCAAATGCTACACAATATCTTTATTTTAAACACCTATTTTAATTATGATGAAAAACAGAATTGAAATAACATGCCTAGGAAAAAAAGCTATTTCAAGTTCTTGTCATGCAGTTTTTCTTCTCTCTGTCTCAAATAAAAAAAAAAATTAAAACGCTTAAATGTTTGCTCCATTTTATTTTGTCTTGATATATCAGTCACATAAAGACTTTTTTTCCCATAATTTTTTTTTTTGTTTCCTAAACTCTGTTTAGCTCTCTATCCCTAGCAGTCTGCTTGCTTTAATTGCCATTGCAGTGACAGGAGAAGTAAGGTATTTGCACTGCTTCATTTGTGCTGCACTTGGTAAAATCCATTGATTCACTTAGACAAAGGAAATGAACGAATCTGTAAGAATAATTTGGACATGTTCCTTATATTTATGTTTATAAAATCCAAATCTGGGGAAATAACCAGAGGTCATGTTCAAAAGAATTAGGCTACACAGTACTAGTATTTAGCTAGCCTCCAGGTTTTCATCTCTATTATGGCAAAATCTTGAAAATATAAGCAAATCTCATGCACCTGAGAATAAATGTATGTTAAGTGACTATCTTGTTTAAGTTAAGGTCCTTAATTTAAAGGTCTTCTGGCAAGCTTGTATGTTACATTTATCTAATATCATATGTATAACAGAGACTAGAGACATTAGTATATCTGGACTTGTGCAGAAGCAACTGTCACAATTTCAGACTGTGTGTAGAAAATCTGAAACAGACTGAAGGTAAAAATCATGTTCTATTATAAGCCAGAAGCATTTTACTTTTCATTTAAACAACCATACTTTTAGAAAGGATAGAAGTGTGATCCGATTCTGCTACTGAACTTCACAATGTTACTATTTCAAAAAATTGCATAGAAAAGGCTGCATTCTAATAATCTGCAAATTTTATGGTTTACACATGAGGTACCTCCATGTTCCCTGCTTCTTGGCAATAGCAGCATGCTGCAGTGTTTTATTCTGTGCAGTGCAGAATTTATAAGGCTTTGTTATTTTCATAAAATACATTATAAAATATTTACTACTATATTATGAAGGCATTATCATAAATAGTTAAAACTGTAGTTCAGTTGTCAAGATAATTGAATAAACCATATTTTGTGATGTATCATCCTGCAGTGATGCACCACCATTTTCATTCTGTTCCATTCAGTTATTAACTAATGTGGCAAAACTGAAAATTTCTCAAGTCCACACTTTGAATTAGAGACCTTCATTTATATAGTGAAAGATAAACTGGATTAAGTCTCTGTTCTGTCAGTGTAGTCATTTGGACTTCCTGGAAGGCTCTTCAGACAGAAGCTCTAGTTCTTCAAAAGACATACTTCTTTACAGATGATTTTATTTTAAAATTAGCACAGCCCAGTTGCTTCCAGACTTTGAGAAGACACTTGCTTCTGTTTGATGAGTAGAAACGTACAGTTTATTTCTTTGTTTTAAACAGTAAATCCAGAATGAAGAAAATCCACATTTTATAAACCATAAACAATGGAAAAATGCCCAACCAAGGGAAAAGCCAAAACATATCAAACTCACTGAATCAAAGCCCTTACCTACTGATGATAAACACTGAATGTAGATGATGTTAAAATAGTTAGACGATAATGTAAACACAGGCACTAATTTTGAATACTGCTAGAGCTAATTACAGCTGTCCACTAAACTTTTATATAAATACAAAATGTCCTGTGTCTTTGACAAAATCAGAACTTGTCCACAGAGAAAGAAAGTTGACCAATAACTTCACTCTGATTTCAAACTGACCTCAGTTATACTTTTATGGAGATAGGAAAACGTACTATTATCACAAGTATTTTCCATGCTAGGTCCTTTCTAGAGGTCTGTGTTAAAGCTGTGCATCTGCATCTTAGATAAGGATATCTTCAAGTATAGCCTGTCATTTTTTTAAATAAGATGTGTGAGAACTCTCACAACAAAAATTTTTCTACAGCATCTGTTGTGAAATGCTCAGAAGAGGGAAAGAAATGTCTAAATACATATTTCTACAGCTAAGCACTATCAAAATTCAAAATGCCTCTGAGAATGTTTTTCAAATGCTGAGACACAAAGTGAAAATGTACCTGGTACAATGATTTGAGAAATATTTCTGCAACAAGAATCACTCTATTTCCTTTGTGCAAGTTCCTCTCATGTGAGGTATTGGGGCTGCCTTTGAAGATTAGAAGTCAACTAAACTTCTTGTCTCCAGGTCTAATTTTAAGACCATCTCTGATACCACTATAAAGCTAGGCAATATATCAGCCTTGAATAACAGTGGTTATTTAATGTTTATGAGGTTTAAAATTCTCCACCAGCATTAAATACGTAAGCTGCCTATATAATTCACTGATACCAAAGGTAAGAACTGCATGCACCACCAGCACACTAACCAGGGACACATGTACATGAATTGCTAATAAATGTTGATAACGGCTGGACTGAAAGAAGCGTTGCAGAGAGAACATCTCAGAATTCTGTAGTGCTTGACAACTTGAACCCAGGTAAACTAGAGTGAGACAGCAGAAGCAGTTACCAGCCCGAACTACTTGTTTCTTTTCTGGAGGCTGTGGTCTACACAAACTGATATCTGAATGGCTTGTGAAGTAGTTCCTGGCTTGGCCATTCACAGATAATTGAATCACAGTAAAATGGTGCCAACTGTGGTTTAAAACTGGTATAGACTGGAGTGGTCCAGAAGCTGCTTCATGAGCCATTTAGACAAGAGTAGTTTGGATGGATAGTCCAGAGATGCTGGTCTGATATTTTATTAATCTGAGATTTTAAGTCCCCTCTGAGGAACTGCAGCTTTAACTATATTCCCACTTTAAGTATTTCCATGCTTAATTTTTTGAGAGTTTTTTTATGCTCTAGTTCTAAATACGTACTCTTCTGCGAATTTATGTCTTAGAAATGTAACTCTCTGTGCATTGTTTAGCAAGCTTCATGAGAAATTATTGCAAAAAGGTAGTTGAACAAGAACAGGTGGTAATTTCTGGCGCATGACTTCAATGGTCCTATGGAGATCAGCATCTGCAGTCGCCTATCTGGAAGCCTGAGAGAAGTATTTTCTCATTGGAGTTCAGAACCATTAGGACTTTTAAGAATAAAACATCTACGTTCAGTCTCACAGAAATATATCTGAGGAAGGAAAGGAAGAAGAGTCGCTGCCTTCTTACCCACATCACAGGTAATGCTTTCACTACCTTGTCAAAAGTAGGCAGGGAAGGTATGCTAGCTGTCGCAGTATACACGGCAACCTTTCTGCTCACAAGTCTTCACTGTTGAAGGCTGATGTTATTACTGATATATTTTTTTTTTTAAGCAAATGTGAGTCATGCTTCTGATTAATGATGACTACACTGGGAGATGTTTTTCTCCCGTTTCTTGCCTATCCCTTATAGTACCATAGGGTTAGTTTGCGACTATCCCAACACACAATGGTGGAGAAACAGCGATTTCAAGGTCACTGCAGTATTCTCTAATTAACACTTCAAATTACTGTGCTGAAATCTGAGCTTTCCTCCTCCTAGGCTGTCAGAATTACTGGTGGGGGGGAGTCAGAAAAACTGACCTTGGATATCATTGAAGATGCAAATTCATTTAAAGGGGTTCAGAAGGAAGAAGTCATTATTTCTGAAACCACAGATCAGAATATGATTATTTATTTTGCTGCTGTTGTTTTCAACAGCAAGGGATAAAAGCCAGGCTCTGGGGACCTAACAGAAAGTGTCATCTGTGAACAGTAACAACAATAAAAATAAGACAGAATTCAGCAACTTCCAGTATCTAGTGTGAAGTGTCTGGGATTTCAGTACATCTGCTGTTAACTATAGCCAGAGAGGACAGTGGTTTGTGATTAATAAAGGAGGTCACTAAATTAATTTTCTGAATGGTAATGTCAAGAAGGGTATTTGTGTGATGCATTTACATCACAAACATCTTAGCCCTGATTATTGCATATATTTGCTGTTTGAGATCAACAATTAATGTCATACTTAAAATGCTGAAAAATTTAAAAATCCCATGCTAGTTGGAGGACAGAATACATGACCTAATATTTTTGATTTCTCTCTGTACTGGTAATTCTGTATTCAGTGATTCCATAATACCATGGGCTTTGAAATACATGCTTTAAAGGCATATGAAGAATGGTTTTATTCTACTGCAAGCCTTGCTGCAAGGCATAACCTAATGGCCATTTCTGGGTGACAGTGATCTTGGCTTCTTTTCTTATTCCATGACTGACTAGCAAGGTCATAAGCTCTTTGAACTTCTGCAAGTCACTTCAAAGTTTCTAAGCCTCAGTTACTCTATCACATCCAAAAAAAAAAAAAAAAAAGGGAATAAGAATACTGAGCTTTGTAAATCTCTTTGAGACTCGTTTGGGTTTGAGCAGAGAGAGAAGGAAGTCCAGCTTTTTTGCATTTTCAAGCATAAGAAGACTTCATTCTTGTGGGCACAGATGAATGAAATAAATTAAATGGTTTTGATTTATCTTGTAATATATTTTTGAGATTTTTTAATATATGTGTACTGTTGTTAAGGTCTGACTGTTCTTATCACAACAAGCGCAGAATTAGTTCTGCTTTGTTTAGGCAGGGATCAGGAGACCTCAAGGACACCATTTAATCTGTCTTGATATATCAACGGATCACACATCACGATGGTAATATTTTTACACATTTATTGTCTTAGACAATAGATTTGCTTAAAACTACTTCGATTATCCCTGAATGGCACTGTACCATGCTGTGTTGAAATATTTCATGTTTCATTTTAACTATATGCTCACAAAGGTTAAATCAACTCGTACAGCACTCTTCAAGCTCCATTTATAATGGTTCTATAAGTTCTTTGCAAAATATCCTCAATAAATCAACAAACTATGTAATTTTTGTTAAAAAGTGGAAATGCATTCCAGTATTGCATATAGATCATCAAGGATCATCAAGCCAAAATTTGTTTCACCAGATGGAGGCCTTGTTCGTAGTTTGTAAAGAAAGTGACAGCCGCTAGCTTAAATTAAACAAAGATCTTCACAATATATTGGTTGAACTCTGATCCTGAGCTTCATGAGTTATAGTGAAATTGGGTTTTCTAACATATGTAAATTACTCCCTAATCCACAGATGAAATCTGCTACAGCAAGTGTACAAGGTTACCTGAGCTGAAAATTTAAGCTTTCAGTCTATATAGCAGAAGCAAAGGTTAATGTGACCACACGACGCATACTTTGAAAGTAAGAAAGATGCAGCAAAATTTGTTATTTTTCACTCAGTCTTATTAATTTGGAACGCAAATTTTTATAAATTCTTGACAATGAACAAAGAGAATGGACAGTTCAAATTTAAGTGTTACTAGATTCAAAAATTATGTTTTGTTTCTCTATGTCATCTATTTCTTCTTCATTAATATATTATTGGTGCTTAAAAGGGAAGACCATGAAGAATCAGTTTTCTCTTTGCAGCTCTAATTTTATTTGTGAGGCTGAAGATGTCGACTTCTTACCAGCTTTTATCAATGCACTAAAAGGAAGGTGGAAAAAAAAATCAATCCTGGCTAGTGCACTAAAAGGAAGGGGGGAAAAAATTGATCAATTTATCTGGATTTGTATTTATGCTGGGTTTTGGGTCTGATAGGAATTTCTTTCCAATAGAAAGTTTGTCTATGAGAAACTGGGAATTCACCACCATGAAAAGGACTTCCTTTTCATGTTTTATGTAAGTTTGAGCTATGATTTGTTTAATTAAGACATAATTTCTGGACCTACAGAAGCTACTCCCAGAGAAACAAAAACTCTTACTTGTAATAGGATTGTGAATTGTAATTAGAATGAGCAGGCTAATCAGTTGTATTCAAGGATCTTCCAGACTCCAATCAGAATTCACTGGCAAGATTTGTGCCCTAACTCATAAATAAAAGCCAACACCTTTCTTATTACTACGGTAATGGCTTCTTAGATCTTCTCTGACAACTGCATCTCAAAAATGGTTTTGGGTGTTCCCTAAAATCTATGTTGAACCTTGGAAATAGGTGGTTGGTATAATTAGAGGCTTTTAGAGAACACACCACTCTCTAATATTTTATAGCCTCCTCATCATCCTGAGAAAGCTGATTTATGGCTTTTATAACCAGTTACTAGCTGGATCTGACTGTCATAATTAAATCTTTCTCAGAATTATATTTAAAAAGATTTTCTCCAGGCCATGAATTGTGTTGGAATAGAAGCCAATCAGGCGAAACTGAATAAACTTAAAACAAAATAAGTGACATGGAATAAAAAGGATTTATAACTTCAAACATGAAACTAGATAATAGTATTTATAAGCCTATAAATTTTAAAGCTCCCAGACTAATTTAAAAGCAGTTTGGTGATACTTCCAGATGAGAAGTGCATAAACAGAAGGTTCCTTTGATTATCAGAGTGTTTGCTTCTGAAAATTAGAACACAGCCATTTATCAGAGGGTGTCTCAAGGCTATAATCAGTTAAAGATATTCAAGAACTTAGGTAATTTAGTATGCTGAATGTCAATCAAACCAGGGCAAAATATGAAGCAGTGTGCTAATGTAAATGTGAAATATGCATATGCTAAGGTGACATGTAGAAGGAATCAGTGACAGTCACGTTCCCGATGTGTCACAGTACTTTGAATGCAGTCATGAATGTGTGAATTCAAAGCATGTACCTTCAAGGTTTCAAAATGCAGATCTATATGGACTGAATTATAAGTTTCAATAGCAAATTACTATTATTCTATGATGACAGATATCTAATAATATCTCCATTTAGTCAGCGGTTGAAAGGATTATGTAGGAGGAGGGCATGACACTTCCACAGTATATTTCTGAATTTCATACCAACATCAGGAGAGACCTTCATGTAGGAGCTTCTGTTTAATCTTCTAAGAAGGGATTTCAACGAATCTGAAAGTAGGCAAATGCCACAATAATACGATTATATCAGTATAGAAACAAAGAGAAAACAAGCTGACAGCTCAGTTCTCCACAAGGATAGATCTTGCCAATATCAGTTTTCTGTGGCCAAAAGTAATTTCTCTCAAAGGAAAAACCTGTGTTTCTACATGAACTAAAAGTTTATTTTTTCCTGTATATGGTTTTCTGGACATCCTGATATAAATCTTGGGACCACTGACTTATAACGGCAAGTTGACTTAAGAGATATTGAGAAATTAATATTACTAGGTCTTGTGCTATACTTCGGGTCATAATTACAGGAACTGTCTTTTTGACTGGCCATATAAGATAACATATTTTTTGTCATGGAAAACATGTTTTGTTGTATACAAGTTAATTAACAGTTGGATATGAGTCTTTTGGGTTGGTTTACTTGTATTTTTCTTCACTAAGTAAAAGATGGCGTAGATACTGAAAGTTTTGATGGACACAGGGGACACCAAATAGAACTGAACAGAGGGTTACTAAACATATGAAAACCCCCTCAAGTATGTTTTGAGATAAAAATACTTGGAAGTCAGAAGAGTATTATTGGAACAGACTGCTAATACATTCTTTCCCTTTTTTTGTTATTCTGTCAGCACCTACGTACAACTATGTATGACATATTGCTGGGGCAAACAGACTGACCCACTACAACCATTATATTCTTATCTGAATCAGGACAGAAAGGATTGGCAATACCTGCTACCCACTATTTTTGTTATAGGGAACAGAATTTAAACAAACCTTTATTATATGACCAATCTGTGAGTTGATGAGAGATGATGAAGAAGAAAACAAAAAACAGGCAAGCAGACTTTTAGATGACTATGCTTATAGTCAGTACCAGTTTACTTGGTCAGCTAGAAGTGTAATCAATTTGTCTGTTAATATTTGACATCATATTTAAATGGAAATACCCCATCAGAAACTGTTAGAGAATAATTAATGAGTAACAGCTTCATCAGAGTTTCAAGGAAATAGAATTAAGGAAGATGTGATAAAGTAGAAAGTTCTCCTTAGCCATAAGCATGGTTGTTTGAAAACTAATGTTGAAAGCTAGAGTATCATATTGCATTTTTCTTTCTTATGTCTAAATATTTCATTTTTTGAAATTTATATACATTTATGATTTTCTATCAAATATTTGCAGTTGTCAGTGTTATGTAAAAGAAAATATAAGACACAAAGAGACATAAATTGATCACTGCAAGACAACAAGGAATACCTTTCTCTGTACGTGGCAAGCACGATATGTTAAGTACACAGTAAGAAGGTTTTACTCTTTTTTGAAGAAACAAGAGTTGGTCAATAATGGAAGTAAGGCATCATACCTGATGAACCAAGAATAAACTGTCTAACAAAAAAAAGTGGTTTTTTACAGCCTTATGTATCTATGTAAAGCAACACATAACTTTAAACATCTTTCCCTCTGGAATTTACTCTCTGAAACATTAAATTCCCTTGGTTATTTTAAGCAGAGAAAGAAGAACACATCCTTATGCATAATTCTTTATCAAAACTAAACAATCTCTCAGTAAAATATTAATTATTCATCCCTCAAGAACATATCTAAATTAGACTTTTTTACATAGTTTTTCCATGTATCCCCCCAGGACAGAATGCACAAAGAAATTATAAGTCACAACTTTTTGTTGAGTGAAAACCCAAAAGCAATTATACATAGTGCATGGTTCAGGTTCTCTTTACTCTCATCTTCTTCCTCCCTTTTTGTCCCAGTACATAACAATAGTGACAAAAGAATCAATGGAAAGTGGATTTTTTTAAATTACTGCAGTAAATTGTGCACATGCTTAATCTTCAGGTTATAATCTTTGAAATGAAATTACCTAAAACTATACACTTTTAGGTTAATAAAAATTAAATAAAATAAACTCTTCAGTGAAAATCACACACTTTAATAGATCAAAATACATACAATTTCTCTATTATGTTTTATAACATGCATTAGTTTTGTTACTGCATACAAGTTCTTCCACCAAGACCAACACTGTATTTAACAAGATATGCCTCACATATTACAATGCCTTTGTCTCACAGAATTTAGACAAGAAAGGCAAAGATTAGAAGAAAAGACACGTTATTGATTGTGATTTATTCACAGATAAGAAATCAGAGTGTTCACTAAATCGAACAGATTTCCAAGATGTATAAACTTTGTATAGCTGAGAAATGAGCTGAAGGTGTAGTTCCTGATTTAGGCCAGTTAGCCAAACATAAGCCCTCTCAACCCAGCTACTGCAATTTGACTTATCATTCGGTTAATCTTTTTACAAACTTCTCCTCAGTCACCTAAGTAGCTCCTACCCATCTACTACACTTGTACTGTGCAAGCAGTCATTCTGGGAAATAGTGCAAATTTTTCTTGGTACTACTGTTCTGATCCCCTATATTTGTCTACAACCAAGAACATTTGTGCATGAATAAACAGCTTCTATTCTGTATTGTCATTAGCTGTATTTTCATCAAATAATTCCATTTGTTCATGTATAGAACAGAAGAAATATCATGTACCCTAAGTGACCTAATAAAAGAAATCACATTGTTCATGACAAGGTTCATACTCAAATTATTTTCTTTAAAAAACCCCTACTCATTACAGCGAATAAAAAGAACAATACCGTGTTCTATTTATTGATCGATTCCAAAGACAGTAGAGGGCTATAACTGTCAAATTATTCATTGCAAATAGGTCACCTAGTTCTATCAGTACCTTCTGTCTGTTGGGTGCTTCCTATCTCACAGCAGAATGTTGTTTCGGTTGCAATGTAAGTGTCAGAAACAAATACTATAGCTTTACTTCAGAATTTTCTTGGGTACATCTGTAAGAGATTACATTGCTATGGCATACTATAAAACATAGACATAGACAATACACTTGTTTATACTATCTGAAGGAAATGGATTCATATTCCTCAACAATCTCTCAGTTAAAATTCTGATTTTGCCTTAAGTCCACATGGACAATTGTTGTCTTCTGACTGAAGAGAAACAAAGACTTTAATACAGATGAGGCTCTGAAAGACTATTCCTTTCAAAAGAAGCAAGTAGCCAATTGTTAGAAAATTTCACCACTATTATTGTTCTTATACTTTCATGAATTAATATAATGTGATCGAACATAACTTTCAGCATTGTTTTGCACTCTTAAAGGGTAAAAAGGGTTTGGCCTGGATGGTATCTCTGTAAGACATTTTCCAAGAGTATGTAATTGCTCTCTGAGGTAACAACAGTAATCCAGTAGTAGAGAACTGTCTGAGTCTATATTGATCATGCATTTATGAAACATAAGAAATACAGAAAATAGTTTCAAAGACTAAATTTAAAACACATGCTCATTCAAAAACTACTGGGCTTCAGTTTAAATGTTGGAATCTTGACTTCTATTTTTCAGACAAACTATAATTTGAATAATAATGTTCAACTTGATGAACAAAATACATCTGAATTTTGTAAGTTGATGGCAACACACATTTCTCCATTCTATTTTACTCTATTTTGTACCAGGAAAATTTTAACCTGCCTGTGATTTCTGTGATGTTTGAAGTTACTCATCTGTGGGACTAGAACTTTGTCCTCTGTCTGCTGAAGTGATGACTACAGAATCAGGTCAATAGTTTGTAAAACCTTTGGGATCTAGGGGTTAAAATGTGCTCTTATAAGTGGAAGTCATTAATATTTACTCATGGTGAGCTGAGGTGTGTGACCAGAGTTGTAGGGAAGCTTGTGCACATATTACTTCTGCAAGATGTCTTAGTTGAAGCTCAGTAAGTTCAGGTAGTTATCATAGAGCCATGGATTAACAAAAGAGTTGGAACATACCTGAGAATCTCATTAAACTTCACTTGCAGGAAGTGTCTTGCAAAGTCTTTCTTGGAGATCAAAACAGGAAAACCACTTAGAAATACACAGCGTGAGCAAAGACTGATGGCCTCTAAGAAAGGAAAGGCAGACTTCACCATCTGGTTAGGTTTCTTTGAAGACAAGACTACCATGGGAGACAAAAATGGGATTCAATGGACATCACATGTGCAGCTTTCCAGAAAGGATTTGACAAAAGTCCAGCTCATATGTTGCTCTTTTTTACTGCAAAGTGGCTCAAAAGCTCACGGGCTAGCTGCCTGTTAGCGGTGTCTTACTGTTCAAAGTGCAGTGGAGAATGGAGGAGGAACGAGCTGGGCTCTGGGGGCATCTGGGCATACTAACTGCTGTGAAATGTCATGCACTGATGTTTCACATAGTAACATCAGCTGTATTTAACCCTGTCTCTGCTGATTTCCATTGCAATGGCCAAATTTCCTTCTGGAGCACTGATTTTCTTCTAAAATTCTTATTTTGATCTGCAGGGTTTTTGTCTTATGTGTGTTAGAAGGCATGTCAGCCACTGCCTTTAAGAACAACTATAAATGGTGGCTTTTCTATTACAGATTTACGTACAGAAGGTGATGTTTCACAGGAACATTTAAGAGTTTGTTTACGTCAGCACAATAAGCAGAATAAGAAGTTACTGTCGAACTGGTGCCCCATCCAAAATACAAAGTCAATGAAAAGGCTCCTATTGATTTTAACAGGTCATGAGAGTGACGTGTGACCTTCAAGTTACTGTTCTGTTATAGCAGGAATAAAATTAAATTTAGCCAGTTTTATAGATCAAAACCCATATCTCTTCGTACACGCTAAATCTTTTGTGTGTATTTGTCCAGTTAACACCCAAGTTCTGTAAGGTAACAGACCAGATGTGTTCACGGCTTTCCTTGTGAGGGAATGCTTCCACCAGTACTTCAACTTGCTTCTCCTCCCACCTGGGTTCAAATAGGAAAAGAGCAACACTCAAATGTGTCACAGAAAAAAGCCCACACAGATTGGTGATCCAGAGCCCAGTGCCTGTATGTTTGCTAGTCTAGTGGATACTAGCTACTAAAGCAGGATATGATGTGATCCATTATATTTTAAATAAAAGAAGAGTTACATCTTGTTGTGAACACCCCTTCAAGTTATCATTAGAGTCCCGAATATCGGAGTCTGCTTATGAAAAATCTTTGGAGAAGCTGATCTTTCACTATCCTTGTCATCACACATTTTTATAAGCCAATAGTAGGTCTACGAACATAATTCTGTTAACTTATATAGATTTTCTTTCCTCCAAAGAGCTGCTGTTTATTCCACTGACACAAATTCTACCAAATGCATTCATTTAGTATATGAGAAATTGAACATCTACCAACATCAACATATATATAGATTACAGATTATATGGATTTGGGCCTTATCTCTAGAAGTAAAATTCTTTCTGACAAGGCAGTTTCTTCTCATCTTCTGTAAATGTACTGTTTAACTACAGCCATTAATATGAGATAATCAAATGATTAACTTCATGAAACATTTCATAAAGGATAATCTGAAAAAAAAAAATAAAAATCTGATTTAAAAAACAAAAGGGATTAAAATCTTTGTTCAGGATTGAAAAGGTTTCTCAGAGTCTGGAAATCAATAGTAATTTATATCAGTCAAATGATACCACTTATATTTGACAGCATAAAAAGTCCTATGAGCAATTTAGATTAAATATATTTTTTCTTTCTTTATCTGCCCTTGTTTTCAGCAGGCACAGTTACTTATTGCATTATACATTCTTATCTAGTTGTTCCTCAGAAATACATAAGTCATCATGAAAAATCTGTACACCTTTTAGAATTCATTTTTCCAAGACACTGAAAAAGTTCTAAGGGCTTTTGTGCCTTTTTCTTTAATGTTTAAACAAAGAAAAGAGTTATGTGAATAAACAATGAAAACAATTCACTGAATGGAACCTGCAATATTTTAAAGGGTTCAGTACCTTCAGATTTACCAAATTATCTCCACTGAGGTCCACAATTGCAGGCACAAAAGTACATCTTGATTTTAAGCATAAAAGCAGTATTATTTTTAAAGTTGACATTCCTGCTCATGTGACCAAATTTATCACATACGTAACCTGTTTGTTCTATAAGATCTATTCTTTTTATTATATCTTTGTGCAGTAGCCAATAAAGTGGGAGTAATAATGACTGTGATTGCAAACACTGGAGATGAAACAAGATTTTTTTGTAATAACATAAATCTCATTCTTATGAAAGGTTTGCATGGAAATGGGAAAGAAAAAGCTTTTTGATGCCTTTGCACCTTGTGAACACCGTGCCTTTGGGTCATTTTGAGGAATCTCTAACACGTCCTGTCTCAGAGCACCAATTGGTAGGGCTAGTTTTATAAGCTGGTGATCTGGACTTGAATTTTTCATTTAAAATGACCAGTGAAGAGAATTGCCCTGGAATAACTGTGTTACTTAAGGTTACTGTTTTTCTAAGTTATCAATAATATTTCTTTCTGAGATTTATTGTAGTAAAGCACCTACATCATCATGAAAATCTACTAATTAAAACATATAAAATGTGCAATGTACAACTGTACATCGCTCTTTGTATCTGGAATTCTGAATGAATGATGTTAACATAACCCATAGTTCAGCACCTATTTTTCAAAGGCATCTAGAAAATCTAAGCAGGTTTTAAAAAAGTGCTTACGTGTTGTATCTTCCCAATAGTCACTACCACAAACTCCACACAAGGCAGTGAGAAAATGTTTGAACAGGTCACTTGTTCTTAGTTTCTTTTTAGCACAACTGAACTATCAGTACCCGTGATAACTAACTCAAGTGAGCCTGTACTGAATCATAAGAAAATGTTTCCTTATATAATTAAAAGTCCTTTTTCAAAAGTGGATTTAGATTTTAAATTTACAAAATATTCTCAAAAATGTAATCCCTCATATCTGAAGTACAGTAGGATTAAAAAAACTAAATTGAAGTCTTTCCTGATTTTAGAGATCTTCATAGAAAACGACATTGAGAATGTACAGAGTTGTTAAATTAATTGCTATAGCAATCAGGAGTAACACTAAAGTGTGATATATCTCACCAGAATTACTCTTAGTGACTTGACATCTGCCTTGGCCAAATATGTGTGGATAATTGTAGTCCTTTTGTTTAACTACCTATTGCAGGTTTATTTTTTCCCAAATGTTATATAAATGAGTAAACTCAGTTGCTTTATCATATCTGAGCTAAATATAGATGATGTTAATTTGTGACTGAACAAGATTTTGCAAATATCTGCATACTGAGGTGATTACCCTCCTCCTGATGAACTAAATGTATGTTTTTCCTTATGAATATACATACGCTATTATTGAGTCTCCTCAAAAAGCTATAGCTGGCTGTATGAATCTAGCTTTCCTCCCTCAGTCTCCAGATAGTGAACACTCTTAAAGAAGAAAATTAAAATCTTGCTAGACTTTTTTTTTTTTTTTTTTTCCATTTTCATTGCTGAAAATATTTCTAGGAATATTCCTTCAGAGCTACTTCTAATGTTTATTTCTGTGAGCTTACCTGGTGAGATAAGCAAACCTCAGAAATCAGTTTAAAGCCATGAGCTGATTGTGTATTAGAAACACAATTATAGCAAATGTTGAAAAGAAAGAAAAAAGATTCAATAGATATTTTAAAATATCCGCCATTTGGCAGAACATTCTTTGTTAAATCCAAGCTTCTGGTCACTACAGAATATACTTTTTTAAAAAATAGTATTTTTTAATGCAATTTGCTGAATATCTCATGACCATTAAAATCTATCAGCTACAAATATATTGCAGGTTTTAAATGAGTGAAATGGGAAAAAAAAGTCTGGTAAATAATAATATTAACAAGACAGAGAATATAGTAAGGATCATGTTCTCATACTCTTTTGTCCATTTCAGCCATCATGATCCCAGTTTGAAATTCTTAAATTCTGCTGTCTGTGTTTTGAAGAATTTTCTCTGATACACACACTGTCTCTTTTACTAGCTCCACAAAAACTCCTTCTCTACTGATGACAATGTTGTAACAACATAGCTGTACATGTGAGGAAACACCACTTCATACTATGATACATTGCAGTGCTTTTCTTACTTGGCTTGATAGTGTTTTTCCCACCTGACATTGCATGG
Source organism: Strix uralensis (assembly GCF_047716275.1). NCBI lineage: Eukaryota > Metazoa > Chordata > Aves > Strigiformes > Strigidae > Strix > Strix uralensis. The sequence continues at coordinate 5,273,932 of NC_134000.1, read as the reverse complement.
TTCTCTCTTAGCAGCTTTTTCAGCAAGTCTTACACTGCTCTGCTCCTCATTTTGTATCAAGCTGTGCCATATATGAAATGTATTGCGTTATCTTAGCATGGCACCATATTTTTCACTCTTATTTTAAATCCAGTATCATAACTGACAGTGGCAGTGTTTCCATTTACAGCTTCACAGCACTCTGAGACTCGGAGAGGTTTGTTACCTCTCTTTAGAGGTTCCTATTTAGCAGATAATTATCTGTACTTCACCCTAACAGAAACACTTCAGAATTCAACAGCAATTGCTCAAGTGGCAAAGTAGTCTGGTGTACACCCAATAACAGATTGTGAAGATGAGGCACATCTCTGTTACTGTTAAAGGAGTAACATTCAGGAGCAGAAGCGATGAACAGCAATCAGATAACTTCGAAGTAATGCTAGAACAGAGAATTGCAAACAATGAAATGGTGAGGCCCAGATCCTCAAAGATATTTAGATAAATAATTTCCATTGAGATCCACCACCAACTAATTCTTAAATCTTCAGGACAGTTTAGCCTCTCTGCTTATCAGTTACCTAACAGTAAAATAAAGTGAGTGAATGAAACGTTTGTAAATCACAGGAAGATAAGATACCACATAAATATGAGATTGAGGAACCTCTCTTGTTTACCTTAAAGACAGCATACTGGAGGGGCTCTCCCTAATTAACTCCCTAAAGTCTGAAGTGCTCCACCTAGGTTATACATGACCTTTTAGATTTTTAACATGAGTTTTTGAATTGTAAAAGTAATCAGTAAATACATTTAGTGCCTTATATTTGATGTGCCAGATGCTGCAGTTTTGTCTGTGGATTTTTGCATACTGAGACAAATCTTTTATCTCGAGAAAAGGCCATTAACCCAGCCAGCATGTACTACAACATAGTGAGACCACCTTGATCCAAGGACATGGCTGAACCCTGTCTTTTGTCTTCTTTTCAGAAACCCCAAATCTAAGGAAAACGATACACAAAGGTAATATTTGGAGCAGAAGAGACTTGCTATTAGAATGTGGTCTTTATGTATTTTTTTTTCCTCTGGAGATTCTTGGTAGTCCAAAGGTTCTATAGACAAAATCTGGTCATTAATGAAGATAACTTTGAGACAGCAATTCATTCCATCTTAAAGTAGATGCATATGTTTGTTCAGAAGAGTAATTTCCTAAATTAAATAAATTACGTTGACTAGATTTCTGTTGAAAGTATTAGAAACTTAGATAATTAGCTGAGAGTGAGAAACCTTAACTGAAGAAAGTTAATGTTAATTGATACTGATCCTACTCTAGAAATCAATTCCCTTAGTCCCTTCTTTAAATTATATTGTAGGGACTCTCCTGTAAAATGCCCCATCCAAGGTATCTCTAAAAGTTTATATTTTAGAAAAGTAACGCAAGTCATTCCACTTGTAAGTGCCCTGTATATCAATAAACCCATCTTTAAACCAAGTTATTTGGTGACTTAAATCATGTTGCTAAGCTAAATAAAACATGATCCTTGGAAAAGGAATATCTGCATATCGTAATGACTTAATTGACTTTAATCTTCATATAGGCCCATTAAAAAGAAAAAAAAACTAACAAAAAAGAATATAATGGTTCAAATTTTCATTAATATAGTCAGTCTTTACTGAATATAAAACTTAATGAGGTAAATGACATTAGATTTTTCCTGATGTATTATAGCAGTTAAAAAACATCAAAGAAACTACCTCCTGAGAGAGGAGTCAAGGGAAGGCGTTATTCTGACATCAGTCCCTGAGTGCTGAGAGGCCTTACACAATGCTTTGTGATGAGGGCAGGAGAGACCACACTGTGCCATCCCCTACCCGTTCTTAGTTCTCCTGGCTTCAGTACAAATTTGAATAGTAAAGTGATCATCCACAAAAATTTGTCCTGATACAAAATAATGCAAAAACTTCTAATGTTGTTTGATCTACTTAGGTTAAGAATGATCAATGAGACATTTATAACAAACTGCCAATCCATTTGTAACCTCAGCTGCGTTGTCTGTCAAACACTCTTTGCACAACAAGCTGTCCACAGTGAAGGGCATTTTCAATGCTCTGGTAGAGTTTTACATCAGGAAACCAAGAGGGTAATTCATCCCAGCACGCCAATTAGCATTTTCAGTCCGTGTTTACTGTGATTCTGTCTATGCTGCTGAAGGCCAATGTCAGTGAACTGGTCTACTGACCCCACAGTTTTCCCAAACACTGAAGCTGAGCCATCTTGCAGCTGCTTGTCAATGCCACTAGTTTGCTAATTACATATCCCTGATTTCTGGTGTTGGCTATTCCTTCAGCATCCCCTGCAATTGTTGGACCACACATCACCATATGTGCAGAGGAAAATCAGTTGTGCAAATATTAGCAACCAATCACTAGTAGCTCAGATAAAAGGTTGGTTGGATCATTTTCCAAATGCTACTAGAAAATCACATAATAGACTCACCTGGGATAATCTCAAAAGATAAAACAAAACTAGAACGGTCCCAAATATTCATTACACGGTAGCTTTCACAATGTTTATTGCAATAAGAGTATATTTGCTGTATTTTCCAATTCTGATGCCATTGTCACATGTCACACTTTTTAACTCTATTTCCTTCTCTAATTTAAACCGCCTTTGAAATAATTGCATTTATAAATTCTCATTGATAGATGAAGAGAAGGAGAGGAAAAGAGTTGACATCCTTCTTACAGAGATCAAAATGAGATTTATTGCTTCAAATATTCAATCTATTTCCTTAGGCTCTGTTATAAATGCACCTGCATTACCTGCTGCATGTCATCAAAGATCACAAGCAATTTGTTCTACAATAAAACTGGAAAAGTACAATCACTGTTAAATAACACCTGCGGAAATCAAGATGACACTGGTAATTTTGGAGAAGGTCTTTTTACTATCAATGCATTTTAGAGAATGGAATGTAACTGGAATAGATGTATAATCAGCTCCTAAATCAGTCAAGAGTTTTTGATGATATCATAAATGAAGAGAGCAAAACTTGAATAGTACAGGACCTTATCTGAAGACATAATGAACAACTGTCAGTCAATTCTTCATGTGTCTCCTTATATCAAAGAATAGGAAAAAGAATACTTGCTGAGGAATATGAATAATAATCTATTAAATTGGACCAAGAATTCTAAATAATTATTTAAAAGTAAATAATTTACCAAAATATTGACAAATAATATAATAGCATATCTAGTCTGCAACTAACAGATTAGATATTTTTCTAAAATTACATGGTATTCAAAGCTGACAGACTCAGTTATGCTAATAAGTAACCAGATTCCACCCATTCTTTTATATATTATTCTAATGTAACTATATAAGCATGATAAGCATGCTTATGCCAAGCTGAATGATGAAAAAAATATATATTGTGTTCATATATTTTCCAGGAAAAAAAGAAGGAGGAGGATGTTGAACATGAACGTGAGCCAGCAGTGTGCCCAGGTGGCCAAGAAGGCCAATGGCATCCTGGCTTGTATCAGAAATAGCGTGGCCAGCAGGGACAGGGAAGTGATCTTACCCCTGTACTCGGCACTGGTGAGGCCGCACCTCAATTACTGTGTTCAGTTTTGGGTCCCTCACTACAAAAAGGACATTGAATTACTCGAGCGTGTCCAGAGAAGGGCAACGAAGGTGGTGAAAGGTCTGGAGCACAGGTGTGATGGGGAGCAGCTGAGGGAACTGGGGGGGGTTTAGTCTGGAGAAGAGGAGGCTGAGGGGAGACCTCATCGCCCTCTACAGCTCCCTGAAAGGAGGGTGCAGAGAGCTGGGGATGAGTCTCTTTAACCAAGTAACAAGTGATAGGACAAGAGGGAATGGCCTCAAATTGTGCCAGGGAAGGTTTAGACTGGATATTAGGAAGTATTTCTTTCCAGAACGGGTAGTCAGGCATTCGAATGGGCTGCCCAGGGAGGTGGTGGAGTCCCCATCCCTGGAGGGGTTTAAGAGTAAAGTTGACTTAGCGCTGAGGGATATGCTGTAGTTGGGAACTATCAGTGTTAGGTCAATGGTTGGACTGGATGGTCTTCAAGGCCTTTTCCAACCTAGACAATTCTGTGATTCTGTGATTCTGTGGTGTTTAATTGCCCTGTTTAAGCACAAACTGCTGATAAAGAACAGGTAGGCTAAAGATGTCCACCAGACCTTGAAACAGCTTGTGAGCAGCTGTACTGACACTGGTTCCATTACAGGAGAAAGGTTCCTCTTTAAAAAAGAGTAAGTGGAAAACAACAGTATTCAGATTCCAACTTTTTGATCCTTGGGATGTGTTCAGTGAGCTTTTGAGATAAACCTTAAGGGCTTCAACAAATCAGATTCTTGAGGACAGTCCATGAAATATCGGTGTCTATGTGTATGCATGCACGCATGAGGGTCTGTGTGACTGTGTCTTCTTCCTTTTGTACAAAAACCTGAAGGCCTTTTTTAAAACTTAGAATATTTTGAAGCAAGATGAAATGAAAAAAACAAAGGTAATAGTTTTTATCTGTAGGGACTACGTCTGTAAAGTCATAGTCATACAGAGTTTTGAAATTCAAGGTTATAAACAATTTATAGAATTAAATAATACAGCTCTTATGAAGACATACTTATTTATGCCACACAGTATCTTACTTCACAGAGAACTGTATGCACATTACGCTTGGGGAACATGTATATTTATAGGTAAATTAGTCTTCCGAGGATACAAAGCATTTGTTTTATGAGGTAGACTCTGCTAACTACAACCGTTTAAAGGAATGAATTTATAAAAGATTTTCAGAAATAATGTAAACAATGTCTAATTCCTGCCAACTCAAGGGTGTGATTTGAGGGGGTGGGGAAGAAAACCAAACCCATGCATTAGTTCTTAATGAAATTTATGTTAAAAAAGCTTTAAAAATGCATTTGTAAAACATTAATGAAATAGCATAAAGCTTGAAACCGAGTTCTAAATACGGGTTAATATTAATTTTAAAACATTATTCCACTCATACTAACCTGTGTGTTGACATGCATTATGCACGATACTAACCCCTTTCAGATAAATCAGTACCTCAGATAGATGATGGTTATGTAAACACATAGAAATGAGGGTCTGTATGTCTTGGCCATAAGCAATTCCTTACTCTTTCTCATGGTTCCAGAGGCAGTGCTTTAATAGGACTAACAGTTGTGAAATGTCTACAAACACTTTGCACTGAAAGTCAGCACGACTCCTCTTCAGGAATTCACAGCTCTTGGTTTTGGCATTCACAGGCCCAGACGTAGCTCTCTATGCCCACTCCTAACCCTGCAGAACTCAGCCATGGTTCAGGCCAGAACATGCCGTTATTTTTTCTTGCTGTCTTCTTGAGATTCAGGGATGTTTGTTTGTTTGAAGTTTAACAGCTATGAAAAAGGTGGAATGGTCTGATTTTGTTTCAACAACTCAGATTTTTTTGAAATACTTATGTGGATAGAAGCAAGCTATATATTTTATGTTCACTATTGTGTAAACCATTCCAGAGGACAAACACTTATAACTCTCTCCTGCTGATATTTTTAATCTATTACTCTTTTAGGTTAAAAATGCACTGTAAAATATTATGTTCGGTATTTTTTTAAAACAAAAAAAGCTGGAAACATGTAAAGATATGCATAAGCTTTCACAGACTTAGTTATTTATTGCAACCTGTCTCACTTCTAAAAGATTTAGCAATCACTATTTAATGAAAAATATCCTAGCACTGAGAAGTATACTTTTTTTTTTTTTTTCAGAACCATGGTGTATCATTCATTCCATAGGTTGATTGTCAACATCTAACTGCTACTATGCCTTCGATCCCTTCTTTTATAAATGACTTTTTTTACTAAGATACACCATTTCAGGAACTGAGTTTCAGCATCAAACATTTTATGGTGGAACACATCCCAGAATCCATCATCTCCCTCCCTTCTTTTCCTAAATACTCGTTCTTTAGCTTCAGCTATAAATTGATATTATGTTCTGATTTTCTGTTTCAGTCTCAGCTCTAACTAGTAAATTTGATTGGTATCAATTTACCAGAAAGTGAACACAAATGTAACACAAGAGAAATTCAGTCTTGAAATCATAACGAAAAAAGTTTACTGGTGATATGCAAGTGATCAAGAGTTCAAAACCTTAAAAGAGAGATGCCCAAATGTGTCCATGTGCTACAAAGTCTGGAAAAATGACTTAGAAGAATGTTTACTGGTTACAAGCCCAGTCTGGCAGAGACCATAAGTTACTACCATATTATTTTATAATAATGAAAATTTCCACGTTTATTTATGCTTCATATATCTGCAGAGTTCTATACAGACAGTGCAACCCTATGGACAACCTTTCTCCTAGGGCAGTAGTGCCAACTTTTCTTTGTGACCTCATCTGGAATTATTTTTTAAGACTTCTGAAATTTCACTATAACTATAGAATTAGCGAAGCTATTAGGGAGTCTAAAGCATAGGGGTTCAGCTTGTTTTACACATTTACACGTGTATGAAAACCTATAGACTTAAGGATTTTTGCTACTTTCACTCCAGTCCCAATGATGTTTTAATCAGAGATCTGTCTTTCCCCAAAAATGACAAGCAATAACTCATTTATTGAAGGCAATGGAATGGTTCTGTAGAATGAAATTTGTACTTTTGTCCTTATAACCCCACCTCCCAGGAGTTTGTTTTGTTGAGGTTACGACAGAGGCAGAGAGGCAGCAAAAGAGGAGGCAAACTCACACTAGCTTTTGAATAAAATGAAATGAATAAAATGAAGGCTCCAACTCCAGGGGTCTTATTCCAGCACTTTTGCAAAAGCAAAATGTTTTTATCAAAGAAAGGTTGTTTCCCAGTTGACTTGCAGCCTTACAAACCTTCACATAGAAGGTATGCTTTATTCATGAGCTGAAGACTCAAGTCACAAAGTCACTCTACTGAGCTAGAAAGATTCAAGGCAACATTTAAATGGTGATTTAACCACTAGCTCTTTTGAAATACATTATTATAAGTGAGCAAAGTTTCACTAGCCTTCTTCAGGCATTCAGAGCAACTGATTAAAAAATATTTCTCTAAAGTTTAACTTCTTTAATTCAATGAGGAATCTGTTATGAAGAGTCATAAAATTATCATTGCTACTGTTGCTTCAAGTAGCCTCTGGTCTTTTTCCCAGTCACAATCAGAATAATATGAAAACTAATTTCAAAATAATTCCAGGCTACCAGGCAGACTATTTAAAGGAGCTATAGTAAAGGGCTCTTCATTTTAATGCTGACGCCAGTATTTTTGCAAATGTCTCAATTCAATGCACAAGGATGTTATGGAAGGCTTCCTCTGCCACCACACCAGCTCTTTCAGTTAGTTTGTGTGGGTAACTATTTTTATAAACTCAGAGCAAAAATAGGAAAAACAAGCTGAAATTATTATGAAATGACTGCAATGATCATCATATCCAGTAACAGTGAACCTAGAATTTGCAGTATAATACTTCAGCTTAAAACAAACCAACAACAACAAAACTGGAAAAAAAAAAAAAAAAGACCATTGTCTATATGAAAAAACCATATTTATCCAGGATGTCTTTCTCTCTACAGTAACTCTTCTTAGGTATCTCATCAGCTGTGAACTCTAAATCTAAGATATATATCTCAGCAGGACAGTAACCCACAGGATTACTTCATAACAGCACAGGTTTCCAATTTAGTGCCAAATTAATGGTTGAAGTATTTGTCACCAGTGTAGCTGTATCAAGCTTGGTTACTCTTCCTTCAGGGTTAATAAATTCAAAGCAGGTAAAAGGAGAGGTTTATGTTTCTGCATTATCAAAATACATTTGGAAAAAGTACACTGGTTAGGAATAATAAAATAAAGACATGAACAACAAAGATGCACGTGCACATTGCAGTCTATCATGGAAATATACCATGTATGTACCATTGTATCATGTATTTTTGATCTCTCTATATAGATTATTGTAGAATAAAAAACCAGCAGAATTTTGAAAGATTTTTTTAAAATCATACATTGAAATACTGTCTTTCATCCTCATACTGTGATTTCTTGACACTGGCTCCTCCATCAGAAGAGCTTAAAATGCTGAATTTCAGGTGAAAGCAATACTTGGTACCTGCAGGAGCGCTCAACATTTTTTCAAAATCAGGTTCAGTATGTTCAAAGAAACAAGAGTGAAATAAATGAAAAAAACTTCTATGCCTGGTCTTCAGCTGGCATGAATTTATACAGCTCCAGAAAAGTCAGTGAACTTGTTTAAAATATATGAAAAACATCTAATGTCATGTTTATAGCTGCAATAATGTCAGATTATAAAGAGCAAGGGTGTTTTCACTTCCAGAGCTAAAAAGCTAAGAATGCAGTGTGGCTTGGAACACAGCATACAGTTTACCACAAATATAACAGTGTAGTTTTTGTAACACCCTCGGTTCCAAATTTATACTAATATATCACCCAAAAATATATTGCAATTGGAAAAGCTGTAAGAGAAAAAATCACCTAGTAATTTGGAAGAACGGGTCAATGTCTGTTTCAGAACAATTAAAGTGCCTTGTAAGGTCATATAACCTATTTTCTAAATAATATGATGTATTTTTCTGCATTATGATGACCACTGGTGAAAATAATCAGAGCAGTCTCAAAATGAGGCTGTTTGAAACTAGAGTCAAGAACATAGATCAACACTGGAGATGTGTTCCTGTTTTCATAATATGTTTTACCAGAGCTTTCAATCAAAGCGTTATGAAATTGTGGGGAAGTTTAAGTACAATTATAAATCTCAAATGTGAAATTCCAGCCTCCCTTTAAATGACAGGTTCCTAACCCATCTCACCCCCTTTTACATTATCCTTTTTCACCTTCATATGTTTGCTACTAATTAATACCGTCATCTCTCTACCACCTTCCACAACATTCAGTCAATGTCAGCAACTAACCTTATGCTCTGTTACTGCTTATAGACTAATTTCTGAGCCATCTGTCTGTTTTTAATACCCTAAGTATTTCTACATTGTGTCATATTGTAATAAGCCAAAGCCATTCAGTCTAAAATATTATTTTAATCTATGAAAGATGGAATGATTTGTCTGGAAATCGTAGCTGGTTTCATACGAACATCAGTGGTATCATGGTGATGATCTCTCACTCCAGACAGAAGATATTAATCAGCTTTTTATTATCCTTATTTATACTTTTATTCTCATTTTCTCTTCTTTATTACTTCCTTTTTTGTTTCAGTCTCTCTTTCTCTCCTCCCTTTCTCCCTCTCCTTCCACATAGCCTGACATATTATAGGAGAATTTTATTTATACTATACTAAGGAATCAAGTTGTCTTAAGAAAAAACAAAACAAAACAAAAAAGCACAATGTAATTTAGGTATGGGCAGCTAGGAAAAAAGCAAGTATTGTCAGTCTCTGCTGGACAAGATTGTATAGCACAGTCATTTAACCAAGCTCTGTAAAAAGAGGTATGCATCTACCTAATCTTAAAGAACCTGAATTCCAGACTGACGCTACATAAGATGATGACGGATGCATTGCAACAGTGTGAATGAATAGTACAGCTATCTCTCGGGAATATATGTATCTAGATAAATCCTAAAATACTTTACAAAACTTAACAATTCAAATAAAGAAATACTTCAAGACACAACTGGATCCCAGATGCATACCGTTATATGAAATATTAGCATTAACTATGAAACAAGGAAACTTTTTCTGCATTTGCTTACTCCCATTTTTCAATTGCAGTTCACTCTCCTTCCTGTTGTGCTGTACATTTTGTGGGACTAACTAGTTGTAACACAACTAAATTTGTGTTGCAAATAAAACAATTAAAAAATTTTCTGGGCTGACACTAAGTATTCAAAAATAAGTCTGCCACTATTCGCAACATCTGAAAATGCTTTGAGACTTGTTTTTAAATGGGATGGCCTTTCTACCACTGCATTGACATGGCCGCATCAAATTTATTATGGACTTGGAGAATCTGAGAATACCTTTTAGAAATACAGTAGATGAAAACAAATGCCTACATTCACAGTAGTTACTGATAAATGAGCAAAGTAAAAAGAGCAGTAGATTAGATATACAAAAGGATTGGAATCTCCAATGTGAAGGAATTTAAGAACAGGTTAGACAAACCTCTGTCCGGATATCATGGATAGAACTTGTTCTGCCTTGGGACAGAGCAAGGGATGTCTATTAGATAACCTTTGAGATGACTTCAGGACTTATAATTCTATATTATAAAAATGTTCCTTAAGTAATATTTTACATAGGCCTTTTTTCTGATCATACTCTTCTATGAAGCAGAAAGAACACTTCTGAAGTAAAATTAATTTCTCAGTGGCATCAATGATAGGAATACTTAATCCTCAGATTCCACATTGTATAATGGCACAAGATACGGGCACGAGTGATGAATAAAAATAAAAATTGACAAGTGCTTGAATACCTTATTTAGGTGATTTCAATATTCCCTTTGCATTGTTATATTCCACATATCACTTAGGATGGCATTAAAGTATTAAATAAATCTGCAGTTTTATTGAGTTATACTAGTTTTCAATTGTTACAGTCATGATCTTACAACCACAATGGTATACACATGTAAAACAGGCAAAATCTGCCAGAAGAAATTATATTGTTTTTTAGACTCATCCATACAGTTGGAGCAAAAAGTCTTCCAAGGTCACAGTCCTTTCCTCATGTTTGACAAGAAGGAGAAAAATCCAGACTGCATACAGGATTGAATACTACATTTTTAGCTTAATCTGGCTATGTTACATAATGAGAGGGGAAGGATTAGAGAGCATTACTGGAAAGAGGAGTGTGTTATCAGGGAGATAAGAGATACATCATTAACTCACCTGGAAAAGAGAGAAAAGAGATTTCAGAGTTTGTGTAACAGAGATGAATCAGAGAGAGGATTGTACCGGAATATAAAAAATTATATCAATTCTATGGAATTCAAGATTTCTAGCTTCCAGAGTTATAAAAGCTTCATTTCCCAGGCTCACCTTTTGGGAGCATTTTATAAAGCTTCCCTTGAGATTCAGGACTGGAGAAGTCAGAGATGGAAGAGTTGTTCTACAGAAAATGTTCCCCCTGTGGTGATTAGACATCCCTGTCCTTTATCGATTGCCTGCGTAGTTCACTCTGGCGCACAGTTATTTCACTTGTATCACTGGGAAGCAGTCAAGCCATGAAACCAGTAATATTTTATAAGAAAGGTATTGTTTATAGGAATTGTTATTTTAAAACTCTTTCTTCTGCCATCTTAGTGTTGTACTGATATGATAATAAAATTGTAGAGGAAAACACAGATCTTTTTAAATATGATAAATAAACCACAAACTATATATTTCAGATTCCTTTTTCTGTTATTTATTTGGAATTGAACCACGAAATTATAAGTTCAGGAGTACACCTTTATAACACTAGAGCATCTCTTCTCTATGTCTTCATTTTAAACACATACACTACAAATTCTTTAGACTAAATGAAAGATAAGATTGACTCTTCTGAAGCTGATCCATTCCCCAGATTCAAACCAAGTCTAAAATGCCCTCTCAGTGATTCCTGTCCATTAACAGAATCTAATCTTTCATTCAGTAAAATCTATTCAAGACCGTTCAATGGCTTTCTTTTTTAGGGTTTCAGATACAGTATGATAGTGGGAGCATTAACATCATTGAGTTAAATTCTGAATTTATGTTTCCTCTTGCTTGCATTCTTTCCTTCCAATCTCCGTTGCAAATTTAACGGATGTAAATGAAATTCAGCACAGTAAAAGGAAAAATATATCTTTGGTTGCAAGCCTTTTGAAAGGAGCTGTGTTATGAATTTCAGCTTTTTTTGTTCATTTCCAGGAAAATGTGTTTATCTTCTGTTAACATTTAAGATGACCAGTCTGACCCTCCTTAAAATAGTTTCAGTGACAGAAACTGGATGATGCAATGCTTCAAATAGAATGGCTTGACCCCCACATAAATACATTTAATCTTGGAAGTGTAATTATGTGAGCTTAATGAGAACAAAGCTTAAATTAATTGCTTTTTTGTTATTCTTAGTGTCTTTTAGAAGAGTCCTAGTTTGATTTTAAAGACATTCAGTAGGAGATTCATTATCAAGGTTTTCTGTGTGTCACTTACCTCCTTTTTAAAGTACTTCCATCACAACTTGTATATCATGTCTTGTTTGAATGGGATAAAGTAATGTAACATCAGGAGTTGTTTGAGTTTTATTTCACCTTCCCAGTTGCTGTCTCTGGAGCAAGTACTCATCAGACCTTTCTCTGAGAACTTCTCTGATGAGACAACACAGTCGGTGGTTCATCTGAATTTATCTAGCTCATATCCTGCATCTTAAGTTAAAGCAGACAGACAGAGAGGTGCTTTGCGATTCCACAAAGAGGTGTCGTAAGGGAAGTGACTTTTACACCCACTTCAAATTCTGTTGCCTTTAGAGGGCCATCAAATGCTTCTGAAATGGTTAAAGGTATAATTCTATTGTCCCAGTGTTTGTTTTGATTTAAAAAAAAAAAAAAAAAAAAAAAGCATAGGAACATTGCCTTTAATTTGCAGTAGTGTAAATTACTACAAGCGATAATAAAAATTTCTTGCTTTTTATATCTCCTAGTGCCAGATGTTAATTCTCTTCAGTATTTGAATTTTCATAAACATTTCCTTGTTAACAAAACTCAGGAGTTTCACTTGCATACACATAGATTTCTCAGTTGTTTTTTTTTTAAATCCTTAAGTTAACCAAAATATATAATTAACTCAGTCTGAAAATCCAAATCCTTCTTGACCGTCATCTGAGAATATTTCAACGCTTTCACTGACTTTTTCTATACTTATTGCAGTTTTAGAATTAAAAAGAAGTGTAAAGATTTCCACCCCCTAAGAAGAACATAATGAAATACAAATAGCAAAACTAATCATTTAGAAGAAATAAATAAAATTTTTAATTGTTTCTATTCTTTCACAATAATCTCTAAGAAAATGAGACCTGGAAAGTTTAAAAGATTTAAAAGTCCTGGTGTACTATAATCATGGACAACAATGTCATTGTTTTCAAAGATTTGTAAGCTGCAACTTTCTTCAATTTTGATCTTGATAGCCTGAATCAAAGACTGTTCCAAGAACTCAGAGACTGATAATTACAGAATTATATAATTAATTTTTAGCCTACATTTTCCTACGGTTAACTTCACTCATTTGCTCTTGTTTCAACACTGTCCTTCAGTTTGAAGTATTGTGTGTCCCACTGTTAACTCATCTATTTCCACAGAGCAATCAAAAGTATCATTTTTTTCCCCCACTTTAAATCAGACTCTTTTAGTCTCCTCTTCTAAGAGAGGCTTGCCATTCACCTGATCATTCTTGCATTTTTTTCTGGAGTTACTTCAATTTGTAATTATAAATAATGTTTCTGGTGCTATAAAGAATTTTCTTCCTTCCTTTTTTCCAAAATTACAGCCACTGTAAATATATTGAACTCGGTACCTATGGACTAGACTGAAAACTTAAGTCAGCTGGCACTCAGGCTAGATTCATCTTGCACTTTATCAACAACATAATGTTTAGAGGTAAAATTACATAAATAAGCTGTTTAATAGGCTAAAAATCTTATAGACTACTTCAATTCTCCTGGAAATTTACACTGAAAATTACTTGTGATTAATCGAAAATCTTAAAAATAACTGGAGACAAATTTGGATTTATTTTCGGTGGGAAAAATGAATAGTCAGTTTTAAACTGTAATGAATAAAATTGGCAACCATATACATAAAACATGTCGTTAAAAGGTCACTCTTTGTCATCTGGGTTTGTGTAACACTAATAATTGTCGTTAGCTGGAAAAATACCAGGTCTGCCTAGATTCTATGAATTTCTTCTGCATTCTACTTGCATTTTAAATTGCCATTTTCAATGTCATTTTAAATGACGGGGAAACAATTGAGACAGAAGAAGATAACCTCTATTTTTTGAGATCCTGCTGTCCTTAAACACTGAGGATACTTTGAAGTATTCAGCTTTCCTACGATTTATGCTTTCCTCAAACAACAACAAAAAAGACTTAAAATACAGATCATAAACACCAGAGCATTGAACGTAATTTGAATTCTCAGGCAGGGGAACCTACGTACCATTTCAGATTCATTGCACATCAGTATACCTAAAATTTAGCACTTGTATAGGTGTTTTGTTGAAAGGAATCTATTTGTAAACTTTCTTTGTTAGGCTGCTACGTTTACTTGGATTGGAGACCTGAGAATTGTGTGTGCATTTTTATTGTAGGTCTATTCTTAATGAAGAGGCATATTGTAGAGTCTAATAGAAAAAATCTATTATAAGAAAACAGAAATTCTTTTCAAGTCTTCAATCAAGTCTTACAATTATATTTAAGATACAGGTACCACAGCAGTCCCAGGGGTCACACTCAAGTAAAATAAAAAGAATAACAGAATAGAAGTCTAAAGTAGGAGAATGAAAGTCCTTTGAGGACTGCTGATCTCAGTGAAGAACTAACAAAAATTGGTCTGGAATAATGTGTCAGGCAGGGATATTAGCCAAGCAGAATCTCCTTGCTAATTAGGAAATAAGGTGTCTTAATTAGTCATCCTGCAAAACAGTGATTGTGGACCCAGCTTTCAGGTTTTTCTATTACTGGATGATTACCTTATTAATGCACAAGTGGGTAAATTTACTAGATGTGTGAGAGGCTGTAATTGAAAATTAACTAACTGGATATTATTAAGCAAATACAATATATTTCCTATAATTGGCATAAAATATACCTATATTATGCCTAAAGGATATTTACCCCTCACATACTTGATCATCAGTCCTATGATGTCCTATACAGACTTTTGAATTTTGATTTTGCTTTTCATCATATTAAAATTAGTAACCTGTGTTTTCAAGGTCATCAGTATTCAGATATATGACAAGCCAACAGGTGAAAGAAATAGATCACATTGTGTAATATAGAAAATATAGATCTAATTATGTGATGGCCTCTTTCTCTTAAGAAAAAAGCGCTATCTCTTTTTGTGCAAAGGGTAAAATAGTCATCAGAAATTACTAGATGAACAAATTTTAAAGATGAGGGAAAGTGCTTAGTGACTTCTGCTAAGAATAGAGCTGTGTTCTGTGTTTATTTATTTTAGGGTTGTTCAAGTTAAGAAGTTTGTTTGAAGCCTAAAAGTCTTTCTTATATACGTGGTTCAATATAGCCTTTTTTCTTTATTAATAGAGGAGGTGCATTGTCTATTCTACAATGGAGACTGAATTCTTACACACTCATGTTTTCCCATTTTTAACTAAACGTTACAAATGAACATGATCTTCTGTTCTAACATGAAGAAAAAAATCCATACTCTGATTTTCCTCTAACTCAGCGTGTCTTAGCAGAAATATCAGTTCACCTCTTAGTACCTCAGTTTCCTGAGTAAAGAAAGACAATGATTACCTCAAATGGGTGTTTAGAGGCCTAATTAAGTACTGTTTGTATCATTCCAAGATCCTCAGAGGAAAGCAATTACACTGTGCATATGAAAAATATTACTATACTAATTAATTCATTATTGAAAAATGACATGATTATCTGACATATTCCAAATATAATTGCACCCTTTACTATTTTTAAGGCTCCCTTTCAACTCGCATGAAATTTCACACCTGAGAAAGAAAAATATTCTCTTAATTGAATCATCAGTTCTATGAATAATCCAGCGGAATCACTTTGTGCACAATACATCTCTAGGATTCATTTTTCCTGTATGTACTTTCATCCAGTAAAGTGACAGCATAGGAAAGAAATTTAATAATAGGATGTTATTATGGTAGGAGAAAGGTTTGTGGTTTTTTTTTTTCTTTTATTAGTATAAGTCTGTGCTAAATCTTCAAGTTTCAGGAAGGCCTTGTCAAATGAATACTGCAATTCATTTGCAGAAGTGAACCAAAAATGCAAATTAATTTAATATCTCAGCGTCTTCTGCTAGATCATAGAAACTTATTCCTTTCCTTCCTACAACTGACTTTCCACTTTCAATACATGTTTGGCTTTTTTTTTTTTTTTTTTTTTTTTTTTTTTCAGTGAAGGCTTCTCTGTATTAAGACCTTGGGTTTTATAATATTAAACAAATGTTTCTTTAGGGAAGAAACTATGTTAACTCGTATAGCTAAAATGTAAGTCCTGTGATCTGCTCAGTATGTCATGACATTTTAGTTGAAAAAGTCCTTATGAAAGTATCCTAATGTAAGACTTGAAGAGCATTTGACATGACTGCACCTCAGTTGTGACAGACATCTTCAGGCAATAGCACAATGTTAACATTCATTTGAGCTGCATAGGTAGTTAGCAGTTCCACTGCTCCTTAACCCCAATCAAGATTATGGGTGCAGATGAACAAATTATTCTTAAAATCATAAAAAATACTTTTTTCCTGTCATAGGTTGCTATATAAAGGAAGGCAATTAACTATTCAGATACTTTAGAAAATGAGACAATAATAGGACACTGAGCACTATAAGAAACCCACTGGGGAGCTGTAGGAAGAATACAGAGACCATCAGAAGCTGCTTACCAGTACTTACGAGGAACAGATAGTGGGCAAGTGCTTTGTCATCTCTATTTTTTGATGACATATAGGAAAATAGTAGCATTTAAACATTCTGAAAGCCAGGTCTGTGAGTTAAATAGCAGAAGGAAAATTTGGCACCTGTACAGCCTCCTTCCGTGCTTGTGAACTGTTGTGAATACATATCATTTTTTAAATATATCAACAAATCTCGTAGCATTTGTATAACATTTAAGATTCAGTGAGGATATTTCATATGGCTTTAATCAAAAACATTGTTAAAGATGACAGTGGTAGTGAGACAAAGCAGGGTGGTGTGAGGCAGAATTTTACCTTTGCCTCTTAAATAACAACATAAAATGCAACAGCTATTCTCTAACCCACGTTCTTGTGTATTACTGTAATTTAAAATAACGTGTACACAAGTATTGGAGCAATATGAAGTTAAAGACAAATTGAATTATTAGGAGTAGATGGAGCAACTGCTTTCAGATGTGTTGGCAGTTAAAATACTTTTAGAAACATTAACATGAGTTCAAAGGGACCTTAAAGACCATCCAGTTCCAACCCCCCTGCCCCGAGCAGGGCCACCTTCCACTAGCCCAGGTTGCTCAAAGCCCCGTCCAACCTGGCCTTGAACCCTTCCAGGGAGGGGGCAGCCACAGCTTCTCTGGGCAACCTGTGCCAGGGCCTCACCACCCTCACAGGGAAGAATTTCTTCCTTACATCTAATCTGAATCTACCCTCTTCCAGTTTAAAACCATTACCCCTCATCCTATCCTTATACTCCCTGATAAAGAGCCCCTCCCCACCTTTCCTGTAGCCCCCTTTAAGCACTGGGAGGCCTCTCTAAGGTCTCCCCGGAGCCTTCTCTTCTCCAGCTGAACACCCCCAACTCTCTCAGCCTGTCCTCATAGGGGGCGTGCCTCAGCCCCTGATCTTCTTCGTGACCTCCTCTGGACCCACTCGAGCAGGTCCATGTCCTTCTTATGTTGGGGTCCCCAGAGCTGGACACAATACTACAGGTAGGGCCTCACAAGAGTGGAGTGGAGGGGGAGAATCATGTCCCTCGATGTGCTGGCCACCTTTCTTCTGGTGCAGCCCAGGGTACAGTTGGTTTTCTGGGCTGTGAGCGCACATTGCTGGCTCACAGTCAGTTTTACATCCACCAGTACCCCCAAGTCCTTCTCCGCAGGGCTGCTCTCAATCCACTCATCCCCCAGCCTGTGTTTGTGCCCCAACCCACGTGCAGGACCTTGCACTTGGCCTTGTTGAACCTCATGAAGTTTGCACAGGCCCACCTCTCCAGACTGTCCAGGTCCCTCTGGATGGCACATCCCTTCCCTCCAGCGTGTCAACCACACCACACAGCTCGGTGTCATCGTAAACTTGCTGAGCAATCATCTGTGGGAATAAAAAGATGTTAAGTTGATCAGCAGAAGTGGTGGGAATTAATGCAGTCTTTTTTCTTTCTATTAAATTTCTGCTAGTTTTTCCTGTTTAGCACAACAGCTGATTAGGAGTACTAGTAGGCACTACCTATAGCAGGGTAGGGTGCTAGCTATCTTTGAGCAAAGTTTGTGTGTTCCTAAATATCATTGCTACTAAATGCCACAGAGGAGGTTTTTGTCTAACAACACATTATGTGTGAGATTTCCCAGAAGATTCACCTTCTTGCTATAGAAAACGGTAATAAAAATAACTGTATGATATGTATCTATTCTCCCTGAGGAAAGTACCGTGATTTGACTTAATTTTGTTGACATTTTCATCATCAAATTATAATCAAAAATAAATGATATGAAAGTGAGACTTCGCATGAAAGTTTTGCAATAGTAAATACGGGATGAGGTTGGAGTCATCACTTGAGAAAATACTTGCAACAACACTTGTATGAGAATCTTCTTGACGCATAGGGTTAGGTCTCAAAAGCCAACTTCTGCAGATGTTTTATTAGCTCTATTTTTATTTAAGGTCTGGAGCAGAAGTCTGTCCAAACCTATATTCATTAGTTTCAGCCAGGGATCAGGTACAGTTTAAGCAAGGACAGAAATCCAGGTTCATGGCTATAATTCTGGGTACTACTGAAACTTGAGTACCATTATTGACTGTTCTTTTCATTGTGGGAATTTGGTCAGGCTCACTGTAAAATTTAAGAAGTACACAATGGAAAAGTCTGCTGGAAAAAATATGACTAATTCAACATATTCAGATTTTCATCAGGTTAAAGATGGGGCTAAGGAGGATTTGCTGCCCTTGAAGGACATGAGGAACACTGTCTTTTCCAGTAAGATACATCTCTTGTTTAATAACTCAGGGAGTGGCTCTGGCCCTCTTATGTTCTTCATGTAGCCCAGATACGATTACACAGTACTAATCTCCTGGTTTAATAGTGAAGACAGAAGTATTCTACTTGAGCAGTCAAACATATATTGCCATGTTGTTAAGCATCCTTGTACCTACAAAGTCAATTTACATGTTATCTGAGCATTGTTTAACTATCTTTGAAGGCATATGTCTTAAAAGAACCTGTGAGAGGGCTAGATGTGGCTAAAAAGAAGTTGTAAACACCACTAGAGGTATATCACTGCTCTAAAGTATCTAAATAAAAATATTTCAGTGTAAAGCAGAAATTCACTTTAGTGATTCACAAATGCTTCACAACTTTTTAGTTCATTATAGTAGGTCACACTGATCTACTGCCTGTGATCTTATTACAAGTTTTACTACTTCCTTTGCATTAAGGCCATAGCTTTACTTTAAATTACCTTCCTAACCACATTTGGTATCTCATAAATTTGGGAGACAGGTAAAATAGAAAAGTTTTAAAAAGCATAAGCTCAAGTCTCTTTGATAATGGAATTATTTCCTTCTAAGTTCTTGCTTATACAGCTGTCTAAGAAAAATGTGGCAAAAAAAATATTTTCAAACATCGAGGCAGCAACACAACAATTCCACCCACTCCAGGCATATAAATACTTTATTGAATCATACTTCTGCATGTGATACGGGCTACTTTAATATATGGTGTTCTTATTTTGCCTTTTTTTTTTTTCAGCAATTTTTGTTAAAAATTCAAAATTGGTTCAACTATATGTATAAGAAAAGTGACATATTAAGTTGTGGAAGTCTGGGTACAAGGAAAGAAGCTTTTGAGTTTTGTCCTACTTTCTCCCATGTTAATCACTGACCACCTGAGCTGCATTTGGGGCATGGACCATGAGTTGGCTTCACCATCTGTACTCACTAGCCCTCTTCTTCAGTCAATGTGACTAAGAGGAGTTCTATTTTGTCAATGTTCACTAGTTTGAAATACAGTTTGCCCTCCCCAACAACTTTCTTTAAAACAGTGAAACACATATTCTACTTAAAATACATGAAATTTTGCACAAAATAATCCCATATCATAAATTAAGGACTGGCATAATTGTAAGCTAAAATGTCTCGTTAACATTTTTTTTTTTTCATCTTGCTTTTTCATCTTGCTAAACATTTCTTACTGAGAATAAATTAGGTCAGTGTCAATATAGCTTCTGGAATGTGCCGACACAGCTGAAGGTTGGTGCTTTCATG